>NC_139673.1:11769841-11779841 GCF_951799395.1 Argentina silus | reverse complement strand
CGCAATGAACACATCCCTTATTAAATGCAATTTCCTGGGAGAGGAAAGAAAGCAACATGGCAACCAAAAATATATCCATAGTCCAAATATATCCATAGTCCACATGAATGTTTGAATTTACTTAGCGCTGGTAATTCCTAAATCGGGTATTTTTTTATGTCTTCCCTCTACATTAAACGCTTCTAAATCTGGTCCTACATTCTGTCCCTAAATGTCACCCTCAGGCAGCCCTGGCCTCCTCATCCAGGTTCGGACACTACTACGACGTCTCCAAGGCGATGGCCCCTGAGATCCGCCAGGCGGACAGATGCCACAGCTTCTACCTTCCAGAACACTCCGCCGTGACATCACCCACGCAGAAGAGGTAACCCCGGACTGCATCGAAAATAGGCTTGCCAAAATGAACACTAACCTTTGTGTTCACTCACCTATGGACTCATTTTGGACTCAATTCTCATATAAAACGGCCCAGTACAAAGCCACCTACATGTATTGACTCTGTGGATTGGTAAACATGTGTTGTAATGTGTTTTTTATGAGGTTTAATCAGCTAATAAAGCCTATGTCGAAGCAGGCTCCTTCTCCTTTCATCCTGAGTCGTTCTATGTAGCCTGAGACAGGACATTCAGCTCACTAAAAAGCCCTGGCCAATGTATTCAAATAGAGAGGGCTTGTTTGAACTGAGACTGTTTGTTTTCTTCACTGTTGAGTGTGCTTAGGATTCAGAGGTCTGGCAGGCTCTTAGGAGCACTGCTGGTCACACACACACTTAGTGACACACGCACTTACTGACACACACAGACACACACGCAGGGCAAACACACCAATCTGGAGCAGAGAGGACAGAGAGGAGGCTTTATAGAACCTCTCTGCCTTTATATCTACAAACACAGACCATTACCACTGCAGCCATGCAAACACATTAGAGCGTGTGTGTCTGTGTGTCTGTATGTGTGTGTCTGTTTCTTTGCGTGCGTGCGTGTGCACGTGTGTCTATTCAGTTTGTTAACTGACGTAAACATTTGAACATACTCAGGCCATGGAGTCAATGACTGCCACTCTGATGTTCAAGTCATTTTCACTTTGGAATTCTAGATGCCATACAGCTTCATTAGAATATTACATATATAATATACATTTTTACATTTGAGTCTTTTATCCAAAGCGACTTACAATAAGTACATTTGTCTAAAGTGAGTGAATCAACTATCAGTCATCGTAAGTAAAACCTTCCATCAGAACAAGTACCATCGGCAGTCACAGTGCTAGAGAAAAGAAGAAAACATTTATTTTATTTTTCATTTTTTTATTTCAAGTTCTGGTAATGTAGTGTGTTAGGGGGAGAGAGATGGGTCTTTTGTCAACAACAGTATTTAGCTCCAGAAGTGAGAGAATAACACAATAGCGTGGGCTCTCCCCTTTCATTCTGTCCTGTGGGTTGGTCATTAAGACATAGTGGCACTGCTGTGATGTCCCTTGAATAGGTTACTGATCTGCTAGACAAAATGACAGCTCGTCAGCAGGAAACTACACCTGCTCTGCTCTACTGTGGCCCCCTGCTCACACACACACACACACACACACACACACACACACACACACACACTCCCAATCCTCCCCCCATTGCACGTGTCCACAACCCCATGTTGATACCCTGGCTGTTAAATTGCTCTGTTTCACTCGGTGGCATAATTGGCACAAATTGCTCTCTAGGTGATACAGACCCTGTTGTTTAAGACCAAGCCTCCCCTCGCATCTCTCCTTTCTCTCCTTCAGTGGAGGAGGAGGAGGAGGAGGTAGCGCTGAGCTAATGTGGCCTCCCCGTGTATGATCCTCATTAGCTTGCGCGCTAGCCCCTGCGGCTAAGCACCTTGCCCTCATCGCTACCTGAATGAAGCGTGCCCAGCGGGGGCGGCCGAAGCACAATGCCCTCAAACACAATGGCTGCCAAGCTGAGGAAAACCAGCCAGGGATGGCTTCTCACTCCACACTTCACACTCCACACACCCCCCCCCCTCACGGGCCCGTACCCACCCCCTCACCTCAGGGTACGGGGGGGGCAGGGGGGCAGCGATGGAGACACAGTCAGGGGCTTCCGTTCTCCACCAAGCCCAAGCTCTGTCATTAGCCTCAGCAGGGTCAGAAGGCACCATTGTCTGGGGTGAATGATTGAAAGGGAGAAGGTGTTTGACGTGCCTGGGTCCATGTGTTATGGTCCAAGCTGTGGGAGTAAGTGTGTGTTCCTGGTCTTTGTGTAGGGCCTATACATGTAAATGATCTGTAGAGAGTACATGCCCTTTAATTAACGGCTAGCATTGCAGCCCACTATGACTCAACGGAGACTGGTCATTCATATAGCGAGGGTTTGACCTTAAGTGGAGGTGTAAAATAATGGGGTTAACTTTGCTTAAGGTGTAATAATGACACACAATGGGCACATGGTTGATTGAGCAGCAGGTTATTACAGGGTGGCAGGGTGCTGATGGTTGGAGAAGTCGGGTCCCTTGTCAATGCGACACATCATACCCATGATTAACCACCAAAACGCTGTTCCCAGACAAGTTGTCATACCATTATATGGCCTGTGTGTGTGTGTGTGTGTGTGCGTGCGTGCGCGTGCGTGTGTGTGACTTTTCTGTCTCAGCAGCACAAATTCAACTCCCCTTGAACCTTTAGGGAGCTGACAGAGGGCCAGTCAGGTTTTGATTTAATCAACCAAATAAATTAATTGAATCTCTTGATATGGTTAATTCATTAGAGTGTATCTGCTCCAGTGGCCATGGAAAGGCACTGTCAGTAAACCTGCTCTATTCATGGATAAATAAGGTACGTGTCAGTGTTGTGGTTGTTGGCTTAGTCGACTATGACTTGCAGTAATCTCATGTTGTTTCTCTTTCTCTCCTCTTTCCTCTTCCTCTTTGTCCTCCTCTTCCAATCCATGTCCTTGTCCTTCTCCCCTCTTAATTTGTCCTCATCTCTCTCTTCTCTATCCCTCTCTTCCCTTTCCTCTCCTCCTCCCTCTCTCTCTCTAGTCCGATCACAGAGGCCTACTCTGCTCTGCTGAAGTCTCTCCAGGAGGTCATCCACAGGGAGGGATTTGATGGAGCAGCACCCCAGGTAGGTCCAGTACACACACACACACACACACACACACACACACACACACACACACGCACACACCCACCCAAGGCCAAACCTCGACTTAGTAACCTTTCGGATTCCTATCCTCTCACCTGGCTGGGATGACTTTGCCTGTGTGTCAGTGTGGAGTTGCCAGACACAGCTGTGTGTGTCATCTTGCCTTTGACACACATCTTTTTAATAATCGTCAATCCCCTCCAGAATGTCAGAAATGTCCTTGGCCCAGTCTGTCTCTCTTGGCATACGTGTGTGTGCATGTGTGTGGGGTGTGTGTGGGGTGTGTGTGCGTGCATGTGGGTGCATGTGGGTGTTTTAGTCTCTCACCTACATTCTGTGACCCCTCTGGTCCTCACCTGGAGCCACCTCTCCCTCTGTCACTCACACATGGGATTTAGCCCCCCCCCCCTCCCCCAGTGTTGTCACTCACGCGCCAGATTAACCGCTGACATCATCAAAGCACGGCGGCCTCCTGATGTGCTGTTGGCACAGCAGAGGAATGTAGACAGGCACAGAGGGACATGGGCTAGGGCACAAGAATGCCCAGTATGGCCAGTAGAGTGTTTTTGTATGTTTGTGTGTGTGCCTGTGTGACTGCGTGCCTGTGTGCCTGTGTTTGTGTGTGTGTGCCAGTGTGTGGGGTGTGCGTGTTAGATATATAGTCCTTGTGTGTTGTTTTTCTGCCTCTGATGTAGGTAAGGTCGACTGAAAAGTCATGCTATCATTTACCAACGCAAGTACAGTCGTTGTCTGTGTCCTGGCCCTGTCCTGGCTTGGATCCAAGGGAGTTTGACTGGACAGGGCGGGTAGTGTTTGGAGACAGTGCTGAGCTTTCTCTGGTGCTCGGCCTTTTGTTCCAGCTATATGGTTGTGCCGTGGTTACCGGCTGGCTATACGGCCGGGCCGTGGCCGTCTGTTGGCTGGGTTCTACTGGCCGGGTAATACTGGCACAGTTCCATAGTCTCTCTATAGGGAAAACTATAGGAGTCAACTTTGGCTTCTTCTCCTGATGTTGCCACAGCAACAGTCATGTTTCCACGGTTTCCTTCGTGCTGGTTCTCAGAGGCATAGGCAAGGTCTGACAAAACAGGAATAGGGTCATACAAACACATGCATACATACATACATACACACACACACACACACACGAAAGAATAAGTCAGTGAGGAATGAATTGAAGTGCAAGAAGAACAGAGAATGAGAAAGAGATTGGAAATGAATGAGAGAGAGAGAGAGAGCGAGAGCGTCACCGCTCCCTTGGGAAGCTGTGAGGCCAACAGTGGAAACCCACAGAAACAATGAGGTTTATTTATCTTAGATGCCCCTGATGCAGACCTAAACCTTAGCTCATAGGGGGGAGGGGGAGGAGAGAAGGGGAAAGAGAAGGGGTTGTCGAAAGCGAGAGAGGGGAGGGACCAGGAGAAACGGCTTCGGTCAGTGCTGAGTTTCGATGGTTTAACTCCCACCTCTCATGAACCATGAATATGGGGTGCGAACCAGTGGTGTTCAACAACATCACAGCAGTCATAGAAACTCTTCCACTCCCACAGTGTGTCAGGACGGTTCCAGTCCCCCTGTCTCAAGCTTGCGTATTCGCCCCCAAATTCCTAGGTTGGAAACGGCATAAGAACGTCCCTAGAAAGTTCGGGACAAATCGGGGACAACGTTCGAGAAGCGTGAAAGCTTCTCCGAACGCGGTTCCACAGGCTCTTCGTTGATCTCGACGACCTCCCGACAACAATATCAAAACATTCCACTCAGGTCTGATGTTCTAGAGTGATGTCGTTGTGTGTGAAAGGCTATCCGGCCGTAGGAAGTCCTTATATGGTGTAGTGTGTGTAGGCAGCTTTTGCGGTGTTTCTGTCCACCACTCTTACTCTACCACTCCTATACTTCTGTGTCTGGTTCACAGGGGTGAGGTTAGGGCTGGTGTTCATGGGATAGCACCCCCTCCTACCCCCCCCCCCCCTCCCCCCTTTCCCCCACTCCCCCCCCTTCCCCCCTCCCCAGGCCCCCCTTGGCCGGCGAGCCTCGTTGTCGTGCCAAGAATGTGCCGGCGATTCTGGGTGGCGGCCATATTGGAAGCCCGTCTGACAGGTCCATTGTGCCCGTGTCAGATGGCCTCTGTGATTGGGCGGTTGTGTCCAATCACGTTTGGGCGCTGTGTTCCGATGGTCTGTGCCTGTGTTCAGACTGTCCGGTTGCTCTCCCAGAGTCTGTTAACTCTTAACTCTTCCCTCTGCAGCAATACTGTCCACCGCTCACCACAGAGAAATAAACCATAGAGCAGTCATATACATTACAGCCTTCTCTTTAAACCCATATGTACTCCATAGTCAAATTAAAATGCAACTCTATTAACTTTTATTTCCGTATTTTGATATCTCTCTCTCTCCCCCTCTCTCTCTTTCCACTTCTCTCAGTCAAAGTCGCGGAACATTCTGCGAATCGGGCTGCACTCCCTCGGCTCCGCCCTGTGGGGTGACGACCTCTGTTGCCGTGACAACCCTCGGCACAGCCATGCCCTCACCACCTTCCTCTATGGCCTCCGAGCGCTGCTGAGGTCATCGCTCTCCGTTGCCATGGTGACTGTGCCTTCGCACCTTATCCAAGTAAGCGTGTGTGTGTGTGTGTGTGTGTGTGTGTGTGTGTGTGTGTACCATGTCATTTATGGCCTCTTGGTGTGTTCTACTGTGTCTCTGTGGGGAGGGTGGGAGGGTTTATGTTGGGGCTTCAGAGGCTTGCTTTGTCCCGTCCTTAGTGGGGCATGCCATGGCTTCTTTCTGTTGTGGGTAGGCCTCTTGACCTTGTGGGCAATGCCACCCAATCTGTCACACTGAGACACAGGGGCATGAGGTCTCTTCATCCCACCCCATTCACCCACGGACGGCTCTTGTGGAGAGTTGTGAGTCCAGTGCGTGATTCTGTGTTTGTTTTATGCTCCCAATGTCCCCTTAGGTGCGTGCGTGCGTGTCCGTGTGAGTATGAGTGTGTGTATGTGTGCACACAAGTGTCCGTATGTGTGTGTGTGTGTGCGCAACTGTTCTTTGCGTGTGTGTGCGGAAGTGTCCGTGTGTGTGTGTCCGTGTGTGTGTGTGTGTGTGTGTGTGTGTGTGTGTGTGTCTGATTGAGGAGGAAGGCGCTCGGGCTAATTAATGTTTCAGATGGACTGTGGCGCTGGGCGGGCGGGAGGAGGCTTTCAGTGAGTCACTCCGCTTCCCAAGCTACTCAATAATGGATGGAGCGGCCAGCCTTGTCTCGGCCAGCTTGCCCACCAGTCCCCAGTCTAGACTGTGTGTCTTAGGATGACCAGACTAACTTAAGACTGACTAATCTAAATACCCATATGTCAGTCAGTCACTCACTCTCAGTCCTGTCTGTGCTTAAAACACCATCCACTCCAGAGGTCATTATCTTGCAGTAAACCAGCACCCCCCCCCCCCACACACACACACACACACACACACACACCACCATGACCCCATTTGGTAATCGAACCACTTCTCAGCGGCAACACAGTCAAGGCACCAAGACATTGGTGGCGGAGCATTCGATTCAAGGCACCTTATGCTTACCAACACATTATGAACTCCCGTGGAGGGAACCGAGACCCCAAACTACCTGAGCCTGTTCCACATGAACGCGGCCATCCGAACAGGGAGGCACTGAACAGTATTAGGGTAACCTCGGGTTCCATTTTTCACACCAGTAGGGCGATGTTCTCCCCTCTGTTCTCACACCACACTCTCCCCTCTCCCCCAGCGGGCTCTCCAGGGTAGGGAGGAGGGGGAGCCGCAGATTAGAGGGTTTAGAGTCCAACAGGCCAGGGACGGACAGTCTGACTGCCGACTGCTCCCACCAGAGCAGACATCTGTCAGCCATACTACCTCTCAGCGCAGGGTCTGGGGACGGGGACGGGGACGGGGGTTGGGGGACGGGGACGGGGAAGGGGTGATCTGATGTAGTGAGTGTATCTCTACAGTGTGGTTGAGGTGCTTGGGAGAGGGCCACGGTCTGCCATATGCCCCAGCAGATGACTCCATCTCCACACACACACACACACACACACACACACACACACACGCACGCAAGTATGCACGCACACACACCACACACCCCCACACACACAGCGAACACACGGACATACACACACAACACAACACACACGCACACACTAAACACACACACACACACACACAAAGTAAGGAAACACACTCAATGCAAATGTGTGCACAAACAAAATTGGCTCACACCTCCATCCGTGGAGCGGTGAGATGAAAACAGTAGGCCTTCTCAAACACAGATTCCCATGTCACTGTGTCTGTCCTGGATGCTCCGGTATGCTCTGGTGGGCTGGTTTTTTCGGTCTGGGGTTCAGATGGGTTCAGGGGGATTAGACGTGTGGAATCTGAGCTCATTGGGCCAGAGTTTGGGCTGAGTAATGAGCTGCCAGGTTTAAAGCAGTTCAGCCGAAATACCTATTTTTAGCTGTTTATCAATTATGAATGCTTAAGACATCCTTCATCATGTCCTCGTCATGGGGGTGCAGTTCTTTTGGCCTTTTTCTGGGTTCGTGCGTGCGTGCATGTGTGTCTCGATGGATAGCGTAGATGCCCTGATCATAACACATCATCAATACGAACACAGGATTAGAGCTTTGTTGGCCACCTCGAGCATCGACTCAACTCATGGGCCCCTATTACTAAGACATGTGTTAAATAATTTCGCCCAGCCAAACTCTTACCCTGGGTTTAATTGCTGTGTGTGAGTGACCTGGGATAGCCTGTAAGTGCTCCGGGGGGCTGACTGGGGGGACGTGCATCCTCTAAAAGTAGGACAGCGATGAAAAGGATGACGAAAGAGTGGGAAAAAGGACATGGAGGCATGAAAACTGCATTAAGCCGTGGCAGCCAACACAGAGGAGGACGTGAATGATTCAAGAGGCAAGAGGGATGAATAATGCAGGGCCTCCCTCCATCCCTCTCCCTCTTCTTCTCCCTCACTCTCCCTCCATCCCCGATGTCCCCTATCCCGCTCTCTTTTTTTCTTTCTTTCTTTTCGTGTCATTCCTGTCCAAATAAAGACCTGACCAGCAGGTGGAGCTCTCCTCCTCGAGCCTTTTTTCTCTCCCTCCCCCCCAACCACTCTCTCCCCTCTCTCCTCTCCCCCTCCCCCGCTCCATTTCCACCTGCCAACCCGTGTGTGTGCCTGTGTGTGTGCCTGTGTGTGTGCCTGTGTGTGTGTCTGTGTGTGTGTCTGTGTGTGTGTA
Organism: Argentina silus; assembly: GCF_951799395.1. Classification (NCBI taxonomy): domain Eukaryota; kingdom Metazoa; phylum Chordata; class Actinopteri; order Argentiniformes; family Argentinidae; genus Argentina; species Argentina silus. Next base: position 11,771,434 of record NC_139673.1, on the reverse strand, counting down.
TGAGTGTGTGTGTGTGTGTCTGTATCTGTGTCTGTGTGTGTGCGAGCGTGTGTGTGTGTGTGTGTGCGTGTGCAAGCGTGTGTGTGTGATGCGAGACAAGGCAGTATTGCGTGTATCCCTTGCTGCTCCAGCCCATGGTGGCCTCATGGTCAGGTTGTTAGGCCTGTCCCCCGTCCCCTGTGTTAACCTGGCCTCCCTCATCCAGGCTGTGCTTAGTGATGACCTGGCGGCAGGTAATGATGACCTCATTTAATTTCGGCGCTGGAGGCTCATCAGGAGGGTTTTAATTACCCTCTTGTGCACACGCTCACCCCTCTCTCTCTCTCTCTCTCTCTCTCTCTCTCTCTCTCTCTCCCTCCCTCTCCCTCCCTCTCTCTCCCTCTCTCTCCCTCTCTCTCTCTTTCTCTTATAGAACAGAGCTTTAATGGGCAATATAACCAGGCTATGTGACACCGCCATCGCTCTGGAATCATTCAGGGGTTCGGAGGGAGAGACCAACCCGCTCTACAAAGATTACCATGGTAAGACACACATACACACACACACACACAAACACACACACGCACGCGCGCGCGCGCACACACAGAGCCAGTGCATTAGGGCCGGGGCTGGGCTGGGCTGTGGATGGAGGCAGGGCAGCCCCCTTGCAGGCCAGGCTGTCAGGCCGTGTTAGTGTGTTGCTGCTCAATCAGACGTGCTCCTCAGTAGACAGGCCGGGGGGGATTCAGCTGCCACGCCGAGCCCCCCCCCCCCCCCCCACCTCCCTCCCTCCCTTCCACCCGAGCCCCCCCTCTCTCCCTCTCCCTCCTCTCACCCCCTCGCCTCACCCGCTCCACCCACCCACCCACCCCCCCCCCCCCCCTCCCTCAGCAGAGCCCCTCTCTCCCTCTCTCCCTATCTCCCTCTCTCCCTCCTCGCCTCACCCTCTCCACCCCCAGTCCCATACCCCTGAGGCCTGGAGTAGGGCACACCAACACTGGGGAATCGATATTCTCACCATCACTTTGTCTCTCTCTCTCTCTCTCTCTCTCTCTCTCTCTCTCTCTCTCTCTCTCTCAACCCCTCTCTCCCTGGCCAGCAAGTTCAGCTTTTGGGTTTGAGGTCTTTAGAGGAGGTTGTAGGATGAGAGGAAGGGATGAAAGAGTGAAAGTGGAGGATGGAAAGATAGGATCCCGGAAGAAAGAGGGGCCGCCACAATTTCGTGGGGTCTCTCTGTCTCTCTATCTCTCTTTCACTTGTCCTCTCTCTCTCTCTCTCTCTCTCTCTCTCTCTCTCTCTCTCTCTCTATTTCACCATCCCTCCTTTTTTTTTCCCACACTCCCTCCATCACTCACTCACACTCTCTCCACACATAAAGGTCAGTAGAAGCCAGTAGGGTATTTTTAGTCATGCCTCTCTCTCTCTCTCTCTCCTCCTCCTCCTCCTCCTCCTCCTCCTCTCCCTCACGCTCTTGCTCTTTTCCTCTGGTTTTTCCTCCCTTCTTCTCTCCTGCGGTTAGACGGCGCTAGATGTGACAGATGAAGGGCTATAGAGGGAAAACATTGGATGGTTTCACCCAACAGCATGTTTTATTTACATTCTAACACGTCTTCT
>NC_139673.1:11684652-11762152 GCF_951799395.1 Argentina silus | reverse complement strand
ACCAGAGTACGGCCTGGGGTTAGATGGGGCCAAATTCAGTTCTGTTGCAAATTTCAGAGGTCAGAGAGAAAACTGGGTAAAACACCTCTCTTCCTACGTCGGCCTGTAGCTGCCTCGAGGGAGCTTGAGCGGTTGTGGTGGTACAGTAGGAGCTGTGGCGAGTCAAAGTTCACAGAGGGTGAGATGGGATTGGGGAAACATGGCCAGATATGCTAACTTCTATCCGGCGTCAACGCAGCGCTGAGACATTTTCTTCGAAACGGACAGTAGCTAAACAAAAGTAAACAGGACATATGTGGCCCTCCTGCCAGCCTGTGTAAGGCTGGGGTCTGCCTGAACTGGCCCTGGAAGTGAAGCTGCTTCATTGGTGAGCAGTGAACCCTTAACAGGGTCCAGACACTGTTCAGCACCCATTAGACCAGACTGGGTTAGCAGGGCCAGACTCAACTCAGGCCAGATTAAACAGTTCCTGGCTATCTTCCACTCAGATTAGGATGAGAATATGTTGCACGAGAGCCACTCCTCACTACCAAAGGGTCGTGTGTGTGTGTGTGTGTGTGTGTGTGTGTGTGTGTGTGTATATGTATGTGTGTGGGTGTGTCTATGTCTTAAACAACCTTTATTAGCATAATGGTAGTGACTAGGAAGCCATAGCCCCTCTGGTGCTTTTTGGATTGTGTCTTTGCTGTGTTACGTATCCTTGGTGATATGGATATTGTTATTGTTATGGCCTAAGCAGTGGTGCCTAATTTAGCCCCGAGTAAACGCAATCTCTTCACTGCTTCCAAGGCAAAAATACAAACGTGCCCATTCCTTCCTTCGTGAGCTACACATAAAGAACGCATATCAGCGTGGAGGATGAAACTCGCCAAATGGTGCCCCCACACACCCCCTTGGTGCCCCCCCCCCCCCCTTCACCCTTGTTCATCCTCAGAGAAAAGCTTCAAATCGTCATCATCGGCACAAACAGCCACGGTCGGACTGGTTCAAAGGTGGAATGTTGATCCTGAGCAGGAGAGTCGAGCCCAGGAACGCTCTCCGCTTCTGTCCTAAAAATAACTTTCCCACACTCTCACCGCACTCTGTGTCCTGGGGGGGTCAGGAGCATGAGTGTGTGTGTAGGGGGTTTGTGTGTGTGTGTGTGTATGTGTGTGTGTAGGTCTGTATGGTATGTGTGTATGTAGTGCAGAGGTGTGTGTGTGTGTGTGTCTGTGTATTTTAGCCACAGAGAAAGTGGCTGAAATAACTTGTAGAATGTCAATAACAGACCTTTTGGGAGTGCTTTGTTTCTGTTGAGCTGACTACGGGGGATTGGAGAGGAGGGTCTGAGGCCGTCTCCTCAGCTAAAGGGCAAATGAGTAATTCATCACAACTGTCAACCTCTGATTAGATTTGGAAAGTATTGAACTTTTTTGAGGTATTGTACTTTCATTCTGCGTTGCACGTGGTTATCAAGCTGTGATGCGAAAGTCAGTCCCAAATGAGTCATTGCTAAAAAGAAAACAAAACCAGGGACATGATGTCTCTTTCTCTGAAGCTCAAACAGACATTTGTTTCAGCTTAATTATTGCACCCACTTAACCCCTGACACGGTGAATATGGTTGGGGGTTGCATTAAAAAAAAAAAAAAAAAAAAAAAAAAAAAAGACTTCACTGCACAATCAAAATAATGAGCTATTTAAAGTGATGGTCATTCAATGAGAGGGAAGCTGGCAGGCAGGCTGCAGAATCTGGTGTTGGCCATGAATTTTATGAGGGTCTGTGTCTCTGTCCCTCAGAGTTCACAGGTGGCCATTGAAAGGCCTGGCCAGATGACGGAGGACAGTTAGGACACTCATAGATAAGTGCTGAATAGACTTTAATTACAGTCAGTAGATTATTCAGAAGGCCAAACGAAGGACAGCCCTCCACTTCAAAAGGAGATTTGGGGGCGAGGCGATGACGCCCTCTGCTTTATCGGGGGGACGGGGGGATGGGGGGGACGGATGGACCGACCCCCCCCTTTTGTGTGTGTGTGTGTGTGTGTGTGTGTGTGTGTGTGTGTGAGAGAGAGAGAGAGGCAGGGGGGGTCTCAAATGTGTCTCTTAGACAAACTCTCCTTTTGTCCCTAACGAGGATGAGTGATGATGAGTGACAGGGGTGTTAGGAGGGAGATCTGGCCGACACAATGTGCCTGGGCAGTAGGGTTCACACAAAAGGCAACCCAACTCCTGCTTCAGTATTTATGCCTATAATATCTTTAAAGTTATAATATTGTTATTTATTGGGTATGCCAGACAATAGAGAAACATAGCAGGCACGGTCTTACTTGTGTTTTTTTAGTTTTTTTTCTTAGTTATTGTCTATTTGTTACGTGGATTCTTCTGCAGATGAGTGAGATACAGTTCCACCTCCTAGATAGTACATCATTCCCTCCCGTTCCCTCCGCAGGATTCTCATCAGCTGAATGATGAGGGCTTCGTCTGTCGTCCTCATGTAATATACAGATGTAAACACATCTAGGAGTGGTGTCAATTATTAAACACGGAGGACATGCATGTCTTCTCCATTAGTCATGGACTGAGCATGTCGAAATTCCCCGGCTCCAGAGGGGGAATAGAGAGCTGGCATCTTGTCAAGACCAAACCTCAAGATTGTGTGGTTGTGTGTCTGTGTGTGTCAGTTACATTTTCGTGTGTGTGTGTGTGTGTGTGTGTGTGTGTGTGTGTGTGTGTTATATGTACAGTAGCTTTTTTTGTGTGTACAGTACTTAGCACAGTAGTGCATCATATGAGCGTCCCCTCTCACCCCTCCCCCCCCCCCCCCCCCCCCCCCAACTTTAAACTTTAATCACCCCGGCACTCAGAGCGAGGTGCTCTCTTGCTGGAGGCTACACCACCCCAAACTTCCCCGATCAGCCCAGTCCTCTCCCTCTCTGAAACGCAGTTGTCCACTTCCTCCCTACGCGTCCATATTCTGCTCACTCAGCCCTACCAAACACACCTCGTCTCCTCCCCCTAACACACACACACACACACACACACACACACACCTCCACACATTCCCTTCCGACGCTAACAATCGCTGAGGCGCGCTTCAGTGTGTGCGTGCGAGTGTTTCCCAGGAGGCGGCTGAGGGTTCGGAAGCCTGAGGATGGGCTCTGGATGGCGGTTTAGCGAGGAGCTAGCTTTACGCCCTCCCCCCTCCCCCCTCCCCCCTCCCCCGCCTCTCCCTCCCCCCTCCTCCCTCTCAGAGCCGTGGTGGTGATCGTAATGGGGGGTGACAGCTCACCTCTCCCTGGCGTGCCTACGGTCCTTAGAGCGCTAGACCCCCCCCCCCCCACCCCACACCACCCCCCCACCCCACCCCACCCCCCCACCGCAACCCCCCCAGCCCCGGAAGGGGACCAAGGTTACTCCATATGTTAGTTAGAGGATGCTTAGGATTTGTATGATTCTTTTTTTCCTTTTGTTGTGGTGCGGTGGGGTGTGGGGGCATCTTTACTCATGATCCAGAGTGTGTGTGTGTGTGTGTGTGTGTGTGTGTGTACGTCTACAGACCTTTTCTTGTTTTGCACACAATATCTTGATTTCTTGCTTTGTCACCCAGCCTGGTTGGTGTGTTCTGGGTGAGCTGAGACTCTCTGGTGTGACAACCTCCCGGCCCCCAGTTTCACTTCTATTAAAACCTTCATGTTTGGAGAGGAAAATTATCTGATGGCCTGACGTTGTACGCTCACTTTCACAGCCTGTTTTTATGTGCAGGACGTCATGTATTTGTGTATGTGTGTATGTCTGTGTGTGCTCGCAAGCCCTCGAGAACGTATGTGTATCCATGCATACCACTGGGTTAGGAGTAAACTAGGAGTAAGGGTTCACTCTGTGTGTGGCAAATGTAGCATGTCTGATAGAAAAGTTAAGAGTTTGAAGAGGGAAGAGTGTGTTGGTCATGGTTGACTCGTAGGTGTGAGCGTTGCCTTTAGATCTGTCACTTCAGATCGGATGTGAGGGAGATGGCAGAAATCAAAGACTTCAGTCTGAGCCTCTGATCTCTTGCAGTGATAACATTCTCCTCTCATAGAACCCAAAGTCCTTGCATGCAAATCTCAGAGGACATTGAAAGTTAAGCAGCTTCCTTTGATACTCGGCCATAAATTACTCTCTTATTCAATAGTCGCCGTCGCGATTTTTTTCCATAATCAGACGGCTCGCGTATGGAAAGTAGCGCTGTCATGTACAACGTTAGAATTAAGCCAGGGAATTGCGTTTCCCGCACGCCTCAAAGATGGTGTGCAGAAGTGTGTATCTGTGTCTGTGTGCTTGTGCGCGCGTGTGAGTGAGAGAAACAGTCAGGGAGGGGGGCTTGCGTGCTTAGGTGAGCGGGGAGTTCGGCACCAAAGTATATGTAACTGTGAATATTAGAGCAGCCAAAGTGTTAGCAAGGTCGCTCTTTGTATCGGACTGCTCTCTCTCTCTCTCCCTCTCTCTCTCCCTCTCTCTCTCCCTTTTTCAGCAGTCAGCTTTTTAAGTGTGCAACTCTGGCCACACTGAAGAGGCTCTTATTCAACTTAACATCATCTTACCTCATGGCACATTAACCGATTTGCCTTTAGTATTGAACTCAGTGTGACACGTTGTAGAACCCAAACGCCTGTTGTAGCACAGACACAGTCAAGCACAACTCATTAGCAAAATGTCATTCACATCCAAACAGAAAAACTGTTTGTGTGTAGACTTGTTGACGACGATTCGATACCGAGCGGAAACTCAGCGCTGGTGTCACGAGCGTGGGCGGGCAGGGTCAGAGCATCTCAAGCAGGTGCCCAAGGGCGGGGTGTGGTCTTGGCCCCGGGCCAAAACCCCCGCAGGGGTAACGAGGGATTGCCTAGCCCTGCCCCACTTCGCATATCACCCCATCGGTGTGGGGTGGGGGCGGGGGGGGGGGGGGGGGGGGGGGAGTGTTTAGGGACAAGGCGTCCACCTCGCTGCAAACACACTCACCCCTCCTATATCTGTCCTCTGCATCACCCCCCCCCTCCCCCCCCCTCATACACACACACACACACACCCGCCACCCCTCCCAACCTTTTATCACGAACACACTCTCTCCCCGTCAATTCCCCCTCCTATCTTCTCTCTCTCTTCCTATCTTCTCCTCTCTGCACACTGAAGTTTGAGCCGCGCACAATGTCGCTAAATATGTAACGATTTGACCGAAAAATGACACTATGTTATTATTAATGTTATTATTCAAACCCGAACACGCCGCTGTTTGTTATGACTATTCCTCCCCTCGGCCTCTGTACAGCACGGGGAGGCTGGTGGGAGGTAGAAATCGGAGGACGGGCTCGTTGTAATGCACGGAACGGGATGAGGAAACACGTGTGTATGGAGGAAGGGTATGAAATGCGTGTGTGTGTGTGTGTGATACCATTGCTCATTCCGTTCCATGCATTAAAGTGCGCCCGTCCTCCGATTTCAACCTCCCACCAGCCTCCTCTGCTGTACAGTATATTTACCGGATGCTCATTTCTCCCCCTAAATGCCAGACTTCTAATCTCCGAGATGAGTCATGGTGGTGGAATAATCGGACCGGTTTTAATCACAGGCAGTGTACAGTAATAGTCTGCTGAGGGTGATATCCTCCATTAGCGCCTCGAAGACGGCTGATTGGCTATCGGCCTCGCTAGGCGATAAAGAAGCCACGCCTCATTTAGCCTCATCTCTTGTTGTTAACTCTGATATATGAAGCGGGACCGTTAAAGTCAAGCGTGAAGACGGTGTGAGAGAGTGCGTTAACGTGATTTACGTACGTGATTTATTACGCTTTCTAGACACGTCTGTGGCGTAGCGCCGGTGAGTCGCCTCTTCCTGACGGCCCCGTCAGCAACCGGGTCGCTATCAGAAGAAGTGTGGTGTATCAAGGTCATCTCAGTCCATTAGGGGAGAGTCTTGGTGGAAGAACTCTGAATGTTACTTTAAACACGGTACAGTAAGTTGCTCAAATATGATCCCTGTCAGAATCAACCCCCGTCAAAATAACCTTGTTCCCAGGCTAGTGACGCATTGCCTATGTCCTGATCCCAATGAAAGAGTCTCTAGTGAGAGCCGGCCCTGGCATTAGGCTTCTCTAAGGCTTCTCTAAGGCTTCTCTTCTCCTCTGTGGTTTCAGAACGAGTTCAGTTCCAAACCTCAAACCCACAGCTGTAGTCTGCTAATTGAATGACACCACAAGCGGTGTCCTTAAAAGAACTTTACAAACTGCAGCAGGAAACTCGACTTTCTTTAAACGCTTTAACTGCTAACCCAGCCTCTCACTCTGGGATACTCACCGTCCTCCGGATGAGGCTTCCGATAGGGCTATGTCATTACTCTATGTGTGTCTTTCTCTCTCCCTCTTCAAGACAGGATTTGTATTGCTAATTCTATACATTAACTTGTGTTGACTTTATGGTTCATATATGGTTCATGATATAATGTTAATTCATTTCTTATCTCATTAGAACACAGTCCTCAGGTTAAGATTTGCAAAATAAGCTTTTTTCATGGGAGTGAGTATGTGAGCTCCTGTCTATCCAATCAGGTCGTTTCTTGACAATATTTCTCTCTGTTTCGGCTTGTGAGCGCTAATTTTAGAACTAGTGGCTGAAAATACACAAACATCTCTTGAACTTGCTTCACTAATACCATAAGAACAGACGTGTTCTGGCGACATGGTAGGCTGTGTGTGACACCTCCTGTGATTCTAGAATCCACAGGAGACGAGACACCACTAAACGATATCAAACCATTAAAGATGATACCCCCCATTATTAGCATGAAAAAGCAAAACAGCATATATTAGAGACCGGCTGCCATTTTGATTGACAGTGATCGATATTTAAGATTGCGTTTTGATGTTTTTCAACCTCCTTATTTGGCACATTATTTGCGGGTGAACGCTCGCACCTTGGTTGGTATTTAACCGAGAATTCAATGGATATTACGGTTGCTGGTTACCAGGGGGCACCTCTCACCGGCGGTGACTGTGAGGGTGTCATCTGCCGACGGTCACATCACCGTCTGGTTGAGAGAGCACAGCGCCGTCCCACCTCATTACCGTAGCAACGAGCTAAAGGAGCGGCCGACGCGCAGCCTCGCCATGATTAAGATGTAAATGTCCTCTAATTGGAATGTAAATCATACATTTATATCAAGACGTCAGCTGTCAGATTGCCATATTATGCCCTCTCTATTTTCCTCCCTCTCTCCTCTCTCTTTTTTTCCCCTTCCTCCCGGTCCCCAGACAGGAAACCGCGGGCCCTATCATTCACTCGCAGCCATCCAGGGATTTGGCGTTTGTTCGCTGGTCAGCCCATTGTCCCCGCCATCCAGCCCAACTCATTGTAATATCCTCTATTGGCGTTTCAGCGTTTTTTGTCCAGGTTTGATTTTCTCGCCGGCTGTACCTGTGTTTGTTCCCCCATGCACGTCTGATTCGCCGGGGCCTCGGAGACTGGGAGGGACTTTGGGATGCAGATGGAGGTCATTGGGTGGCTGTATTTTGCGTGTGCATCGATTACTTCTGCCGAATGTTCCTCAATGCAAATAAGGCCCGCCGCGCTGAGAGGAAGCACATGTTTCTGAAGTCATTAATTTCACCCTTGAATGCCAGCTGAGTGGTGTTGACGTGACGTTTTCCCTGAATAATACCGCCAGGATCGTTCTCACTATAAAGGTGTTATTATATATATTTGGGGATTTGGCAGACGAAGTCTTAGTTTTTGCCAACCAATATGGTCCATATTGGAGTTTTGAGAGATGTATTATTGTTGGATCCAGGAGGGTGGCCCCCTCTCAGCCCCCTGGACCATCTCATCTGTTGGGTTCCATGTCACGGTTCTGATATGGGACGGATGGAGGACCCATGGAAATCCTTGACGGTAGGATGGAGAAGAGCACTACTTTCTCTCCTCTTGGTATCTGAAGCGTTTAGCCCTGAAGCCTGGGCCTCCACTTCAGGGTCGATCTAGCTCTCTCTCTGTGTGTGTGTGTGTCTGTGTGTGTGTCTGTGTGTGTCTGTGTGTGTGTGTGTCTCTGTGGGGTGGGCCGGGGGGCAGACATGTCAGGGCCAGGAGGGGCCTCATATCGAGAGAGGGCAATGAGAGGTGAGCAGTCGAGATGCAGGCCTTTAAACACACAGTCACGTTACATTAACACACTCTTTTATTTGCTCCCCTACGACAGTATGATATGTTTGGATTTAACTGTCTGTCTATATCATAATTAATGTCTGCCTTGATAAATAACATCTATTCTTTATTCATCTACTCTGTCACTGAGATATAGCATAACTTTAAGTATGATGTAAACATGAAGCCTCACTTCATGTACTCTATAGTATGTATGTTCTTTGAACTTGCTTCAAATACAAATTCAGACCTATAACCGTTTATTTACCTCTGAAAAGCCTTCTGTGTGCCAATTTCGACTCGTATGTTTGATAAGTGCGTATGGAACTGAACCAGATAATTTGCTTTGTGTCTTTGTGTTTGTCGAATTACCAAACGTCAATAGAGCATCTGTGGGTGTGTATTCTGGGATCCTACATAGTTCCTGTACATTCCTCTTAGGCTTAAACGCCTTGGATGTAACCTAGCGGGTCACGCAAACCTTTCCACAAAGAAGGTTAAGATGCCAGAACACATTGTTAACATGTTTGGCTGCACATCACTCTTTTTTTTTTTTCACACACATTCTGCATAGCTAGCTCTCCCTTAGAAAGTATGGGGTCAGGTGTGTGTGTGTGTGTGTGTGTGTGTGTGTGTGTGTGTGTGTGTGTGTGTGTGTGTGTGTGTGTGTGTGTGTGTGTGTGTGTGTGTGTGTGTGTGTGTGTGTGTGTGTGTGTGTGTGTGTGTGTGTGTGTGTGTGTGTGTGTGTGTGTGTGTGTGTGTGTGTGTGTGTGTGTGTGTATTTGTCTGTTGTTGTTTACACCCTAGTTAGTGGTGTTACTGTAGGTCAAGTACAGTGCAGAAATTCTCAGGTGCGTGTGTGTCTGTGTGTGAGAGTTAGTTTGGGATTCCCAGGTGCCTTGATTCCAGCTAAGGGTTGTACTGTACTGGAATCCTGACTATGCTGACATGGCATGTCTCTGCTTCTCCACCCACCGCTGATGCCAACCCTGCCCATTCCTAATTACGCCTCCATCAGTAAGGAATTCTGATGAGCCTGTTCCGTGCTCTCTTTCCCATTCCATCCATCACCTCCGATATGCCACCTGGAACTGACGGTGCGGAAAAGAGACATGTTCTCAACCGCCGTTTCCTTTAAAAAAATGGAATCCGCCCATGGTCAGGTGACTCGCTCTCAGGTGATATGGGTGTGCCCATTATTTGGGATGTGAGGATGCTTCTTGGTGATTGGAAGATAGCCTATCAGGAGTCTTGTCCTGGTACACCTTTGTGCACATGACTGAACAGGTGTCAGAGAGGAAGTGAATCATTCACACTCTTCTCCCCCTGTCAAGGTTCCCTGGGAAACAGTTTTTGGGCTGTAGGCAGGGGCGTAGGTTTTGTCAGGCATGGATGGGACATGTCCCGCTCACTTTTGGGAAATGGCATTTTTGTCCGCCTGGCTTTAGGACCATCCAGAGGCACTCTGAGGCAGCTGCTGGAAAACTACCTCAGTGCCGATGCTAAATCTGTCAATGCTAGTCACGAAATGGAGTGATCACGGGCTGAGTGACTGTGACGTCCGGTATTTTGTCCCCACTTCACTCAGATGGGGTAGCTGGATAAACAGCTAATCTGCAATTGCCAGCTGTCAGAGATGTCATATCTAACTAGCAATCACGCTAGGTGCAGTAGTCCACCTGAAGTTTGTTAAGTCATTTGTTCTTTGCACCACTCACAGATAGCACCAAGATGAAACCAGCTTCCAAGAGATTTAAGTCAGACAGTCAGAAGTTTCTTCAATGCAATGTTCGGGCTTGGCTATTTCTGATTTCATGAAAATCAGGATCTGTTTATTGAAATATGAACAATATAGTTGATCAAATTATAGGATAGCCTATGAACCTTGCATGTAGAAGGAACAGCATCATATATGAATGAGAAGAAACCATTTACAATATGTTCAAATTATTTATTTATTTATTTTATTCGAAGATGGAACACCACCTTATTGATATTTCACTAACCTCTGCTCTGATATCTTGTATCAGTTTGATTGTAATGTGTATATAGAACTCTTACCTTTCATGTCTGGAAAGAAAATGACTGACACATTTTTTGATTGTTTTGCTGTCCTCTCTGTGACCTGCTAGAGGTGCCATGAGTCCTGTTAAAATGTGTAGAAATGCAGAAATCAGCTTTAAATCGCTGGAAGAGCCCCCAAACCCCCACACCAGAAGAAATATCCCAACCACATTTCAAATCAAACCTACGCCTCTGGCTGTAGGCTAAGTTGACATCAATTGAGTATAAGAATTTGAGCATGTTTTGTAGATTTTTGCTCATGTTCTACTTTTAGATTGAGGTAAAACAGGAGGCACTAAGGCTGGGATTTATCTCATTGACTGGGTGAAGCAACTCTCAAATTACCCCAGTTATTGAAATGGCTCTTGTTCATTTATTGGAAGAATGGTAGTGTTGGATCTGATATGTCCTCCCTTCTTCTCTCCACTGGCCCTCTCCCCTCACCGTCTCTGAGGACTAACAAGACCTGGCTCCCTCCCTCCTCAGGCCACAACACAGCCACTTGAGAGGAGAACTAGGGGAGGAGGGGACAGAGAGAGAGAGAGAGAGAAGGAGAGATAGAGAGATGGAGAAGAGAGAGGCTGTTTGTCCCCCAGGCCCCTTAGAGTCACTCATGCAGAAGGATCCCACATGGAGGGAGAGAGAGAGAGAGAGAGAGGGAGGGAGGGAGGGAGAGAGAGAGATGGAGAGAGAGATGGCTCCCACTCCAGGTTTATACTGCCCCCCTCACCTCAACACACATCTGTCCTTCTCTCTCCTCCACATACTCTTTCCTTCCATCTCTCCCACCACTCTCTGTCTCTCTCTTTCTCCATGTTTTCACTCAAATACTGAAACTGAAACAAACACAAAGTTACACACTCTCCTACACATCTCTTCCTGCTGCGCTCTGAGAGGAGTTTGTCATGATGAGGCAGAGTGCAGGAGTCCCTCTCATTTCACACCACCTGACATATGTCTAAACTGTCAGACAAAACATCAGCAGCTCTCACATACTAAGTTATTAGATCAGCTCTTAGACGGCAGCTCTCTCTCTCTCTCTCTCTCTCTCTCTCTCTCCCTGTCTCGTTCCCTCTCTGTCTCTCTCTCTCTCTGTCTCTCTCTCTCTCTTGCTCTCATTCCCTCTCTGTCTCTCTCTCTCTCTCTCTTGCTGTCTCGCTCCCTCTCTGTCTCTCTCTCTCTCTCTCTCCCTCTCTCTCTCTCTCTCTGTGTCTCTCCATCTTGTTAGTGTGTGTAATGTCTCAGACCCGTGGACACATGCTGCTGTTACTCTCACCCCAAGCGGTCCGTCTTCCATGCAAATATGCGTCAGGTCTAAAATTATCACCATTTCAGTGTGCGGCGGAGAGAGATCTCATGGCTGTCTGCATTAAAACAATGAAGCTTTGCCCCCCCCCTCCCGCCCCCCCCCCGCCACAATCATTTCCGGATGTGTTGGGTGAAATTTAGCAAGAAATTATCCTTTTTTTTCTGAATCACTTCACTCCCTTCGCTCGGTGGTTTGTTTCCTTCTTTCTCTTTTTGTCTCCCTCTCCTCTTTTTTTAGCCCTTTCTGAAAGATCCAGAGCCCCCCTCTTTGCTTTCTCTCTTCTTCTTTTCTCTCTCTCTCTCTCTCTCTCCATCGTCATTATCCAACAAGACTTTTCTGTGCGTGCAAATGCTTTCTGAACAGCGGCCTTTCTTCCCTTTCAGGCTGAATGTCATTGTTGCTGCCTGTGGGCTGGGTGTATTTATTTAGGGGTAATTGGTGTGTGGATGAGTGAGGTAATGAGGTGCATCCACACTTGGCTGCTCCCCTCCGAGAGAGAGAGAGAGATGGAGAGACAGAGAGAGAGAGGGAGAGACGGAGAGGGAGAGACGGAGAGAGAGAGACGGAGAGACGGAGGGAGAGACAGGGAGACAGAGAGATGTGGAGAGAGGGAGAGGCGGACAGCGGGAGGGAAGGAGGGAGGGAGAGAGAGGGAGAGACGGACAGACAGACAGACGGACGGACGGAGGGAGGGAGGGAGGGAGAGAGAGAGACAGAGAGAGAGGGAGAGATAGGGAGAGACGGACGGACGGACAGAGGGAGGGTGAGAGAGAGGGAAAGACAGAGAGAGAGAGAGAGGGAGAGGGAGAGGGGGAGAGAGAGGTGGGCTCTGCTCTGAGCAGGCTGTACGACACTGCTGCTGCCGTCCTCCACAAGGCAGAATGGCTGTTTCATACCCAGGTGGACAAACACAATCAGAGGGGCTGACACCTCAATGAGGCGGTCGTCGTTTAAAGTGGCTGGTGGAGTGTGTGTGCGCGCGCTGGTCCGTGTGTGTGTGTGTGCGCGCGCATGCGTGTGTATCCAACTGAAAGGCAGTTCAAAGGAACTCGAGGGAGACCTTTCAGACTTCAAGCCCCCCCACCCACCCACCCACCCCTGCCCCCCCGGTGCCCTCCAGAGCTACCTAATGATTTCACTTCCACCTCCCTTATCTGGCCGGCCCATGCAGCAGGAGCCGTCTGATGCTCATCCTTTACATGCCATTTGCTGCCTCATACCCTGTGAAATTCAATTGCACAGCGCAAAACTGTAGCCAGAGCGAGGGGATTCTTCTTCCCTTCCGTTCGCTGTGCTAGCCCTGTCTGACTCTCTTTCATTCTCTCTCTCTCTCTCTCTCTCTCTCTCTCTCTCTCTCTTTTCTCTTTCTCTTTCTCTTTCTCAGAACAGTTTCTCCATTGATTGAAAGACAAAATGGCTGAGCTTCCTGATCAGGATCTGTTGCACTTACTCTGTTCACTTGAGGTCATCAACGCGTGACACATTCCCCGCTGCGGTTGAATGTGTCGAGACGTGCCGCGTTCGAAAGCGAAGCTAGGATAGAGGAGCTGTCCACAGGTGCTTGGCTGATAATGTTCTGAGCGGATTATTTTGTTGTTGCCCGCATAATTAACGTAGGCTTGCCAGCCTTTGATATAATCAATGTATGTGATGCACAAGGGGGATTCATTTTAGGGGACAGACTTTGAGTTGCTAATGGTGCCTTATTCAGCTTTTCAGCCTGTCCCCTAAAGTGCTTGGCCAAATCAAACAGGCCGCTCCGGGGTAATTGAGGCCCACTCCGCACCCCCTGTGGTGAGCAGGGCAGGACTGTAATCCCCAGACAACTCTTACTCGGCCCCAATCTGGCAACCCGCCCATTTCCCAGCCAAATACCCAACAGCGTCAGGAGCCCAGAGGACCAACTGGATGATGATCCGATTTTGGGGTGCGTCCCAGTTGTCTGTTGTGGCTTCCTCTCCTTGTCTTTTCCGAATAGGAGCTGCTGTTCATCTGCCTACAGTTCTCCCTCTGATTAAGCCTCTGTGACAGCTGCTGAGCACCTGAAGTAACACCCTCTCACACACACACACGCGCGCACATCCACGCGCACACCCACGCACACAGAAACACACACACACACACTCTGACCCCCAGCCTGACACTGATGGCCCCTCCAGCTCAAATGATGACCTCTGATTCAGACAAAATGGCTGTCTACAGTAGTTGCCAAAAACATCAGCCCTCTGGAACTGGTCTAACAGTGTATGGCACCATCTCTTCTGACTGAGGTTATTAAAGAGGGGCTTGGTGTGTTCACAAGCTCTGTATAACGCCTCATAAGTATGTTATAAGCCAAGGCAGAGAACCTGAGACCTAGAGACCTGTTCAATTTGACGTGTTGCATTTAGAAGTCACTGGTGTTAACTAGATGTAGGTGTCATTGGCAGAGAGGATAGCACATGCATTTAGCACTGTCTGTCTGATTTGAGCTTTAGTAGGTATTGGCCCCTGGCCTTAGCTCGGTGTTTTAACAGCCCTAATAATGCCTCACAATTAACACCCAGCCAGTGCTGTAGGTTAGATAATAGCAGGTGTGTTTCAGGCTAAATCTGAGAGCAGAAAAACACATACCACCATGCACAGCCGTTTCAGGACCTTGGGGATGTGGCGAAAATGGAAGGTGGTGAATTTTTTGACAGGGTGGCTGAGGTGATGTCTCATTCCCTCTGACACCCAGTACACCCTAAAGGTGGCTGTGTCCACCGTCTACCCAGGGTGCACCTCACCTAGCCGTGGCTAAATGTACGCAGCCACCTGCCCACAGGGATGGAGGGAGGGAGGGTGGGTGGTGGAGAAGAAGAGGAGGTGGAAGAGGAGGGGTGGGAGGCTCGGGGGAAGGGATACAGCAGGGTTATCCTGTCTGGTTTTCAGTCTACCACGCTGCTGGTTGTAGAGGTGTCCTAGTTTAGCGGAGGTGAACTGCAGATTGCTGGAGGAACTGAACTGCACATAACTTAAATCTGGATTTACAAATCTAGCAATTTAAAATGGGACATTTATTAAAGTGGGTTTATAGCACTTTTTCTTTTTTTTTTTAAATGTTCCTTCTCTGCAATGTCCCACTGGCCTTTGCCTAAACCCTGCTGTATAACTACTGGATGTCCCATGTGGTAGCTTCACAATGTTGATGCATACTGAATGGATCCAAACGCTCTCCCTCTCTCTCCCTTTCTCTCCCTCTTTCTCTCCCTGAATGCAGTCAGTAGTTCACTGGGTTAGCGGAGCAGGAGCCGCACATCTCCCAGTGATCCCATTGTAACCCATCTCTGTCTCCTCTCATATCCCCTCTCTCTATAACTGTCAAAGACGTGCCCCCCCCCCCCATTTTAGAGGGTCACCTCTGAGAGTAG
The DNA here is from genome assembly GCF_951799395.1 of Argentina silus. NCBI lineage: Eukaryota > Metazoa > Chordata > Actinopteri > Argentiniformes > Argentinidae > Argentina > Argentina silus. The sequence continues at coordinate 11,747,238 of NC_139673.1, read as the reverse complement.
GAGAGAGAGAGAGAGAGAGAGAGAGAGAGGCACTCTGTGTGCACTGTGAAGTCCCAGATGTCTGTCTTTTAGACGTGGAAAGAGATTGTACCGTCTGATGTGGAGAGAGAGGAGTTCCCTGGCAACCCATTAATGTGTTATGTTCCTACCCCGACTCCCTGTTTAAGATATGAGACGCGCTCTTAAACTCGGATGGGTTTAATGAACCGCGATGAAACATTTGGGATATGTAGCTGGGAGAATAGACATGTACATACTGTTGGTAACTTTCTATACCTCAATACATTTACATCGCTTTTATAAGGATCAATGCAGTCTAACATCAGTCCTATTACGTAAAAACTGCTGTAGCGAGATTCAAGCTTTTTGAGGCACTCCAAAAGATGGGGTGACAGTTAAGATACTCTTCAGAGGCAGAGTTCAGGCTGTGTTGCCAGTGGCCTGAATGGCCTTTGAGGCTCTAGGCTGGTCTATGTGTGGCCTGGCTGGTCCAAGTCAGCAGTAATGAGTGGCTGTGGCCAGCATGCCTGTTAGTGTGAATGGGGTTACTCCGGGCAACACCTTTTCAGCCTGGTCCTATGAAGTCCCCAGTATGGTGGTCTTTGTCCCCACAAGGGCTGTCCTCTCAGCGAAAAGGCCTCCTTTTTTGTGGGGACTATCAACTTGTGATGGATTACGCCCACCACCCCCTTGTATTCACCCGCTCAGTCAAACACACACACACACACACACACACACACATTTGTGCTCCCGCACACACACACACACACACACACACACACAACAAACACGCACACACACTAGGTAAGACTACCACACACACACACGCAAACACACATGCACACACTTAAACTCGTCTCTTTTCATCCATCTTGATCTACTGCCTGCTCCACATCTCTTCCACAGAAAAGGAAGCTGTCTTTGCAGCCATTCTCCTCTCTTCTTCTTGAACACGAGAAATGAATTGCTCTTCTTCCTCCTCCTCTTAACTCCCCCCCGTCCCTCTTTAACCAACCTCCCCCCTCCTCCTCCCTCACACCCTCCCTCTTGTCCTCTGCTTACCCTCACCCCCCCCTCCTCCTTCCCCACCATTCTCTACCGCTTACCCCTTCCCTTCACACTCCACTCCTCCTCACACCCTCAAACACTTCTCCTCTCCTACTCATTCTCTGCTCAACCCCACCCCATCCCCCTCCTCCTTCCCTACCCCCCCCCCCCCTCCTCCTCCTCTCCTGTTGTCTAGACAGATGAAATACGGGTACCTGCTGCTCTATTAGGCTGTTCGTTTACGCCAAGGAGCCAGGAGAAAGACACCAAGCCTCAACACTCCCTCAACATGCAGCACCCCCTCCCTACCCCCCCCCCCCCTCCCCCAACACACTTGGATGTTCTCTTCCACTGTTCCACACAACGTGGAACCAACGGTACCGTAGAACCAAGTCCGTCGGAACCGGATCGGTAGCGGAGACCACATTAGCGCCGGACCGCGTGCGGCGCGCGTAGAACTCAAAGTGTTTCTCACTTTCAGCGTGTGCCTATTCACGGCGTCACTGTTGACAACCGGTTGAAGGGTATCATCGAGGTTCCAAAGGGTTGGAACTCAGAGCGATGTGTCAGCGCAGTCATTATCCTCCAGAGCATCCAGCCGGAAGTGTGGATGGGGCTGTTTGAAGGAACCTGCTCCAGCCCTGTACTTAAGAACATGCTCATGTTCCTGTGAGCGTCGTTCTCCTCCACTCTTCTCTCCTGTCCTATCCTGTCATGTTCAGTTCATCCTCCTGCCTCTTTCTCCTCTTCTCTCCCCCCTTTCCTCTCCCCTCCATGGTCCTTTGCCAGATAAACAGACAGTGGTTGTCTGCCCCTGCCTACCCCCCCCCCTCCCCTCCCCCCACAAACACGCACGCACGCACGCACGCACACACACACACACACACACCTACACACCCAAGAGGTCAAGTTCTTACCCGAGCTGACACAGTAACCTCGGGAGGACCTTTCGCTTGCCAAACGTAATGCCTGTAAACTGTTAGTGAACCCCATCAGAGATGTTTGGAGATGAGAATGGAGGGAGGGAGGGAGGGAGGGTTGTGTTGTGTTGTGTTGTGTTTTTAGGTAGGCCAACTGGGTCTGCGTGTGTGTGTGTGTGTGTGTGTGTGTGTGTGTGTGTGTGTGTGTGTGCGTGTGCATATACAGAGAGAGAAGCATTAATAAAACATCCCTGGCAAATGCCCAGTCTATTATTCATGGTGACGTGATGCTGTGAGAGAGAATCTATTTTTTTCTCTAAGTGTCATTGCACCTCAATGGCGCCCGGCCCATATGAGCTTATAAGACACTCATTTTATAATAAACATGTGTTTTTCACACTTATCTCATTGGATTTGAAAGCGAAACCAAAACAAATGATCACAATGGCACCGATGCTAATTCTCCGATCAGGCTAATGGCTTTATAACTCGGAACAGATAAATTGTCTTCATTGTTTATGATCAGTCGCGTTAAGAAGTTAGCATAACACTGCCTAATTACTCAGTTTAATTACTCAGTTGGTTGAACCAATATTTAGGACGGTAAGATGTATGTTTTAAAATATGATGTTTAAAATGATATCTAGTCTGAAATGATATCTGTCTTAGTATCATCTGCTCTGTTGTTTAAATCCATTGTACTGATTTCAATATGGGGAAATTTCATACTGAGGGAAATACATACTTACCAGATGTGTCAGTGGTATTCTAACTTGTGTACTATGATATCAGACTCATGGTTTGAGGGGGTCAAATGTGTGTTTGGGGTGGATGGGGGGGGGGTTCTAGAGGTCCCCCAGATATGCTGTCATAACCCATGCAGCCATGTTCCCAGCGCTGGGCCTATTGGAAGTGAAGGCAGCACTTACACGTGTTTGTACTCTGCGCCCTCTACCCCTCTCCTCTGGCTCCATGTCACTCCAGGGTCGGACCACCACTCGCTGGCTGTGCCCAAGTCCATAACACACAGCAACCCCCCCCCACCCCACCCCACCCCACCCTACGCCCCCTCCTCCCTATCCCCACTGGGGTCAACATACCCTCACCCCCTCAACCCCTTACCCCCACACTGCCCAGGGTGGAAGCCAGCCCAGCACTGCCTTCCAAAGAGAAACAAACCCAAAGTGAAAAGAGAGAGAGATGCCCCCCCCCCCGCACCGGGTTGCCCGTCATGGCTGCTGACAGGCCCGCACAGACGCACCCAGAGGAGAGTTTGGAGGAGGATGATAATGATGATGATGGTGATGATGATGATGCAGAAGAAGAGGATAGTAATGTAGTTGTACTGTTGCTTTTGTTTGCCTTTGTCTCTCCGTCAGGGTTTTCAGTAGAATCCCAGCGCTCATGGTTTCAACAGACTACTGAAATGATGGAGCACTAACGACTGAATGAAGTTTAAGAGCAGAAATCTTGACTGTGTCTTGAGATGACTTTTTCTTTTTTTTGTGCATTTAATTTAGTCTCAGGGGCCTGGAGCGATAGCAAGGAGGTAGGTAGCTATTCAAGAGAAAAGCAAACATTCCATTTGGAATGAAAAGACCTCCGGACTTAATTGCAAAGTCATCAGTTTCGTGTTTTAGCAGGTTGGATTTCATGGATTTGTTTGTTCGGAATTAGTCCCTTCCCTGTCTCTCCATATTCGCTACCATAATTACCTCAATCTCCCAGCTCCTCCTCCTCCTCCTCCTGCCTGGCCTGTCAGATCCATTAGCCTCTGAGCAGAAGAGATGTGGAGCCCTGTCTGTCTGTCTGCCTGTCTGTCTGCCTGTCTGTCTGTCTGTCTGCCTATCTGCCTGCCTATCTGCCTGCCTGTCTATCTGTCTATCTGTCTGTCTGTGTCTCTGCCCGTCTCAGAGGTTATCACAGGTCAGACAGGCAGGTGACACAGGGAGCAGGTGACCTTAACCCAATTAGAGACAGGGTTAGGCTCCTTCTCACGGCAGAAACATGAGATGAGATCCAAAATTACCCACCCCCCTTTCTTTCTCTCTCTCTCTCTCTCTCTCTCTCTCTCTCTCTCTCTCACTATTTTCATCTCTCACTCACATGCTCTCTCTTACACACACACACATACACAACACACAACACACAACACAACGTTTTCTGCAACACGTTTCACAAGGGAAACAGGAATAAATCAACAATAAATGGGGCATATTCTGCATATTCACATACATACATATCATCCATTATACATCTAGAAACCCCGAGAGCAGGGCGATCCTGGGCTGTGCAACACATTGAACACAGTCTGAGGGTTATTCTGAGGGCAAGGCCGGGGATCGTGTTGCACTCTCTCCGCAATCACAAAAGAAGAGGAAGGCAGAGCTTCTTGTCGGCTTTTGTTGTATGCCAGGTGGGGTAGAATTACCAGAGTAATGGGATTTTTTTTTAGAGCAGTTTCTGCATTTTGTTGTTTTTCCATCAGGCCAGCGGAAGTGTTTTCCCCGAAATTGCCGTCGCAAATGCAATGCTAGTTTGCGCTGAGAATAGAAAAGAACATCACCTCATTATGAGGGCCTGGATTTGCTGAAGTTAACACTAGTTCCTTAAAAGTTCAACGCATGATACAGACACAATGCAGTGTAACTCTAGAGGAGGGAGGGATTAGGGTTCGGGGAGGTGATTGTGGTGCGCTGGTGTTGACGGGGAACATTCTACCAACTTCAGCTGGGAAACCTTCTCTTACGGTTTTGACCCTTGACCTGAGGTAAAGATTGGATTGTGGAATGGGAGGATATTGGGTTGGTTTCATGGACAGACACTATTTTACAGTGGCTGCATTGCAGCCATGGGCATACAGGAGAATTGAATAGGCACCAGGTATGTAGTGTGACCAATATAATCTTCTATGAGTGCTGGGCAAAATCATATCGTACTGTTGACTGCACTGGATGTCCTTCCATAGCCACCTATAATTTGAAATGGTCCCCACAGAGAAAACCATGATCATCTTGCATGGTCATGTTGTTTGTGTGTGTGTGTGTGTGTGTGTGTGTGTGTGTGTGTGTGTGTAGGTGTGGGGCTACTACTGAATCATCTAGGCCTATTCATGCTTTCAACTACATTTCTTCATGCATCATAGTACTGGAACTGCTGGGATTGCGTTCTTAGCATTCCTCTTATATTAGCAGTCATTTGTTTTGCTGATTATCATCAGCTTATATGTCCCCCCAAGTGACACAAACAAAGCTACTGTAATATGTTCCTGGAAGGACACAACTACAGTGTTAAGTCCTCCTAAGAGTGTGTGCCTTTAAGTAGGTGTTTATGGTAAATATACCATGTCACTTCCCTGAGCATGTTACTACATGGGCTAATCTGATTGGAACAGCCAGACCAATCGTCATGTGTTCCAACCCGGGTGTTGCGTTTCCCAGAGTTCTAAGCAGAACAGTGACAAAGCGTGGCTAAAACTCTGTGGAAGAAATGACTCGTGAAATGACCACCTAATACTCTGTCATTAGCAGGCCGTTACCGCCCGAGGAATGCCTTTGATTGGGCCTCTTTTCCATGAGCAGGTTCCCTCCTAAGCTCCGTTTGAGGGAAGTCCTTAACTTGGGACCCTTTTTGACCCTTGCCATCCACTCCAGCTGAGGTTGTGTTAACACGCAACCCTTTAGATCCGTTGGCCGTTCGTGGCTGTAGTGACCGGCTCTGCCCAGTGTCAAACGCGATATCCCATAAGTAGCTGGGGCTTGGTGATGTGTGTGGGGGGGGGGGGGGTTGGGGGTGCGGTAGGGTGGGGGTAATAAGCTTGAGGGGTTTTGTCCATTGAATGGTGATATTAGTAACCCTCTTAGGCAAAGCTGGTCTGTGGGCCGGCCCTGAGGGCTCATTTGAAGTGCTTAGCGCTCGTTTGGGGACTTTGTCGCCCCTTCGCCCTGTTGGCAGCGTCGCCCCGGCCCCTGTGGCTGCAGAGCAGCGCTGAGCCGGGGGACCTTTACCCCTGCGTGCCACGGGGGAGTGGACGCCGACATCACAGCCTCCACCACACACACACATAAACACACACACACACACACACACACACACATTAACACATAGCAACACACTCTCTCACATCCAGACACACAGCCATAATCACACAGCCCACCTTAACCTCAACCCAACCTCAAACCCAGCCAAAGGCCTGATTTCCCGCCATCCATTCCCATCCCCCATCCCCCTCTCCCCTTTTCTCTCTCTCTCTCTCTCTCTCTCCGCCCCCCCTGATGGTTGCTAGGCAGCAGAGAAAGACTTCACACACACACATGCTCCCCCCATGCCTCTGAGGAGTATCCGGATGTCCTTGTTTGCATCATGGAGTGTGCTGGTCATTGGAACACAGGCTTCCAGCCTCCATGACCGTCTCTGTCATCCATTCACCTCCACTCAGGTGTCATCCACTCTGACTTCTGGATGACTCTTAACAGAATCGTAACACACGGTAGTATAAGTACAACGTCACTAAATGTGTACCTTCTGTGTAACTACACTGTTACTACCATACGGATCCCTCGATTTTTAGCATCGTTTGATGATGTCAAGTAGGACCGAAACGGTAGAAGGAACGTATTGAGGAACCCGGCTTGTGTTGTCATTGTCATCTCCAAGATGAGCCTAGAGTTGTGTTCTCGAGACCTGCTGTCACCGAGTCCTTAGAGAGACCCGTCGACACCGTCTCTTGTTATTTCCATCCGTGTGTCAAACTTATGGACTGCTCCCGTCTACTCCCCCCCCCCTAACTTTCTTATAACCATCGATCCTTCCGGTCTGCCTCCGAACTCAAAGGTTAGGGGGGAACCGGGCACTTGTGGATTGGTTTGACCTTCTACTCCGCTCAGTGTGTTCCGTGAGGCCCCGGACCCAACACACACACACACACACACACACACACACACACACACACACACCAGGCGTAGCTAGGTCTGTAGGTGCGTGACATCCAGGCTCCGAACGGTGTGATCTATTTTTTATTTATTTTTTCCTCACCCCACCGGGAGCGATGTATATGCGATTGATTTTTCTTCTGCCGCTCCATGTTTCTGCTGCGGTGCACTTAGCAGCGCTGAGTCTGGATGTGATCAATGCATCGTTTTTCCTTTTTTTTTTTTAATCACACTCGAGTGAGTTGGAGACAAGAAAGGTTACGCAAGCGAGGGTTTCGGTAGTGGTGGAGGCAAACCTTCTTGAGACGCTGTGTGTGTGTGTGTGTGTGTGTGTGTGTGTGTGTGTGTGTGTGTGTGTGTGTGTGTGTGTGTGTGTGTGTGTGTGGGTGTGATAATGTTCTTTTATACTGATATTCTTGAGTAATAACAGACTACATGATGATTGTCAGTTTTTTAATCTGAAGTGTTCAAACGACTTAATGACAATAATTGTATTGCTCCTTAAAGTCTAATTGACAAGCTAAATGGTCATCGTAGATTAGGATTTTCACTCCGCTCCGTGACTGGTCGTTACTGTCCTCATCCTCAGAGACCCTCTCTCACCTTAGGTCAATCATGGTCTTACCACCCTGGACCTTACCATCTCCAGATGAGCCTGTAGGTTAGTCCCTAGGCTTTACCTGCCTTAAGATAACCCTCTAACCTCGAGGACAGTCATTCCTCCTGGTTCCTCTACGTGTCTGACTAACGTCCTCTTGACACACACACACACACACACACACACACACACACAGAGGAAACATGTTCAGCAGAGGCACAGTCATGAATGAGCAGTGTGAACCAAACTGAGCAAACTTTTTTTCTTATTTTTAAAAAAATAAATGTATAAAGCGCCTTTGAAGATCTCATTGTAGAATATAACATGACGGAAGGAAACGGGAGGAAAACCATTTGAAAGTGTATTGAATTAATTAAGCTTTTATATGTAATCAGTGATTAGTTAGAATGAAATAGACTGAAGCATGAAAAGCTGAAAAGAGCAATAAAAGCAGTGAATGTCGAGGCTATGCTATAGAAGCAGGGGATTGGTGTGTCTACCCTGGAGGGGGGGTTGGGATTGAGAGAGAGAGGGGGGGGGGGGGGTCAAGCTTCCGAGTGTGCTCTTCAGAGTGACGTGGTTAACCCCTGTACCCAAACACCTAGTCGTTATGAAGAAGATAAGTATCTTTGGAAGTAGAGGGGCTCTCCCTAAGCTGTGTGGCTGGAGGGGGAGAGGGTCAGGTGGGCAGAGGGGTGGGGTGGGGTGGGAGTGGGAGTGGGAGTGGAGGTATGGACCACAGGGTTTCGGATGTCCTGGTAGATTCCCCCCCGGGGGTTGATTATACGGAGAGCTGATAATACATTATCTCTTGTTTCCTCGGTACACACACACATATGCATTCCCTCAATACACACACTGTAGATAACGCTAAAATAACACACTGTAGATAACGCTAAAACACTGCCTATTTGTTTTGAAAAGACACACGCACTCACACATCTCACACCAAAGCACACTCATACTACCCATTACAAACCCCCCCCCCGCCACACACACACACACACACACACACACACACACACACACACTCTCTCTCTCTCTCAGTACCTCTTCAGCAGATTGTTCTTGGAGTGCCACTTGCGGTACTCAGAGAGCTCAGAGCAGCCCTTCTCCTCAGCCTCGCTAGTGGTTAGCGTGTTAGTGTTGGGGGGGGGGGGGCTTTACGTGAGTTGTCGTCATTAACCTAGCCTAGCCTTTCTGTGTTCTGTTGGCACGGTGCAGCTCCACAGATTAGCTGGGGAACAAGTTACGCTGTTAAAGTGGCTTGATTCTAATGACTCTGGTATTAGCTTGTTCCAAAGAAGTGTGCTACTTATGCAATTCACTCTTTCCCACCACATACACACACACACACACACACACACACACACACACACACACACACACTCTTTCAATACTCCAACCTCTCCCTAAATAAAAGCACTCATGCTCTGCATACACCCTCACAAACCATCCCATATGCGCGCGCTCACACACACACACACACACACACACACACACAGAGGCATTTAGCAGCACGCTAGCAGGTTTTCTCCACACTGGCAGTGCTGAGGGGATTGCTGAAGCATCTAATGCGATTTCAACCCAACATGGGCTCTGTACCATCTATGTTGATGTGTTCATGTGTTTCAGACTGCAAATGTTATGATGTCTTCTTCTTCCCACTCTCCCTGTCCCTGTCCCTCCTTGTCTCCATCCTCCCCTCTTTCTCTACATGCTCTCTCTATCTCTGTCTCTCTCTCTCTCTCTCTCTCTCTCTATCTATTGATCTCTGTCTCTCAACCCCCCCCCCCCCCCTCTCTCTTTCTCTCTCTCTGTAGAGACTCCACCTGCCTCCAGACCTGTCAGAGACAGTGAGTCGTGTGAGCAGGGGAGAGCTGGCAGGAGCCCTCATGATGGGCTCAGGCTGTGGCTCTGTTACCGGCGGCAACAAACACCTGGACTTCTAGAGACCCCTTACCACTGCCGACGGCAACCAACACCTGGAACTCTGGACCTCTGTCCTCTTCGCCATGGCGACACGTTGCCACACAGACTATTCCCCCCAGCACCACCACATTGTCAGCTGTAACCCTGCCAACCCCCCCCCCCCACACACACACACACACACACACACTCCCCAACCCCCTCATTACTGGAACATTTCAATATTAGACATTTTCAGTTTAGTCATTTAGCAGACACTCCTGTCCACATCCACTTACATGAATTTGATTCAAATTAATCAAAGGGAGTGAATCCGACTCCCCCTACCAAACTCTGCCATCATGTTGTATCTGTGTCTGTCTCAGGAAAAGAGAGAGAGAGAGAGAGAGAGAGAGAGAGAGAGAGTGGGCGCCATAAAGGGGGTCCTCCATGATGAAACACAAATCTTTAGGAACACATGCAATACTATGGCCTACTGGTCACAGCCTGTACCATTCTGTTGGTTCACCATTCGTCCACAGGGATATTACATGGAAAAACGTTTTGATGAGTTGAATAAAGTGAGTATGAATCTGTTTCTCGATGTTGCTGTCTTTCATTGGAATGATGGCCTCTTAATTTTAACTCTAAAGCCGCATTGAATGTCTGGTAGCCTCTTGACACATAAATGAATTCCCTTAATTGGCTAATGCCAATATGCCGATACTATATTAATATGTCTGATGGTGATGTGTGATACTGAGTATGACATCACCAAACTTCTGCTTGGGAAACATTCCTCTTCTATTAGTATTGACCTCGCTGCACATCAAGGTGACTGAAGAGAGAGAAAGAAAACTATGTTATAACTGTGGCCCTAAGCACTGATCTGTGGTCTGTTTTTCGGCTTGCCTCCCAATGGTTATGGTTGTAACATAAATAGGGTAAGCCGATCCTAGATCTGTGCTTAAGAGTGACGTCTGTGCCAAGTGGGTTGGAGGGCTGCGTAGGGGTGAGGTCAGAGGGTCAGACGCTGGATTTGGGCGCAGGCTTCACAGCTCATCAAGCTTGTTAGCTGGATGGGCTGCTTTGCTATGACAAGCCCAAAAGAACAAATTAGGTCAAACGATGACATGGGAGAAATACTGAATATAGAACATGTAAAATTAAATATTTCATTGTTTTGTTTTTCCTACTCTCCTGTTGGTGTCGGATTGGGTGTGTTTGTCTGTGAGAACTGGCACTGTTTGTAACGAACAACAACACACGTCTGGCTGAGGGTGCATGACAGTTTCATGCATGACTGGAATACTCCTATGCATCTGTCCTGTGTGTGTGTGTGTGTGTGTGTGAGAGAGAGAGAGAGAGTGGGGGGGAGGGGGAGGGAGAGAGTTAGAGACAATTCACTGCAGGTGAATTGTCAGAGACAATTCAGTTTGAGACAATTCATTCTTTAGAAGGTCAACAATTGTGCAACACATTTTTATTTTGAAATCCACTTGGGGAGTTCAAAAGTTCATTTATATCACAGTATTAATCAAGCTATGACTTGTTACAATGTGGTCATAGTGTTGTGATGGTGTGGATAATTCTGTAGAGGGTCAATGGGAGGCAGATGCCTTGTTCCAACAACCTACAGCCTATTTTCCAGATAGTTATTTGAAATAATTACATAGTCCTCTAGTTGTGGTTGTTAAATGTTCGATTGGCAGACCAAAAGACAAAAAGTATCCTTGTAAACAATGAAAAAATGGGACTTGAGGCTCTTTTATATAAGTCATCTAAAAATAGGAAATATTAGAATGATTTTTGTTTTGTTTGGGTTTGTTTGTATGTATCTGTGCTTGTCTGTCTGTCTATGTGTATATCTGTAAGCTTGTTGTCATAGCTCATATTTCTGTAGACACAACCGTACTTGACTCCAGGGAAAATTGTATTCATAATGTAAAATTGCTGTCAGCCATGTATTATTCATCGTACTGGTTATATAAATCTATTTATGTAGAGGAGAGAGGCTGATTTGTCTGTGTCTGCCTGCATACATTTACCCTAATGCATGCCAGTATGGTTTTATCTTTCAGCTAACCGTGCAGTATATCTAGGTACCCTTATGAATTCATATGACTGTTTCCTGTTTCCATCATCTCAACTTCATCATTGTCAAGAGACTTTTTGAACATGTGACCATCAGACCGTTTACATTTCCTCCACTCCCAGTGAGGTGAAGGCTTGTTGTTGTCAGCCAGTCATGCAAAAGTACGACCGCTGACACAACCTGACATTTCTCACATCTGCTCCAAAGAGGTGCGATGAAACCATAGGTGATCCAAAGAGACTCTCGTCACTGGTCAAAGTAACTCCAACGCGCACATACAGGCAGGGGTGTCCTGTCCCTATGATATAATATACGCCATTTAGCTGACACTTTTATCCAAAGCGACTTACATTGCAGTGAGAGCATACATTTCATCGTATATATGGTCCCAGCAGGAATCAAACCCACAACCTAAGTGTTGTTAGCACCATGCTCTACCAACTGAGCCACAGAGGACCTATAATGTCCCCCCAACATCTCTCTTTCATTCTCATGAATCTTTCTCAGTAAAGGTTGACACTGTCCTTCTATGCGTCTCTCTGTGGATCCTTCCGTCCTCGTGCCTAGCATCTGATTCATAGGAGGTTCAGTTGCTAACTCGTGTGGCTGTTGGATATGCAAAAGCTAGGTGTTTATTATTTTTGATATTCATACAGGGTGACACTCTGCTTAAGGATGGTAGTGTGAAAAGGGTGAAGTGCTTTTATCATAGAACGCTGTAAACACTGCAGAGACATCTGGCGTGCTCTCTCTCTCTCACACACACACACAGACTCAGTGCAGGTCCTTAAGTCAGAGTGGAACTGTTCCATTGAAAGCGACTGATCTGGTTGACGCCTCTGCATGTGTGAGTGTCAGCTCCTGTTGGCTGTTGTGGGTGTTCAGAAGGACTCCTTTACAAACAGGCCTTGATTATTGTGTCACTGCTCTAACAACGATGGGCAGAAGAAGGCAGAGAGATTTCTTTCGACGCCACAACTTCTTGCACTTAACTCGGTCCTGTTTTTTGAACAAAGACTCACACTGTGCATGTATCATGTGGATGTGAATTATTCATAATCCACTGCTTGCAGATTTTGTTTTGTTTTTGCCTCTCTCTCTTTTCATTTTTTACTCTCTCTTTCTCTCTCTCCGTATATAACTGACATACGGATCATACGGATGTTCCCTCTGTCTGTCTGTGCAGCTGTCCAGACTGTTCTCCCTGCCCTGCACTCTTACCGCATTGAGCATTTTGTTACCAGAACTGTTATACCAGTGTGTTGTAATAGTCCGAATAACATGAATAGATGTAATGAATCTTGGTGTTGTAGTTGCTGTGTATTCATACTCTGAGTGAGCAGAGACCAACAATAAGTCAGGGAGCTGATACCTGACCTAGCTCTCTCCAGGTCCCTCTCGCCTTCTTACTAGACCCATCCCCCTCGACACTCTCTCTCTCACACACACACACACACACACACACACACACACTCATATTCATAGCCTTCTAGACCCCTACACACTCATACGACAGAGCCATCGTCACACACACACACACACACACACACAACCCCCCTGCTGAGGCAGCAAGTGAAGCAAAATAACTCACTCTGCCACACAATTGCTCCTCTGCTCCGCTCTGGGCACTGACTGCTTTATTCCTCCATTTTATTTTCCTCCCTCGCTCCCTCCCTCTCCTTCTCTCTTTTTTCATTCCATCGTAACTCTACCAAAACAAGGGCCAGTGGTGGTGAATTGACTGACCTTTTCCATTGTGCTGTGTTGTTGTGCTGTGTGGTCTGTATGGAGTTGGTGTAGGGCAGGCCTATGCATCACGAGTGGGTGTGTTGTTTTAGAAGCTATGTTTGGTGGGAACTGGCCTCAGTCAAAAGCAGTAATACCAGGGCAGAAAAAAGCCTTCATTAAGACATGATTTTACTGTACAAAATGTTTTTTTATAGTTTTCACAAAATACATTTAGAAAGCTCCATTTTAAATAAAATTAAATTGAAATATTTAAGAGACAGAGTAGACGTTTCATCTCAGAAGCATTGCTCAGACGTAGACCCCGTATACATATCCATGTTCTACGTTCACATTAAAAAAAAGCATAACTCAAAAAAGCATGACAGATGATGCTAGAAAATCCCACCCATGGTCTTCAATTATAAATAAGGACTGCTCGATTAGACCGCAGTCAAACATACTCGAAGCCAATGTAATAGAACATAAACTGCTTAGAAAATCTTGCAACACAAGACTAATATCTTAAAAAAAAAAAAAAAAAAAAAAAAAAAAACATTGTGTAATAGAATGAAATACAAAGGCTTTGGTCTGTTTTACAATCAACAATGATTAATTCTGATATGTACTTGTAAACAACTGCCAAACACTTATGTTTAAAACTCTGTCAAGCATGTTTAATCATAATTATAGGAATTAAATATTTCTAGTTGCACAAAATTATTTGACCATAGGACACTATAATACAACTATACCTAAGAGACAAATTGTACTTGACCTAAAGAAATGTATTTTATGATGCATGTAGAAAACATTTATAGAATATTCTGGGGGGCTATAAATGAAATTGACTTTTATTCAAGAAATCTTTCTGGAAGATTTCTAGGGAAGACAAGTACTTACAATTTGACAAACAAATTGGGTTATATTGAAGACGCAGTCTACCACTTACGGACTAAAACTGTTTTTCCACACCTCTCTTGCATGTATTGCTCTTCACTTTGGGCCTAGAATCAATCCATCCACTGTAGCAGGAGTCCAACCACAAGTCTTCCATGTCCCACTATCCCGGCACACTCTTAGCAGTTGTCAAATAAAGGCCCAGGCCCATACAGCTCATCTGATAATGCAGGAGTCGAGGGCCAAAGCCCAGGTGGGTGGATTGACTTTAGGCCCTCCTTTGCTGAAATCCATTTTGAAGGAATACGACCAATAAATAGGTTTTAAACACAGTAAGAGTCTCTTCCCCCAGCTTTTCCTCTTTACGTGATATGTAACAGTTTTGCCAACGTCCACAGAAAGTCTGGTAGAGAGTCTCAATATAAGCTGATTAAAAAATAGTCATGGCAGAATCTCTTGGGTTCTCCTTTCTCAAACAAACGCAAGACCAACATGGTTTTCTAGCAGTCCATCTATCAGTACTTGATCTCAGTTTTTCATCATAACATACAAATGGCCATATACAAACACACCAGAGAAAAAAAGAAACAATGACTGGAGTTGGAAACTGAAAAAAACGGAGATAAGTTTTTGTTCCATAAAAAAGTTTTTTTTTTTTTTTTTTTTTTAACACCGGCACTTTACAGAGGTCCATTTTTTTTTCTTCCTGTCTTTCCATCGTAGTTCTCTCCTTCGTGTCCTCATATGTGCCTAGAGCTAGTGAACAGCACACAATCCCAGTAGTACAACAAAGCCCAGAAGTCCCAGGGCTTTCCCAGAGTCTCTCTCCTCTACTCCTCTCTGCTACGTGTGTGTGTGTGTAGCACTGCCAGAGGGCGATGGTTGGGTGGGCATTCACAAGGTGAAGTAGCACTTCTCTCTATTGTAGTCTTGACCAGTACTGAGACATGTCAGGTTCGCCCCCTGGGACTTGGACAGGGACAGACACTCCAGGAGAGATGAGTCCTGAGGACAAAGAGAGAGAGGAAAGACATCAGTCAAAATGGCTCTGAACGTCAACATCCAAGATGAACGTCTGCATTGGACAAAGTGAGCTTAACCACTCACAGGAGAGTTGACCTTCATGAGAGAGTATTGACTTAGCTTTAGCACAGAAGACAAGGCTGAGTGGTTAGCGCTTCCATTAACTTAAGCTAACCACTGTTTACAGATGATACTGGTAAGCCATATAGCACAGAACTAAGAATATTACAAGAGATTTGTAGTACAGCATTGGTAATTCTCCAGAGAAGAGCAGAAGAGCACTCAAGAGTATTCTGATTAGAATGTTTGCCCATAATAACTGAAAATATATAAGTTACAGTGGACATACAGTAATAAACTAGCAAGATATATTGGGGCTTCAACATTTCAGCATTAGTGTTTAAGCTCAGACAGTACAAAAGCAAATGAATAAAATAAATTAGCAAATTAGCATAGAGGAAATGTTGCTATGCATGATTAACTCTTCATGACCGTAACCAGTATACAGAATATGGTTTTCAATAACAGGGATCTAATGAGGTGGAACTAACCCTTAGGCTAGAATGGTTAAAATGACATAATGGTATTGAGTTGTAATGAGATGAGGTTCGTTCATGCAATTAGATTGTCAGGAAAGAGAAAATGGCGTCTAATGTAGAGGAATCGGTCTATAGCCGAATTGATCATGAGTTGTTTCTCAAATCGAGAAAAAGCAAAATGGAGGATTACAATGAAAAATAACATCAATTAAGGAAAAGTGGGCATGGCTATGTAGTACCCCCTGATTAAGGGCAAGGCAGCAGATAGTTAATCAAGAGAATGATTGGTTTGTTTTCACTAGTCGCCAAGCGTGTTTGTAAACAATGAACTTTCTGCCTACCTGTTGAGGTGGTACCAGAAGTGGTCATTGATTGGCTGTTCATATGTGCCTGCATATGAGGGGGCGTGTAAGTGTCGTAGCTCCGCCCATTCACAGGCGGACTGGTAGGCAGCATGCAGGAATAAGAAGAGGTCTGGCTGGGCTATAGATGGAGGAGAGAATGTTTATATAATTAGCTTTGCCAACTATACCCGTTTCAGCTCAGCAGTCCTTACAGCAATGCCCCCCCCTATGGATAGGCTATCATTTCTCTGATGCACTTAGAAACATGTATGACTAAGGTTTGCTTAGAAGCAAACACTTTCCCCTTAGCCTGTTCCGAAGATTATAGTAGGTAGATTAAGTAGATTGTCAAGGAACAAGGATTGTTTTATATAGCTAGGTGATGCTATTTATTGTCTTTAGAAAAAAAACATTTGAGGGTAATTTTATACCTTTTATCATCTAAGACAGGACACACGGTAGACATTTATCGAACACTATTAACACAGAGTCAGGATACAGGTTAGTCTTTGGGCGTTGACTTACTTGCATAGGCAGGTTGTTTCCCATGGTGAAGCTGGGCATGGGAGGCAGCGCACTGTACGTGTTCGTCAGGGCCGTGTCAGGCCTACCCAGCATCGCTCCCGACGAGAAAGACACTGAGGATGGATTGGAGAAATGTCCGTTAAAATCTGTGCATTTTTCTTTTCATTAACAGCGAACATAGCCTATATAGCCTGCGCAACATTAAACTCGATTTTACAGATTGAATACAGGTCTACACATGTAGCTCATATGAAGTTGTTTCAGTTCTACCGCTGTTCATGGCTGATTAACTCGTTAACCAAAGAAAAACGGAGCTAAAAGTATGCGCAATCGCTGTTGATGCATATGCATGAGTTGGTAGACTAATGCAGTGTCCTAATATGATACATTTTCCCTCGCCACTTTAACATAGTTTTATACCACTTTACCATATCACTATACAGTTGGCTAGGAATGTGGATGAATTGAATGATTTGGGAGTCGCGGGCATACCCGGTGTAGTGGGCTGTGGCATGGCCTGGTAGACGCTGGTGCTGAAGCTGCTGCTAATGGGGATGTGACTGGAGGAGTTGCTGGCCTGGCGACGCTGGTTCCGGAGTTTCTCCTCTCGCCTCCACTTCGCTCTTCTGTTTGAGAACCATACCTGCACACGCCAGGGTAACCACGCATTAGACGCCATGTTTACGCATCATCAGATCTAGTCCTCTCGAGCGAGAAGCAGTGAACTGTAGCGATCATGTGGCCCGATTGCACGCTTCCAAATGTGCCCACTCACCTGTATTCTTGCTTCAGGCAGATCTATTTTCACAGCCAGTCTTTCCCTCGCAAAAACGTCAGGATAATGAGTTCTTTCAAATTCTAAAATACAGTAAAACAAAATATATCGTGTGAGCATTGGGTTGAATGTAGCTTACGCTGTAACCCGTTGTGACTTGCGTTGTGTTGTTCGTTAAATGAGACCTGAAATGCAAGTATTCGTTGCATGTAAATTCAAGTTCACCTTTTTCCAGTGCTTCAATCTGCTCTTGGGTGAATGACGTGCGGTTTCTCTGTAGTTTTCTCTTTAGCTGAAGTCGCATCTGCGTCTCGTCTGAATCCTCTCCATTCGAACTGATGGAGTTGGTGTTCTCTCCTGCGCCGTCCTGTTGCGGACAGCCATCTGCAAAACAATCAATGATAATTTGTATTAATTAATAATCGTTTATCGCCTACATCTTAAAGGACATACAGTACCAGTCAAAAGTTTGGACACACCTTGCCAAGAGTGTGCAAAGCCGTCATCAAAGCAAAAGGTGGCTACTTTGAAGAATCTAAAATATAAATCATATTCTGGTTTGTTTAACACTTTTTTGTTTACTATATAATTCCATGTGTTCCTTCATAGTTTTGATGTCTTCAATATTAATCTACAATGTAGAAAATAATACAAAAATAAAGAAAAACCATTGAATGAGTAGGTGTGTCCAAACATTTGACTGGTACTGTACGTCACTTGTGCTTGTAAAGCGCTGGGTAAATTGAATTCACAATCGGCCTACCAGGGTAATTAATGAAAGTTACAACATCAGGTCCTCTTATGAATGTTGAGGATAATGGAAACTTTCGTGTTGATTATACATTCATTAAAGTTCCCCCAAAATATCATGGGTTTACTGTTATATTGGTCTCTGCATTGTTGTCAAAAACATCAATAACTGAGCAGTGTTTGTAAAATGTTGTGGGAAAAATACCCTTGCTCAGCAATAGCTGCACCAACTTAGATCCTTTATCACCCACTAACAATACTCGACGTGCTCAAAAGGTTAAGAGAAATGTGACTAGATGTGGCGAACCCCTTTCAGGCCCTCTGAAATGTTTAAACCAACCCCCCCCCTTTTTTAAGAGTAGAGCGATGCCTCAATGGCCGTCCCCATATGGGCGTTAGTATAGCCATAGAGGTGACCACCAACTCTTGAACAGAAGGAGCCGCTTTTCACAATGACACAATGCCGTTAGGGGTAAGGGAAACCATTAAACTTTATGGACACAGCGAGAGGCGACTAGCGAACTCTTCGTGGGCAGAATATCTGCGGAGAGAGAGAGGGAGGGAGGGAGGAGGAGGGCACAATCGGGTGAGACGACAAAAGGATTCTCTCTCTTGAGGCGCGTATGGTATTGTGCACACGAGGATCCCAGTCAACAGAGCTTTGAGTCCAGTGTGTTAACCCTTATCCACTACCATCATTAATCACGTCCCCCGGCCAGCTAAACGTCAGTCAGGATTTCTGTCTTCAATTGGAAACAAATGAGTGAGGAGAGAGCATGCAACCCCCTGAACAACCTAAATAAGGGCTATCTATTCACTGCTCTTGGTTGACCGTGGTGGGCCCATAGGGCCTTCAGTTATGGGGCGAAGCTTATCGACTAATGCTCGCCTTGTTGTTGCACATCATTATCACACCGAGAAGTTAATATATGAAATTAGCCTATGGGGCTTGGAGAGAAGATCGTTTCTGCGCATATTCTACCATTCAATAGAGTGTAACTATGCAGAAGTTATCTTTAGAAAGGTTATAGTTCAGAGTTCAGAGCATTTGTTTGTTCATGCGAATATCAGGTGTAATATGTATATTGGAGTCAATATACCAAATCATTACAATTAGGAAATTAATTGTTTTAAAAACATTTGTCCCTTAGGAAATTCAATTAATTGTAGGCTATTGAGATGTTTGCATTACAGAATTATATTGTGTATAAACAGATGCAAGATATGCTTGGCCTGATATGCTTGGCCAGATGCAAGATATGCTAGGCCTGAAAAGTATAAACTGATCTATGTATTTTGCAAGCTCGTCATGAGAAGAACCGTTGTGATTGGTTAATTCAAGGTATGCTTGAAATAACATCGTTTAAAGAAAAGTGTAAATAGGATATGACAATCTAAAGTTTTCTTTTAATGTCTCTCTCGCACCGAAATAAAAGAAAGCCTTTTTTTCCAAAGCCTATTTCTTTCTTCTCTAAGGATAATCCACAAAAAGGAGTGAATGTGCGGCCTATTATCCGGACACCAGACCCACTGACGCTAGGTTAGGGATTTGTTTTCTTAAAAAAAAAAAGCGCTGGGAAATAAACTCATTCTTTGGTATCACGGTGTCTCAGTCACTGAGGCGGAAAAACAGCAAAAGAGATACCGTACCAATTGCGGCACCTTTCAGCATTAGAAAGATCGGATGAAAACACTCTTAAGAAACCGCTCATACTGAAAGAGAACGTGAGTACGTCTAAATCCTATAGACGGGATTTAGAGCCATATAGGGGACAGAATAAGATGAGAGAAAGAGAAGAAAGACAAATCGCCGCAGAGTTGTGTTCTTCCTCTCTAGATGGAGTTGGCTCCTTTTAGGCCCCGTCACTCTCCGTGTAGGCCTATCCATTATTTTAGCCACTGTTGCGTGTCTGTTGTCAGCCGTGGACCATATTCCCTGCCCCTCAGAGACCGAGCCCCGCCTTATGGTTCGGGCGTAATGGGCCAGTTGAAATGAACTCAGAAACAAACACATTAGGTTTGATGTAAATAGCTATACACAGCCAGCCGGCCATGCTCGCTGGATTGTATTTTCAATTACTATATGCTGTAATGTCATTAACCTTCTTAATAGGGGCATTATAAGCAAACAAAAATAGCCAAACTGTTTATCATTATTACATTATTATTATTAGTAGTAGTAGTGGTAGTAATAATAGTAGGCCTAGTCGTAGTAGTAGTAGCATAGTGGTTGACCTATTATTATTATTATTATTATTATTTTATTAGCATGATATTATTAGCTTATTATTGTTATGTTAGCACAGTATTATGCTTTTATTTGTGTTGTTATCATTAATACATTAATTCATCCATTTATTAATTGATCCCAGTCCTTAGCATAGCTCTCCATTTCCCGCAGTGCTGCTCGCTAATAAGAGCCCCATATGTCCACATTTTTATTAAACGAAATGCAAATTGTTTAAGAATAATTGTCGGAAATTGGCAATGCGCCTATGCATTTGAGCAGAAAGTTTAACATGATTTTTTTTTTCAGGCGTTCTATCGTTGTAACTATTGTAGGCTACTTACATTGCACGCATATGACAATTTAATTGGTTGTCATGTAAAAAACCAAAAGACTATAATATGTATCAAAGTGTGTATAATGAAATTGAATTAGTTGGTAAACACGAATGAACCCCATCCCCCTGAGCAGGTGCAATGTTGTTGTTTTTTTGTAGGCCTACCTGTATTTTTAAGACCTATCTATTAGGCCTAAGACTACAACACGAAAAAAGTTAGATCAACATTTATCTTTATTAACGTTTAGTCTACACCATGTTTCATAGGATACTTAACGTGTCCAGGGCTCTCCTGTAGAACATTTCTACAACAGTCTCCCCAGACACTCCGGCATGTCGCCATAACGAGAGACAAAGCTCTCTCTAATGAGCAATTACATAGCACCAAGACCGTTCCCATAACCAATCCTTGCGTGTGAAGGAAAACATTCCTTTGTACTGATATCCCGCACACGGTTCTCTGGCATTTTTTCCTCACCAGGGGAGAAGGGAAATGCATGACTGTTAGATGGACACCTCCAACACCGGACAGGCCGCTGTCACGCACATCCCTGTCTGGGACAGTGGAGGCATTGAGACCAGCGATGAATTGGTAGTTATGTATCAAGGGCCATCCACTAATCGACTAGAGTCTTGTCCAGGGCATCAAAGTATGCCAACACAATACCTGCCTGATTAACTGACCAATCATAAACCCTTTGTACTTCAGGCCTATTATTTAGGTTTTTTTTGTTTTGTTTTTTTGTTTTTTTTTACTGTGTTGCTATGTTATAACCAAAATCCCCACCAACATTTGTTTCTGCAGTTTTATGATGACCTAACAGTAGCTGCCCCTGTGAGAGGAGTTAGCCACCGATGCACGACGTCATATTTGGTAATGCCAGAACCCATGCAAAGTGATAACCTCCTACAAATGATGACATAATACACATATATATCTTCATACAAATAACAGGGCGTCTTTGTTGCCATATCATCAGAGGATTACCTGGGTTGGGCTGCCCTGGCACTGAAGTTCCGGGGTACCAGCCGGGCCGGGTCCCCCAAGTTCCTGTCTGACCGTTGAGCATTCTCAGCTTGTCATACATGCCATCTGCGCCCATCTGTTGCTTCTCGCTAGCCAGGTTGCGGAGGACTCTGTTTATCGATGACACCTGAAAGGCAAACAAAATATGAGGAAGAGGGAAAGGGTTCGCTCACTATCCAAACGCGCCTCTGCATGATGTGTAGGCATGCGACTTGGCACTGGACACTGCGCATGCACACACACACACGCACGCACGCACGCACGCACACTGACGTCCATGCTGACAATGAAGAATTACTAAATGTAAACAGTGCAGTCCAACATAATATTTGAGATATTAAGCTCGATTAAGAAAAAAAACTACAATTTATAGCCTACTGTACATTATCCAAACTAAACAAAACGTAATCACTATCCCTTCCATGTATTTTATTTGTAATGAATGCAATCGAAAATATGATCCAAAGGTTCCTTCATAACTAACAATGTTGTAAATATGCAATGCATATGTCGGGCCTAATGTGATGCATTATATCATATCACTGAATGGTTGGTTGTCCATCATCTGTTTTGTCCATTCTGTGTGAAAAGTCATTTCATGTGGCAAATTAAATCATGCACATAACTTACAGTCAATGCACTTACACTTGGTATATTATCGTTGGTGCAGACCCCCTCCGACAGAAGTCTGTCACGGATCTCCCACGCGAAGATAGACGGGCATTCGCGTTTGTACTGCGCGATTTTCCCGACCACTTCTGGAGTGGCGACTCTCGGCTTGCTGCCTCCGATCGCTCTCGGTCTTATGGAGCCAGTTTCATAGTATCTGCCAAGGATCTTACTCACGCACCCGTTCGACACCTGGATAGAAAACAATAGACAGAATTCACATACATTATTTAAGACTAGTTGCGAAATTTTGAAGATATCGTCAAACAATTATAAGCTTACGTTTTCATTGTCCAGCACTTGGACTTTTGCATCAGCATGGGTCTATAAACACAGAAAATATGCCTTAAATGGTATAGGATAACGGATTAGGCACTTTGAAATGCACCCGTTCTTCAGGGAAAGGATCCTACTCACGACTACTCACGACCTTTTAATTTAATTTGAATCATATTATATCAGCTGGACATTATGAGACAAAGACGTCTATTAGCCCATTCTTTACGTCAACACAATTATCAAGGCAACACATTATAAATAAATAAAAATAGACCTATT
Organism: Argentina silus; assembly: GCF_951799395.1. Classification (NCBI taxonomy): domain Eukaryota; kingdom Metazoa; phylum Chordata; class Actinopteri; order Argentiniformes; family Argentinidae; genus Argentina; species Argentina silus. Next base: position 11,724,340 of record NC_139673.1, on the reverse strand, counting down.
GTTTAACGTGAGAGATTCTTCATAATCGTATACTTATTTTTGCGTTGCTTTGTCTCGTTTTATTCTGTGGTAAACACACATTATCCGACTGAAAAAGCTCATGCTTTCTCACGCCAGACAGAAAGAATGCGCCCTCGTCACCTGCAGAATCCTGGAGATGTCGCACGGTCGCGCGCCACTGTGAGCGAGTTCGACGATTTTCTGCCTGGTGGTATCCGGTAGCGGTCTACCGTTAACGAACACACCGCCAAGCTGGTTCACACCACTGTGACCTGAACGGAGACAAAGGCGGTGCCGTTATGTCAACGTTAAATCAAGACAATGATAACAAAAAATGTCTAACAAAGTAGCAGTGATTAAAGTAATGGTTAGACAGTGAGAGGGTTAGCTTTCAGGCAGAGCAAATATGATACATGAACATAGAAGGGAGCATTGTGGGGAAAATGAATAAACTTCATTGTAAAACAAGCCTTAAATGATTAAGTGTAGCCTATGCTATGATAGTCATAGTTCAGTTTGGGTCAGCCAACCCCACTCAAGACAATCATTACGCTGTAATTCAATAGCCTTGGATAAACACATGCAGAGCATCGATTAAGCGTCAGCAGCATCAAATGATCTAGACCAAAACATCTCTATCCAACTGAGATGTAATCAGCTATTCAGACGAAAGGTGTCCGGCATCTTCTGCCAAGCGGCAAACAAAGTCCAAATACAGCCTCTTAGAACAGGCAAACTTCGGAATTAAATCCTTCAAAACCTCCCTTACCCTATGCGCTATTACGCATCACAACATAAGCATTTACCAAATCACATCCCATGTATAGTTATTCCAAAATATAACAAAACTTAATAAATGTTATCCTAATTGAAGTCTTTTTTAAAAACGACTAACTAAAAGACAAGTTACAGACGATGAGAAAGTCCAGTAAAGCACCAAAACAGCCAGCAAACCTGAAGCCAAACGGGACAGATGCCTCCTCAGAGTGCCTGAGCTGTGCTCTGATTCTCCGCTCCCTTCCCCTGCGCTGCCGCCCGGTACATTGACTCCGGGAGCAGAGGCTCCTTAGCAATAAATAAGCTCCAAATATAGAAGAGGGGGAAAATATGATGAGCCTGCCTGACATTTGTCTTTAAAATAAAGCTAGCTGCACGTCAAGTTTGAGCTTAATTTCTGGAAATAGGCGGAAGTCGCCTCGGATCATGCATGGAAGGCTAATTGAAAAGATCAGTTGGAGCACTTGTGGCAGGCATGTCACTTTATGACACCGCTCTGCTTTTGAAAATCGCATCGTCACGACAAATAGTAGCATGATAAAACGACCCTTTCTGTCTGCATTTGGATATCACTCAGACAAAATTGGACGCTACTCGTTTACCCTTCGAGGGAGGCTTCGTTTTAAGGTGGCCAGGGGCTACGCGCGGGCACAACAACGAGGGCGCGCTTGGATTCTTAACATATTAAAACTGACATCCAGTTTTTTTCCCCTTGTTTGTATTTGGCAACAAATCCTTGCAGCCACTACAGTCCTGTTGTGTGCAATCGGTAGGCTATCTCTGCTCGGAAATATGTTCTGTGCTTTATAAATGGCCCAATAGGCCTACGTATGCTTTGTGCCAATCTACGTGGCAGTTTTGAGTTAACTTAAATCTGTTTAACAGAATTAAACATCTCTTAGGCCAATATGTGTAATAATCCTCCAACGTGGATCTGATTAATAGCAAATCCATTATCATCCTGCTTGCTCTTTGGTAATTCCAGGATTAAGTGGAATTAATAGACTTCTTACTCTCAAATTGGCCTGCCCGCGTTAAGCAGCCGCGCGCTGCGGGTTTACATGGCTGCACCATCACCTCCCATTTATAACTAACTATCATATAAATCCACGAGATCGATAAACCCGTCAGATAAGGACATCACATATAAACGCAGCTCGTTTTTATGTGATGCCTTAGCAAGGTTAAGTCTTAATCATGGCACAATTCCCCACGGCGCACACAGTCGATCTCGCCCGCTGGCGCTGATTATGCGCCTTGTATTCTATTGCAAGTCGACTAATAGGAAAACATATGGTGTCAATTTGGACGCTCCCCACCATATACACCCAGGAGTTATTAGCACAAAAGCCACCGAGGCCGCCGCGACCTTTAGACAACCCAAAGGGCCGGGTCCAATGATATCTCCTCGGCAATTCGCACCAGAAATAACAGGCCAAGCCAGGGGAGCATCCCATTAACATCAATACAGGCCAAAGCTGGAGCAGGGGGTGCAGTACGAGGCTTTGATAAGGCCTTGTTAATAACACTATCTCAATGAAGGACAACTGGCAAGCAATCATCATCAGTGATTGCGCAATTTGTCAAGGTTGACCAAGGTTTTTGATTTGGTAATGGTAGACTATTAAATATCCGTTACCCATATGCATAGGCTGTGTACACAAGAAATATTAGAGTAAATAAACATGTGAAATTTCCCTTCATCATTTGCTGCAGATTATCTGCCATTTTTGCTGACATGAATGATAAACATCACATTTCCACATCTCTATATGACCTATACAGATCAGACATGGTCCGACTTTAGCAGACACATAATTCAAACAGATTAGAATTTGACTACATAAGCACATATTACAGCACAGACACGTCATCAAGGTGAGGAGAATAGCAAAATGAAATCATTCCACACACCTTCATCACAGATGTCATACACCTCTTGTCCAGCAGAAAGAGAGAAAATGTCATGTTTATCCTTGATGGTTAATTTAGCCAGTGTTAAGATAATATCAATAACTCATGTTTAACAATCCATCCAAATATTAACAACACACTCTATCAACAGTAGTCCTAGGCTGCCGTCTATTTTCCTAATGGCGCCCATGACAATAGCATACAATGTTTTGTAGTTTATTCGTGTTAACAGTTATTATAATAATCTGGGCATCTCCATTATAACTCCTGCTCTGTCCATGAGGACTAATCTACATAATACATTGCTGTTACTCATGTTTCCCTTTCCACACAGCTGTATGCAGTCTGGCAGCAGCTCTAACGCTAATGCAGACGGCTGTACAATTATTTAATACCAACTCAAGCTGAAACAAACATGTCTCTCGATAAATGGAGAACATTTCCATTTATCATATTTCTGGGGTTCATCTCTCTCTCTCTCTCTCTCTCTCTCTCTCTCTCTCTCTCTCTCTCTCTCTCTCTCTCATCTATCTCATCTATCTCTCTATGCAGAAAACTATCTAAAATCAAAAATGCATTGAAATGACTAAGCTCAATCATAACGGTAAATTCACAACAATATAATATCATAAGCATAAAACAATATAAAACATTTACTTAAGCAAGAAATTAACATTGATGATGAACATTGATGTAATTAAATATTTTAGTAAAACTAAACATAATAATGATAACACCTATTGTGTTAGAACAAGTACATATGGATTGTGATCTTACCACGACTTGCGGATGTTATCAAAGTTTATAAACAAAATTATGTAAAATCAACTTACTGTTCTGCATCATTGAGGCAACGCCAGTCTCCCACGTGGCTTGGTTGTGGTATTCTATGCATCATAAGGAAATAACAATTGTGGTTAGTATGCCATTAACATGTAAGAACTATTGCAGAATTTGCTTCTTAAATTAATTTTCTCTCGTTTTGGTTACATCTAATTCCAAGGCAATCAGGGCGTATAGGCTGGTGCATTAAACCATGTTGGTCTATTATTATAAAGTTCATATATCCATATCCCATGTGAATTGGTACATCCTCATTATATATGTATTTTAGCATTAAACTTGCCTTGAAACAGAGTTGACTGTCCGCTTAAAACAATTTAGCCAATCATCTGCCGTTCTCACTACTTAATGTCTCCCTAGGACAAAGCAGAAGAGTATATTAGTACACCCCTAGCTAAGTCTGCGTTCTATATTTTACAACTAAATATCACTGAAATTGAATTAAAGTTGAGGTAGATGAATATAATGAAATTTTGCATGTTGTTGAAATATATGTTTTGTTTTTCTTGTGTACATTTCATGTGAACACGTAGGCGCTAGTGTCAGATAGCTACAATGTGTAACTCGCATCAAGATGGTAAAGTTTGTTGTTTATTTGTTGAGGGCAGGCTCGTGCTTTCTCTTGTTTGCCACCTGTTTCTGATTTCGGGGTCTGCTTCAAAAGTTTGTGTTTTCTATGCGTGTTGTAGGATTCTAAACAGGGCCTACATCTGAAGTAATGGCCATGGTGTTTTCGTCTTAAATAGTCTCATTCTCTCTCCAGCTCAGTGGTAGCTATATACATTTCGTTTTTACTCGATCCCCTCCTCTTCTAGACAACTAAAATTGTACAGTGACACACGCTGTCAACCTCGCCTCACTGCTCCGCAAAAGTACAAGCCAGGAGGGGGTAGAGGCCGGCGTACAAAGCCTGCTGGACTCCAACAAAGCGCCCCTTTCTGCCGCCATACCCAAACCCGGGGCGCAAAACTCGGCCTCCACAACTAGCAACACAGCTTCCCACTAAACGTACCAACAACAATACAAAGAGCCGAAGGCATCCACCCCCTCCGGGACCATACACACACCCTCGACACCTCACTGTCACCACTGATGACCATGACCTCGGTGCCCGTGACTCAATGTGCGTTTTGTTTGTGTCGTTTTGGGAAATGGAAAAGTAATTTCTTGTTATAAATATCTGGATGTAATTGTGTTGCTGGTGTGGGTTGTTCGGGGGTTGTAAAAAGATACAACAGCTCAGTAGGGCGCTCAATTTGGAAAAGACAAACGCAATAAAGAACCCATTCAACTGGACTGCTTAAAAGGGGGCCAGGGAAGGAATAGTCTGAAGTTTCATTTTCTCCCTTTACGCAAAAACGACCCTGTTGTTGTGTGTCTGTGTGCGTGCCAGCATGAACCTACAATTTGGAAACATGCATCAGGCAGGCTTTTTTGAAGAAGGGGGAAAAGCAGCTTTAGTAACATTTAACAGTTTCTAGCACTTTGTTTTTGTGTTGCATACGTGAAAATATTTTGCATGGGAACATTTTAATCTTGAGAGATTTTGTGCACACCCGGTTTTGAAAGCAATTGTGAAACATCCTACAGTTGTAAGCCTAATAATATTGAAAACATGAGACGTTAACTTACACCCAGCAGATTCCCTCGCATGTTAGGCCTATCACTGTTTAATCCACAGTACATCCATTAAATATGTTGAATGCGCCGAAATAAAAATATAGGATACAAGTTATTAAAATTAAAATAATATAGGCAAACAAAATGTCTCAACATACACACGATCCCTAAAATAACGAATTGTACAGTATTTCTCCATCCATCTCCACCTTGAAAACAGGAGGCCTAGGATACTTTTCTAGAGAATACTTTGAGTCCTGCGTTATAGCTACCTATAGTAGGTTATAGCCTACTATAGGTTTATACACTTCGTAGTTAATCATTTATTTAAGGTCGAAAACTCTGCCGTTGTTGTTGATGAGGTTAACTGGGTACTAATCTGCATTTCTTTCCCTTTAGTAATCCGTAACAACAATCGCCTTAATTAAACATGCTTATTCAGGCTGCTGGATCCTGCGTTCCCAACATTCATATGCAGAAATACATTACTATCTCCACAATGGCTCGGTAGGAAGTTGTGAGCACGATGGCATTTACATGCAGTAGGCTAAGCATCTTAGTGTTATTTTTTATGTAATACCGGTGTATTAGGTAGTATTCTTGTTAAGGGAAGTGTTTGAATTTAACAACAAAAATCTAACCATAATATTATGATTTAGGTGAATGTAGTCACTTACCAATTTCAACTATTATCTTAATTCTGTACGTGATTTTTTTCGACTACGAATGTGATTAAGTTAGGCCATCTTTGATTCTAGAGTTGTGCAAAATAGGCTCCTTTAAAAATATATTTACAGTTAAAATTATGTGTAATTACCCTATCAGCATACGTTGTGAGTTTAATTTTCTATGATAATTGTCTCTGCTACTTTTTATGGTGCTTAAATCCTATTCAATAATAATTGAATTGAATACATGAGTAAAGCGCTGATTGCCTAACTATTTCTGCACAATTTAAGTTTCATTGGCTCACAAGAAAAGAAGTGGTTGGAAAAAGTAAAACTTGAGGAATACTTTCTTTGGCACGCAAACAAGACAAAAAATAATAGGCCCAGCGTGTTCTTGAAGCATTTTTGAGAAGGCGCTTGGGTGACTCGACTGTCTATGAATCAAACTGACACCTTTCCTCAACGGGTCATTGCGCCCCATTCTCCACGATGATCACTGTCTTGGCCTAACGTGACTTTTTACTCTTTGCTGTCATAAATAAGCAGTAAGCTATCCGTAAACACCAGCACAACCGAGCATTAAAGAGCACAGAAAGTAAACAGGGAAGCCAGCCGGGACGCTGCCTCAAATCGCACTTCGAAACTCCAGTAAGCTAGACTGCTACTCCAACTCCAACCCACAGACAGTCACTTTGCAATAGGCTAGCTGGGGAATGCAGCTTGTATTGCAATAATGATAAAAGGCCTGAATAATACTAATAATACTAATGCTAACCATAATAATAATAGTAATACTACTACTACTACTACTACTACTACTACTACTAATAATAATAATAATAATAATAGTAAATTAGTTACTATTTTAATGTGCATTAGTTTAGAACTTAGAAATCTATCTTCCTCTGTTTTCGTGTTTACTTGGATCTCAGAGGCAAGTGAACTGCACAAACAAACTTTTAGAGAGAAGATATCCACGCTCACCTTTTTGAGGCATCCTGCGTCGCTGTCAAACTCCTTGTCAAATAGTTCTCCGCGCCACAGAAAGAACAAATGCAGGGCAGTCTCTTGTTGGAGTTTTGCAGTCAGAGCAAAAAAAAATAGTTTTCCAGTGGTCTTCTGCGGAGACGGAAGGGATATCCCTGCGAAGGAGACAGAGATTGACAGTGAACTCAGATGTCACAACCACGGAGTGAGCGAGAATGTGCGCTCGCGTGTGTGTGAGTGAGCGAACGAGCGAATGAGAGAGTGGGAAAGAGAGAGAGAGGGAGGGAGAGAGTGGGAGAAGGGGGGTGGGGGGTAAGAGAGAGAACACACCTATGCTGATTGGTGATGGAACAAGTGTATTAATGTATGTGTTCCTGGTCTGCCCTGTGCCTCGCCTCTACCGCTCTTCACTGGCCCATTAGTGCGACCCGACCTCTGTCATCATCCCCCACATAAACACTTCCCCCTGCGCCACAGCCAAAGCGGGAAACGGGAGAGAGCGAGTCAGAGAGAGAGAGAGAGAGCCCCGTCTTCCCAACCCACTAATCAGCCCACACATGCAAATACCCCTTTCTCCCTCGCTCGCTGAATATTGCCCTATGCAAAGCAACTGCCTCGGAGATGCCGATTGGATGGAATGGCCCTGCCTGGCTCCGTGGTGGGAATCTCGGGCATGTTTTAGAGCTCAGACCTGAAGGCACGGCGGTTGGAAAACGGAGTTGGTGAACTTGTGTTGAGCACGCATTTTGGAATGTGCTGCTTTCAAATCGCATGTGCTGCTTTCATATCGTTTTGGCTTTATCGAGCACATTTTCGTGGGAAAGTGGTAGGCCTATATACAATGTGTAGACAGAGATGTTTAATCTTTTGTGTGTGCTGCGTTCCCTGCTCATTGTTTTCCAATGCTATATAGGATAACTTATTCTTCTGTTTAAGATGTTGGATCTGCATGAAAATAAAATGCTACAGCGGTAAAGTGGCTCCATTTATGCTAGTGCCTAATTATGTGGCCCGTGCTCGGAGGTACTAATGAAAGTTGGACTGAGAAGAGCTCCCTATTGACAGCTGAGGATTCTAAAGAGGGGGTCTGTTTATTTTGTGTACTTCTAAGTGGCCTAGTTGGACCCGCTCAAACAAAACTTTCCCCACGTGCTTTTGTTGACTTTCTTTAGTATCACCTTCACTGAGTAGGTCCACCCCACCTGTCGACAGGAACATCATCCCTCTCTCTCTCTCTCACACACATACACACACGCAAACACGCACATAAACACACACACACACACACACACACGCACACACACACACATTCCCCGCCGTGCGCAAGTGACCCTGCTTTTAGGCAAGCTCTGGTGCTTTTTATGGACACATTTGCAAGGCAAGGCGACGTCACTCCTATGACCTGACAGCAAATAACACGCGTAAATAAAGTAAAGCAAATGACTGTGCAGCCATGACCACACGCTCCCTAACTGCGCTGGTTGAATGGCTGGACATTAGGGCACACCTCAGCGCACCCGAAAGCCACCCCTCCGCGCCCGTGTTTGAGCTTACACTCGTAGCTTGCGTAGCACCAGTCTCAGCGCTGGGAGTCCCCGTCGCTTATTCTAAAGGAATAGGGCCAGTGGAAGGGGGAATGTTAGCTGTATGGATGTGGAACCAAATCAGAGGGGTACAAAAAAGGGGGAGACTGGGAGGGTAGAGGGGGAGGGTAGAGGAGGAGGGTAGAGGAGGAGGGCTTTTGGTTTTTGGAGAGCGCAGAGCATGAAATGAAGTCATGGAGGCCTACACTTGACTTCCTTTGACATGTGAAAAAGTAGGAAAAGTCAGAGCTCATCAATAAACTACCTCGGAGGTGAAAGAGGGCTCCCTAACAACCATCGCATTCCTGACTACGGGTTCAATGAGGAGACAAACGACGCTGCCAGAGAGAGAGGGACAGCGAGGCCTGAATGGGGGCCTCAATGAGCGCGCAGGATAATGAGCCGCGAGGACCAGCACAAACTGTCACCCAGAGTCCCGCGGTGAGGAACAACAATTCGGCCAAAACTTTCCCCCAAACAAGCCGTAAACTGCTTTTTCTCGGATTTCTCCTTCACACTGTTTCAGACCACTGAAGCTGGTGGCCTATTTGGATAGATAGGCCTAATTGTATGTTGTGTAGCCGATGTGTAGGCTAGTGTATTGACCTTATTCGAGGATTAGTTTGACTTGTTGTGCATGGTCTCAGTGAGATAAGTAAGTCCTGCTGATGCTGCTGTCTAATGGGGATCTTGAGGACTGTGAAATGGACATAGGCCTACAGCTTCGATTGGCTGGTGTCGTGTATCAGGTTGGGCAAAACTGTCATGAGTGTATTTATACTGCCCCCACATGCTGGAAGAAAAACACATGAAAGTGTTGTTGCATGCAGTAGTGTGTGAACTGTAAAATTAAATATCTAACTACAGGGGAGATTTATTATGACAACGTCTGCACCCGTTATTTTCAAAAGGGAGTAAAAAAAATGTTGAAATTATCTTTATCATCATTTAAATTATAAACTTGCTTTTTAAATAACACATAGTCTTCTGGTGGATTTTCCTTTCCTTCTACCCTCAGTAAGCTGTTCTATTTCCTTTTTTTCATAACAAGGGCAAACGTTGCACCAGTGCATATTATTTACTTGTCACATTTAAGTCATTAGGCTTTATTCATATGATAGAATATATTTTTTCACAATATAATTTTGATATAATTTCACTTAGCATTTGCGATAGTGAAAGCTACACGTTATTGATAGTCTGTAACTACCACTGCATTGTGATTCTAATTTTATTGTCATCCCCTTGTAAGCAGTCTGTAGCTGACGAAAATTCACTACGAACCCGCTTCTCTGAAAGACAGAATCCCCGATGAGTGTGTCGAGTAGTTTTCTCTGGAAACAATACCTCCAATAGATTATTGATTTCTTTGGGAAAGCAGTAAATCCGCTCCAAGTGCTAATTCGTTGTCCACTCTCCTCAAGCGAAGTTCTGTTTATCTTCACTGACTAAGATCAAACAGTGATCAGATTCAGCAATCACCCTCTTTGGCCTCTTGAATAGAATATTGATGAAAAAATATGACTAGGCTTAATATCTGCTCAAGGAGAAAACGTAGCATCTCCTGAGTAAATGTAAAAACGTCGTAAAACGTAATGTGTAGACTATAGCAATTAGCCCAATTCGGATTAGCAGCAACTAATGCCATAGGCCCTGAAAAGAAACCCTAATCTTGTCGCTATTTTCCCCTGGGGCAAAGTGGTCTTTGTGCCCCCTCTAAAAACTTTTTAACAAAAAAATCATAAGGGGAGGGAGATTGGGGGGTGAACACGGCTGACGTCATTGTTGGAGAGAGAATAGAAGGTCTATTAGAAAACATCAACAAAGAGGAGTGGGTGCAGTGGCTTCCATTGATTTATTGGGATTTGAGGGACAGGGGGCTGGAGGAGCCAATGGGGAGAGACCGGAGCGAGCTTTATCATCTCAATAATTCTCTAATTGTTGGGCAGCGGGCGAGTCTTCCACGAGGGGGAGACGGCCGTGGGAGGGACTTGTCATCATCGGGCGACTCAAAATTCTGCTTTGCTTTTGTAGGCCACTGACCCGTTTCTGTTCGGTTACTGTCTCTCAGTTGTGGCCTAGCAACACTGCATGAGCGTGGGACAAACGGATAATAAAATTGCCTAATGTTGCAAGTCTTTTCATTCAGTAAATATTGAAAAGAAGCAGCCAAAGCCGATAAGTGTTAAATATGACCTACCTATTTTGGTACAAAATGTAGACCCAGCACAAAGATAAATGTGAAATGATATAGATCTTAATATGCATTAAGTTACAGTATATGTACATAATTATGTACGTCTATATCTGCAATACATATTTAACGAGGATGATGTATCATTATAAACCTATAAAGCTAAACATTAACAAAATAAAATAAAAAATAAAAAATAGCCATACTGTATTATTACATATTCGTATTTGTATTTATATGCATTATTGTTATTATTATTGTTATTGTTACTATTACAATATGTCTTGGTAGGAGCCTAATAGGCTTAAAGCAATATTTGGAAAGTATTGGCCTACCACTAATTTATATTCCGTTCAGCATGATTAAGCCAAAATGACAAGCTTGATCTAATGTAGATGGTTTAAAATGGTTCTATCTCAGGTGAGTTTTTGCAGGATAACAAGCTTTGATAAGTTGGTCTGCATCATTCAGTTTTTCATTAACAAGCATTTAACACCGATGATTACTTTGGTCTTCCGAATGTTCAAAAAAAAAAAAAAATATATATATATATATATTTATATATAAAGTGCATTCGGTAATGTAATTGTCTGTTTAGTGTTTACAGCGTAGGCCTGACTCTTCTTTCCACACATGATTCCGCTACGGTGTAGATAAATACAAACACACCTTTGTTTGTAACTAAATGTTTGTAGTTTTATCATGGTTTACTCTCATCCCCATAAGCCTTCAAATCGAAGGATTTGAAATGGATACTGGTAGGAAATGACAACACGACACACAAATGAATCCTTTTAGCTCCGAGGAGCACTCAGTCTATGAAATGATTATACAGCATCTCCACAACACGTTACCTAATTTAGAATGTTGGCTTTAGTGAAATGATCAGCTTCATTCGAATAAACAGAACGTGTCTCCATAGGCCTATTACTTTCTCAGTGTAAAGTTGGTTTCACCAAGGAGTAAAACTCCTTGGTTTTATGTTTAGACCTCACCACAGGACTCAAATGGACCTTGAGGGAGGTATTGTGATTTTGGTGATATAAACGAACATTAATGTTCCTTTACAGCTTAAACTACCCTTGATGGGCTCGTTCAGTCCTTGATTGACGTCTGAGGATTCGGGAATGCTGAAGAGCGTTTCTGCCCCCACGGAAACCTTCTCCTGGCAAAAGACTGTCTGGTCGGACCTAATCGTGTCACAGGTGTCCTGGACGGGGTGACAGCAGGAGAAATGCAGTCCCAAACAACTCTAACAGGCCAGGTGGACCTGGGTGCGCAGAGCACGGTACTCCAAAGACGCACGAAAATGGAACTGGTACTATGGTTGAAAACTTTACAGATGATTAGTCGTTTTTTATTTCGTTTCTTATACGTAACAAGGCGTAAGTTGTTCTGTAAAAATAAATAAATAAAAAACATTTAACGTTTAAACTAAAAACGATCGTTTAATTAGCCCCTCTATAAAGCAGGCTAGACAACAGTTATGCCAATTATGTCTAATTATGGGCTATTTGTTTAGCACATTGTTTTATTTCATTTGTATATAGGTTTTATTTCAATAAATATGTAATATCGCTGTCTTTGCTTGATATAGCAGAAGCCTCCAATAAGCACAAGCTCCATATATTAAAATGTAGATGTCAAAACGCGCGCCTGAGCTTCGTGCTCGTTAAAGCTCATAATAGCCATTCTGTAACACTTTATACTTCAGTGAATATCGCTAATTGCGCGCAACGCAAGTCTGCTATACTTGAGGTTTACATAAAGCACAGTCACTTTGAACCAGCACCAAAAGACCATGCGCCACATTGTTTACAAACCACCTCAAGCCACACATAGCCACATCACCAAATGGAGCATTTGAAACCATTGGACAAGATGATGTATATGGTCGCAGTGTAGCCTACCCAGACCAACGCAGTCCTCTACTTTATCAAATTCATCTTCAGACATCTGTCAAAGTTTGCTTTGGAAAAAGTAAACCACTCGTGCAAGCAAACATGTCTGCAAACGAAGACAAATCCGAGGTGGCTCAGAATGGTAGCCTGTAATGAACTCTGACTGTTCCTCAAGCAATACACCTGTGGGCCAGTAACAAGTCAAACTCAAATGATTGATCCTATAGTGAAATCCTTTGCATTTCCACTCACCTGATATAAGAGGGCTCACACCGGCTGAGCGATATCCTGCTGTTACCAGCACTCGTTCCCTCAGCCTCTAATACGTCGCTGGAACAAATCAAGATAAAGTTAAGGTCCACGTTTGGATCCGTCGCGGAGTTGAAATGTCAATGAGAGAGAAAAAATACGCTGCCTCGATTACCACCAACTTTCCCTTGGCATCAGTCTCAACTTGGCAGTGATTGGCTGGAGCGATGGCTCGACGTCACCTTCGAAGCCACTTGTGCAGGGAATGGGGACATGCTATGCGGAGCACATGCACACACCGGCTTGGATTCGATTGACCCACCATCCTAGACATGAACTTTGATTCAAGGAAAGGGTTGACATTTTTTACTACGATTCCATCCAACAATTCTCTTGTCAACTTGATGTTGTTTTCAGCGATAGGCTTAAAACGAAATAATGTCGTTTGGGTAACAAAACAAATATCACATTATCATAAAAAATATCCGAAAGTTGTAAAAACTAAATATTATATGAATAGCCAAATTTGATCATTGACATGATCAGGTAATAAAGGCTAATATTTATTATCAACCTGCATTCATAAGACATCACAATTTAATAACACATCACATTTTTTGTGTGGGAAAGGAGAGAGGCCAAGAGTTTGTTTTAATGCTTCAATTAATTTAATGTGTAGGCCTTCTGATAAGGTGTGAAATAGGTGTGAGTTGAAAACAAAAATGGACAATAATTAATTAATATCATAATAATTAGGTAATAACAGCAAAAGTTGGAAGTTGGGGGAAAGTCTGACACGTTGAAGAGAATCATTTAGGGCGAACTGAACACACACGCAGGTATATCATACACATTTGATTTCGAATACTTGAATTGAATTGCAGTTCATGAATTTGCTATAATTCAGATGTATGGCAATGAAATTGTCCCAACTCTTAGGTCAGATCTGCTGTAGGGCTTGCCTGTATACAGTAAAGGCCGAGCCAAAGGTCGCTGTCGCCCGTGTTGCAGTGCTGTATGAGGGGGCGGGGTGCTCCAGCGTTCCTCTGATGGAGTTATTCAACCATGTTTGTTCCAACCTTTTAAACAGAGATTTTGATCACAGGACGGTAGACAACAATCCTAACACCAGATAGCAAATCCAGGACCTATAGGGTTTCATTGCAATCATTTTGACAGGAATAAAATACTCCAGCAATTTCAACATATAGACTGCAACAGGTTAAAATAATATGGCTCATTATAAATTCCACACAACCAAATAAGTAAAACATAATGTTTACTGCAGGAGGCTATGTAGATCTTAACCTATAACCCAGCCAGGCTTTTCTTTCCTCAAGACAGGTTTCTTGCAACGTATGGCTGATTGGCATCACTGCCTCACACCGGGATCTCTATGAAGGTGAATTGTTTTTGAATGATGAATTTGTGAAGAATTGTGACAACCTTGTAACAACCTAAAATGATCATGTGCCATCTACACTGCACTTTTCATGTATAAGTCTATTAAAAATAGTTAAAACATGTTCAGTTTACACTCGTCGCACGGGGTTAATTGGCCCATAACTCGTAATGTACCTCCAGTTTCCCCTTTAGAAAGGTAGGCTAAAAGCCTGAAGTCAGATTTCACAACCTTTGATGTTTGTGTCAATTTGAACAAGATGAGTACAGGGGCAACCGCTCCGCCGCACGTCTCTAAGGAAGCGGTCAAGACCGCGCAGGTACGGGGCGGTCAGAACTTGCTGTGTTTGGGCCATTATTTGGAGTAACCACCATTAAGGTGCCGTGAAACCGTGCAACGCAGCAGGGTTCTCGACATCCGCGATGGAAACCGCACGGCTTGGCCCCGCTTATCAGGCTGTCAATAAAACGAGACGGGATGCTGCGGCAAGGCCAGGTGCTCCCGTTCCCTCCTCACACAGCCCAGCTCTCCAGAAGCCGATCAGGCGTGAACGCAAATCTGTCCAGCCGGTCTTCCCTCTCCCGTCACCAGGGTTCCAAATGCATACAGCAGCGCCACAACACCAGCCCCCCCCCGCCCCCTCCTCTACCCCTTTCATAATCCATTTAGCTTCAGAATATAGGAGGATATCCAACTTTCTGAAACATATTTTTATAGCCTACCACGTAATTCGATTGTTGAATTAAAGATGAAGGATTCAGCATGTGGTCAACATACAGTATAGACTAATCGAACTAGGCCATAACAACACACTATGAGCAATGAGAACGACAACAATTGTGTAAGCTAGGTCTTGTTGTTGTGGAAAGCAATAACAATTCGATGGTGAGTGACAGTCTCACCTCAGAGGGTCATAGCTTTCAAGGGAATGTCAATCTCTTGCTCGCTCAGACTGATCAAATCTAAAACAAATTTTGTAGGCCTAATGATCGGCCTCCCTTCTCTAGCCATGCAGAACATTATGCCACCACCCTAACAAACACGACAGGAGCGGCTTGTTTAGTTACACAGAGTAAGGGACTAGCAGGTTACCGCAAAACAGAGACAGCAGAGAGAAAGTTCATAGATTTTTAAAAAGGTTTAAAGATTTTTAAAAAGGATTTTCATCTGAATACGGATTGATAGCAATGACGAGGTATGTAACTTTAAAATATGTGTCCCCCAGACATGTTCTGATATTTACATTTGGTATGATAGTGTTTATCACAGTAATTGAATAATAGCCGAAATATCGCACTGAAATATCCTATGCTTTATGCGAGATTATAAGACTTCCAATGCTGAACAAAGCTGGTATCAATTGTGCCAATTTATGCTTTAAGTCCAAATACGTCTTCATAACTATAATGAATGAGAGATCAATTAAGTAATTTAACCTGACACTTTGTATCTTGACTTCCACGATTTATAGCCCGTTATATGGTCAAAATCCAACTTTTATGTAACATATTCGCATTGCATATAAGGCAGTTCACACGAAGAGGGTAATTAATTTGCCCTACATAGTACAGTCGGTACTATGCTTTCCCTCTCTTCTCGTTTCTCCCCCTTCACTCTCTTTTCGTTCACCTCTCTCTCTCTCTCTCTCTCTCTCTCTCTCTCTCTCTGTCTCTCTTTCTCTCTCTCTCTCTCTCTCTCTCTCTCTTTCTCTCTCTCTTTCTCTCTCTCTCATTCCTCTCTCTCTTTCTCTCTCCCTCTCTCATTCCTCTCTCTCCTGTGTGAAATGTTTTAATAAGCCCCTTCACTCTCTGTTGATTTGTCTTCTCCCCCCGCTTCCCGGCCCTGGATCGAGACATTAGCCGAATTCCCCCGGGGTGATTGGATGCAATTTGTCCGGAGTAGACAGGCACGTCCTGGATGTTAGAAATTCACTTTGGCTCAACGTGACAAGGCTGACTTCGATCTACAATTGCATCTGAAAGCGCAGCGAGCGGAAAGTTCCTCCACCATTAAGCGCCCCTCTCCTTTGCGACATAACAAGATCCTCCATTTGCACACAAATACTCATAACAATTCCATTTGTGGCACCTCTGATATACGAATGAGGCCTACTCGGCACTGTGGGCGCTGTAATTGTGATGGGGCACTCGATCAGTCCGTCTAGCTTGCAGAGTCGAGAGGGAAAGTCCTAACGAGGGGATTTGCTCTAAATCTCTGACCCTTGAAATTAGATTAAAGATTGACAGTGGGTCGAATAAAAAACGCGAGATTGACACCTGCCAAGCAGACTCGCCCGTGATTGATTCTGATGCTTCGTGCTGGCAACAATAATGCAGTGGTTCGCGCGAGGATGAACAGGCACATTTCTCACTCCCTCGCCAAAAGTGGCGGAAGTCAGTGTCCGTGTCGCGCTGTGAGCTGACAGGGGAAAATGGGAGCTAACGAGGTTGTCAGATGTCCTGACAAGACAAATGAGAGCTCGTCACTCCCTGAGCTTTAATAACGGTTAATGGAAACGTATTGCAGCGTTCAAAATACTTGGGCGCCTGAAACCCACACCGAGGTTCGGCGTGAGTGGACTCGGCGACGCAGTTAATTACGCACGGTGATGAAATTACGAATCGGTTAAAGGGGTGATGGCCGGGATCCAACGCCACCTTAGAGGCCCTTATCCAAAACAAATATGATTTTTTTTCTCCAAACGGGATATATCTTCTTAATTGAAGATAATTAGCCAAGATATGCCAATCCCAGAAGGTAAGGGTCGTAAAACCAATCCAAAAGAGAAATCACAGAGGGATCTTATGGCTTCAGTTCATCTCACTGCTGACAAAAGATAAGGCCAATCAAGAAGCAAAGAGAGAGACAGAGGATTAAAGGTGTGATTTAAGGTAAACAGAAATTCTCCACACTCATGTGCCTCATGTATTTATGGCCTGTATTTATGGAATGGAATTCACGATGACCTTAGCTTAATAATGCTTGTGGGGAACTTATAAATATTTTAATGAGAGCAAACCCACACTTACGATTCGGCTACTAGGACCGATGGCTTCACACTTCTCTCCAGAAGAGAATAATTAGCCTATAGTGTCATGCGTATCCAAACAGCGCGCACCTATTGATGAAAATATGTGACACCACCAGACACAGTATTTAAGTAGTAAAACATGATGACACTTAAGTCATTTCATTAGGCCTCAATGCCAGGACTTGACATGAAAACTTTCGCACGCTGTGGGTCATCAAACACACATGCATGCACATTCTGATAATTAGCGAGCTAACACACAGTCTCTGGTAAGTTGTGTGTGTGTGTCGGAGTGGGAGGATGGCAATTACATGAGCTTTTGTTTAACTCTAATCTAGCATAGTACCTTTATTTACCCAGGCTCATTTCTCCTCTGATGGAGGGGGTGGCATGAGAGGAAGGAGGGGTAAAAATAGACATAATTTCACTAATGACATCACCTGCCCTCCGGCTCCGCTCAAAGCCAGCACTTTCTTGTGTCTATCTCTGTAGGGTCGGCAGGAAAGGCACAGCACCTGCTGCAGAGAAACATTAGATATGGATCCTGCTGCAGCCTATAGGCCTATACAGGACTCAGAGGAAGCTAATTACACTTTCACTGCGTCGCAGAACCAAACAGGGCCAAATTCATCCAAAATAAGTGTGTGTGTGTGTGTGTGTGTGTGTGTGTGTGTGTGTGTGTGTGTGTGTGAGAGTAACCTACATGCTGATACTCCCAGCTCTGTTTATGTGTTCATGTTTATGGCTCCTCTTGAAAACGGAGCAGGAAAGTGAAAGGGCTAGGAGAAAAGAGAGAGAGAGAGAGAGAGAGAGAGAGAGAGAGAGAGAGAGAAAGCACACCGGGGATCATCAATAAACAATTCATGAAACGTGGCAAAACAGAGCCTTCACAGAAATGTGCGCCTTTAAAAAAGGAAATGCGCGCGCGTGCATAGTAGGTCATTAAGCTGTGGTACATACTGTAGCTCCGGGCGAACGGGAGACGGAACATTAAAACACCGAATGTGACAAATTCAGCGCGGAGTTCCGTGATATGTATAAATGGATACAGCAGTGGCGCTGTATGTGAATCCACACAGATAACTGGGCTATGTAAAACAACACACACTAAATCAGGCAATAACGACGACAAACCGTCTGGAAAATGGACCCACAGAGCAGCAAGAATTCACTTTTCCTCCCTCCCTCTGTCTGGTTGACACATTTTATCCTGGAATAAATATTTTGAGGATAATTGAACTGATTGTTATTTGCAAGTTCCTCACTCCAGAATATGAAAGTGCGACGAAGTACTTCTGCCCGTACGCACTCTGATAATGACTTTCATACCATTGGCAAGATATTATGCATAATGTGTGGGATTTTTAAATGCTAATATGCTTTTCTCCAGACTAAAACACGATGCATTATTGATGTGGCTTTTTCAAAAATCACAAATGTGCTCTGAGCCTGGTGATAGAATGGATGGGGATCCAAAGTGCAAGGAAAGCTTCTCGCCAACAATGTTGACGCTTCTTGTCTACTTATAGGCCTATCTGATATGCATTCCATCATTTGGAACATTCCATGTACTGTATATAAAATAAAGTCGACTTATTAGAGAAAATGATGCGAGGTATGAACAAATTGAGAACATAAGGAGAGAATCCGTATAAGATAATGCTTGTTCTTATTTGTTACTCTTTAGTAAACATGTGGGCGCAGTAGGCCTGTAAAGGCGTGAACTAACATCAACTCTGCAGTTGAACTACTTCCTCATACTGTAAAAAGATTAAGAGCTATTTCGGGTCAGCAGCGCACCAAAGCTTTATTATTGGTGTAGATCTGTTACCCCAGTATGCTGTCCCCACACAATGACGTTCCTTACAATAAAACCCTTTCCTGTTCTCAGATACGTTGATGAAACCCTTAGAGACTCTTCACAAACGAGCTGTAATCAGATGCGTAATTACAAGCCCATTTTTAGCGTGCAGTGCTTTGATATCAACGGGCTGTATGCGCATTATGACAAAGCAGCAGAGGATAAAGTCCTCCAAACGTTTATTGTTGCTTGCAGCCCATCTGGTAATAGTATTGTCTAAGATCTCTTCTCTTAATCAAGGTTTTAATTAAAGACGGTTCAGGGCCATGGAGAACATGAAGACTATTAATTAAGACGACTACAACCTAACAGATGCAACGCCCCTCCACTGCCGCTGAAAAAGGGGCACAGAAATCAAAACGTCGACAAAAGTTTGTGTGTATGCTAGGCCATGGGTTAATCCGCCGTTTTGAGAATAGAAGCACATTTCCCATTCGGTGGAGGACTCGCTGCGGCCGAGAATTCAGTTTCGTGTCATGCTTGTTTTCATATTTCTTTGACATCTATTGATTTGAGGACAGCTGTACGGCTTTGTCGCAGGAGAGAGCTCCGGTCACAATGCATTAGCGTGACGCGTGAGCACAAGCCCAACATCTGAGGATCCAAACAGGCAAAGCTTGACAAGCACAACATCATAATCACGGAAAACCGACACGTTTTTTAGGCCTGATGTTGATACTCAACACTACTAACCCTAACCCGTATCATCAAATCATCCAATTAAATTATGAATTGGCGTAATAATATACCTTGATTCAAATTAGGGAGGGATATATAAATCCAGGCCATATTATTTTTTTAGAGCAAATTACCCAAAAGGCTAGATGAAACGTAATTTTGGGGAAAATACTATTTCTAAAAGCAGACAAAATGTTTCATATGCATCGAATAATTATGCTCTACGTGTGTGTGTGTGTGTGTGTGTGTGTGTGTAATTGGGTGATCGCAGCGAATAATTTCAGTTCAAGTAAAGTAACGATGCTGCAGCAGAGAGCCTTGTTTTCAGAGTCTTGTGTTTTTTTGTTTTTTTCAATGGTGATACTCAACTCTAAAGCCTACTAATCCGCATATCACATTCCCAAATAAGTATCACTGTTGAACTGCACCTTTGGCTACTAACCTAGGCTAGGTTACAACTACAACTTCCTGAGGCTAAAACGATTGCTGGCAAACAGGCATTGTGTTGATCATCTTCATTATCATGACCCAAATTAAACATCAATATCATTCATTTCATTTCCCCCAGATTTCCAGATAACAAGAAGGGGCGTTTAGAAAGTTGACTAGGGGTTGGCCCCACCTCAGATGGTCCTGGTCAGGGGAACAGATGGAGCAGACATTTAGCCACAATCCCCCGTATATCCCCCCCCCCCCCCCCCCCCCCCCCCGTCTGCCTACACTTCGAGTGAGGTATTGCATTCAGTGGCATTTCGGCCCTGACGCCTTGTTTTTAACAAATCACATTCTCACTCTTCCCTTAGACAATGAATCAAGATTTAAAGATGGGAGGACACATCCCTTGGCAGGAAAAAGGCCATTGCGGGCTTTGAGGGGCTGATTTACGTGCAGTCTACCACTCACTTCCCCACCCAAGACGGCCACTCTGGGGCATCCACAGAGACCACTCCTCGGGGGGCAAAGCCGGGGGTCCGCTGCTATAATTTGTTACACGGCTGGAGCCCTGAAAGCAGGGAGAGTCACGCCAGAGATGTCGCAGCGCTCCCCAAAGGCCAAGTTGAAGCCCGGCCCCTCCCTCTGAGAGAGGGGGGGGGGAATGTTGCCCCCCCCACTCCCCAACAAAAAGTTACTTTAAAAAAATAAATAATTAAAATGTACTTTAATTATTCGGGGAAGTATTCACATGCCCACATCGACAGGCCCTCTCCTTCTGCCCTTTCTGTTTCTTTTTATTGATTGATTTACTCCTAAGAATGAGTTTGGTACAGCCTTCGGCCGGGAGAGCTCGTCAATCTTATACAGATGATGCCCACCACTGTGATTCCTTAACGCAGCTTAAATCTACTCGTTCACCAAAGTGGTCTAAGGTCATCACCACTGACTGCGGTGTGCTCCTTACTCAACCGCTGTGCTTCTGAGCAGCTACGAGTTGTTAGGCCAACCATATAATCTCCTAAAAGTGCAGTGTTATACCTCTCTTGAATTTATAGAAGATAATGATCGGTTACCCCCCCCCCCCCCCCCCAGAGAAAATAATAAGAAAATAATCTCTTTTTGTTGTTGTTGTTGAAAGTGACGTTTTATTTGAGCTAGTTCACTATAGAAACGGTAGGTTCATGTGTAGGCTATAGCTTCACGTCTGCCTAGGAAAACATACCATCATTTAATTTGAGAAAATAATTGAGATTTATGGAATGATCTAACGAAGATGGTACGGCTACTGCTGTAGAGTTGGGGGATGCCAGCTCAGTGGGTACTGCACTAGAAGAGAAACTCCCAGGTATGAATTTAACATCGCCTTTAGTACTGCTCGTGGAACTTGGGTGCCCCCTAGCGCCAAAACAGTCTCACAGAAAGCTTTGAATGCATATTCTTTGCCGTGCATGTTTAACAAAAATCAACAACATCGTTCGTTTCAGGTACATTCGGTTAATTCTAAGCGTGTAAGTGAGGTCGTTCATGTAGTTTGGTTATCTTATGGCAAATAGTGTAGTACCAGTCAAACATATTGGTCTGCCAGCTCACTGTTATGTGAAACCTCGATCACATGCCGAGGCGTGTGGTGCTGAATGGACAGCTCCCAAGCGGAATCACATACAAAAATAATGTTGGTTGATAGTTTGGTAATGTCTGTCCTAAAAATGTTGTGTCGATAGAATGCACGTTAAATCACGATCAAATCGAGTCTTCACACACTAGGAATCAAAGAAGCATGTCAACACTCCATGGTTATACAATTAGTTTTCCTCTCCAGATTCGAAAAGTCCCGATGAGCAGACTGAAAGGGAGTAGTATATCCCTGTGTGTAGACTTAGGCAAAATACATAAAACCTTTACTTTTGAACAGGCCTGGATGAGAAACGTCACGTAGACATGTCCTGCCCACTACCCAGTTGATTTATTACAAAAGTATAACAATAATAAAAAAAAAAAATAGCACCCCAATTCTGCCATTTAAACATCCTCTGTAAATTTAGGCTACACACTACAGTGTACTATTTTCAGAAAATAATGAAAATAAAAGAAGATTCGTTACATTCAACAGTCAAACAGCCAAAGCAGTAGGCCAAACAGTATGATCCTGAAAATTACGCTAATGCTTAAAGAATTTGTATTAATTTTCCATTAGGTGGCAGAGAGGGAAATGTCAGACCCGTCGGAGAGGTTCATCCGTATGTTACCCACTCATGAGCACATTTTAGAGGTAGACATGGAAGACGGGACACGGAACACCCGGGATTAAAACGCCATTCATTGATTTCTCCCCCTCCGACAGTATATGCTTTGAGTTTTGGTGGATCTAATGAACTTTGCATTGACTAGTTTATTCACCATACGTTTCTTATTACATTTGCAATCAAGTCTCGCATGATGTGGATTTTACTAAATTAAACAGCATATAGAAAAAAATTACTTTTGGATATTATTAGCTGTCATCCTTGAGGAAACTGAACATTTATTGATTACTTTGTCGATAGTTTATCAAAAAGCCTACATGATAATGGTATAACAATGGAACATAATATGTCTTATACGACTATGAGGTTGTGGCCGATACTGCCTTTCATATAAAGAATTTGCTTATAAAGAGTACTATTTCCATGCAAGAGAAGATGGAGAATATTTCCATTTATCATATTTCTGGGGTTCATCTCTTTCATCTCTTTCATCTCTCTCTCTCTCTCTCTCTCTCTCTCTCTCTCTCTCTCTCTCTCTCTCTCTCTCTCTAGGGAGGCTGGCATTTGCTTGGCAATTTCTGTCTTGAAGTGCACGCTTTAAGTGCAGTGTTTTTATCTACACCTAAAATAGCTACGGGACAATTTAACAGGCAATTTAACTGACCGTGCGTTAGTGAGGCTGTCTGCGTCCCGTACTCTGGCAGGGCGTCATGGCATGATGGATGTGGGCAGTTTAGGTTTGGTGGTGAGCGCGCACAGACACCCCCCCACCCACACACACACATACACATACACACACATAGTCCCAGTTGTCATCATTGTCTTTGTCCCATTGTTGGGGACTTATATTGAAGGTGGGTCCAAATTTAAAAAGTTATCAAGGTCCGCTCCATAGGTGTGTGTGTGTGTGTGTGTGTGTGTGTGTGTGTGTGTGTGTGTGTGTGTGTGTGTGTGTGTGTGTGTGTGTGTGTGTGTGTGTGTGTGTTAATGGCAGATGGGTGAGGCATGGTGCTGCGTGGCAGAGACAAGAACAGGTACAGCTGTGTGGGCACAATAGAGAAAACACACACACACATACACACACACACACACACATAGAGTCATATTTCCCATGCAAACGCATATGGACCCATCAGTGGCCAACACCGTTCCATTAGGCCAACATCTTGTGCTGGAGGTTGGAACAGGGCAGGGCTGGAGTTGGGTCGTCCAAACCCGTCAGTTAGAGGAGGCAGAGGCGTTTGTCATCCCTCTCTCTGGACGCCTCCCTCCTGGAAGAGAGAGAGAGGGGACAGAGGGTTGGGCTGTGGAGCATCTGGTCCTGGTAGCTCCAGCTGTGGGAAGAGAGGGGGAGAGGAGCTGATCTGGTGCCCAGGGGAGGGACTTTGGATCCTGCAGCCAAACCCTCGCCACCTCCCTGCTGGCTGGATGGCAATGGAAGATCGCAGGATAGTGTGGGGAGTTTGTTTACATGGAGGCAGGCAGTGTGGCATGGTAGTGTGGCAAGTCTACTATACAATGCAGGAACACACACACATATATTCTCTTTGTATTTTCTTCTGAGTCAATGCTTTCTGACTATGGCCTATATTGCTTGGCAGCTCTGAGGAGGGTTTAGGGCCATGTACCATGGACAGGCCACATCATATCACATGTGTTTCTGTGGGCAGTTAAGGAAAGTGCTCACTTAGCAGGGGAAGGGTCTGGTCCCACAAACCAACCCTGCAGCAGTGAGGGACATGTCAGCTCTCATGGCAGTGTGTGTGTGTGTGTGTGTGCGTGTGCGTGTGCGTGTGCGTGTGCGTGTGCGTGTGCGTGTGCGTGTGCGTGTGTGCGCGCGCGTGTGTGTGTGTGCGTGTGTGTGTGTCTGTGAGAGTGTGTGTGTGTGTGCGTGTGTGCGTGTTTGTGTGTGTGGTTCAGTACACAGACCCTACAGCACGGCCGAGGTGTGAGGGACCTACAGTAATGCAGACTGACTGGCACAATGGACTAGAGGAAAATGTCACCCAAATGATGACCCACAAATCAGTAAAGCCACGAAAGCCAAAGCAATGCAGTCAGGCCCTAGAGACAGCATTTAGCATTTAGCCTTAGCACACAAACCATGATTAGCCAATGGCAGAAATGTAGCACCAGGCACCATCGCCTTTGGAGACATTTCATATCACATCTATCATCTTTGGATGTTGCAGGGGCCTGGAGAGGGCATTTAGCATTAGCATTTAAAGGCTAAGGATGTTCCAGGGTTTGTTCTTGGGCCATATAGTTAGGTTGATTGATGAGCATTTATTGAGGGGAGGGGATGAGAGTTGAAGCCCGAAGAGGGGTTACACATCTTCCTCTCCCTCGCTGTGAAGTGTGACCTTTACTATAGGAAGAACCACAGGGCGCGGGAGCCCCATCGTTAATCTGGGATAACTCCTCAAGCATGAATTAGCATAATCTGCCATTAGCCCTCCGGGATTGTAGTCTGGGATTGTAAGGAATGTTATACAGTTTCCTGTTGTGCACTGCTCCAGAGACTGCCTAAACTGGTCTTTAAGGGAGAGACTGCCTAAACTGGTCTTTAAGGGAGAGACTGCCAAACTGATCTTTCAGGGGAAGACCTCCCAAACTGACCTTTCAGGGGAAGACCTCCTAAACTGACCTTTCAGGGAGAGACTGCCTAAACTGATCTTTCAGGGGAAGACCTCCTAAACTGATCTTTCAGGGAGAGAGCCCCTAAAGTGATATTTTAGGGAGAGACCGCCTCAACTGATCTTTCAGGGTCTATCATAAGGAGGGGTATAGTGGAGGACTATACAGTACATTTGGTTCATTTTAATGGAATGATTGATCAGGACATATTCATCTGATCGTATAGGACTGTACATTTAGGTTTCTGCCATGCAAAAGTTTGGAGAGATTTGTTGGTTTCTTTGGCAGTGATGTTACATCTGTCGATGACAGAAGCAAGTGAGGAATTGCACATGCGCACGCGCACACACACACACACACACACACACACACACACACACACACACACTACCATATTGGAGGAGCACACACAAACCTCCACTTTCGTCAAGGCACAATATGTACAATCAACACGTCAATCAAAGCACATGAAATGTCTTCAGCTGTCCCTACCTGTAGGCTATTTGTCAAAGTCAGCCTTCAGACAGCAGACAATGGTTATCGCTGGAATAAGGGAGTCATTCTACAAATGTCTGATCGCTGAGGTAAAGCTATAACCTAAGTGGGCTATTCCTGTGTGGGCTTCTTCAACACAAAACAGACAGTATCATGCTTAGACACTAAAACAGTTAGCACCACACATCACAAGCATCTGTTTGATGTCACTAATGAAGCGTCAGAAGGGTGCCATGTTTTTTTTATTTCATTTTTTTTAAATCCAGATTCACTGTGGACATGTGTTTGTGTAATCTAATGAATGTCAAAGTCCCAGAAGGCTATAGAACACAGAATTAACGCTTCTGCCCACGACCACCATTACTGCCAACCATTAGTGAGGCTGAGGGAAGGCTGTAGGGAGCACAACTGTTTGGACAATGTAGGTCGCTGCTTTCCTCCAATGGAGGCTGGTGGAGGTAGAAATCGGGACAGGCTCATTACATTTTCTGCCTTCTGCCATTTCGATTTCTGCCTCCACCAGCCTCCCCTCTTACTGTATGATGTATTATGCTTAAGCTAGCCTATATGATAATACAATTAATGGATGGTCTCGACTGATAGTTCTTTTTATGATCTTCATTACGACACATCGGAACATAAATTGGAAATAAATTGTCATGTTTATTAACACACCAAACATAGGCCTTAACCATTTTGCCCCCTTGTGAATCTCTAATGGTTAATGGTCAACGGTGACCAAGTGGGTAAATTAACACCCTATGTGAAACAATCTTACACAGTCACACACACACACACACACAGACACACACACACACACACACACACACACACACACACACACACACACACACACACACACACACAGGCACGCACTCTCCACACATCTCCACTGCCACAATTCTGTCTTCACACGCTTCCTCAAACATTATTTCCCCCGTTGATGACCCCCATTAAAAACCTATTTAATAGATGCTTGCTGTCCACGTGCTGTGACATTGACTAACGCCGGCTATGCACCACAGAGCGCAAAAATGATGTGGTGAGTCTGAGTTTTGCTGCAGCCCTCTGTCGTATAACAGAGTAATTACAGGATCAACTCTGTTCAAATTGCGCTGCGGCTGTTCCATGACCTATCCTATACTAATCTGCACGTTGAGGTTTGGCTGCGTGACTATAAATTGCTGACTTAATTAAAACCAGGACCTCTCTGTCATCTAATTACAAGGAGAAAAGGTTATTGCTTCAATGCAATTTTCCAAATGCGAGATATTGAGAGCCCCGGTGCCGTTTATTGTTTCAGATTTTTCAATATGGAAATAGCCCCGGTGACAGACGTAATGACTCGGGGAAAACGCTTCATCTCGATAGTGGCCCGGCGTGGCCATTTGTCTACAGTAAGTGAAGCGAACGGGAACGGGAAAATGTCACGGGAGGAATCCCATGATTGCCTCCGCTTTACAGTCGTCATTAAAGAGAGCAAAGGTTTCTTTTCTCCGCCGCAGCAGCCATGATAAGTTTATTAATATAGAATGGTTTGGGCAGTGAGTTATGACAATTATGAAAGTATAAGTGAGCGAGAGAGGGGATATGTTAAACAACGCCATGGAAATTTGGGATGATTTCCCTTCATTGTTCTGTTGAATGAGGGGCATCTGACGGCCCTAGACTTCAGAATTTAGAGGAAGTAGTTTATCAAACTTTTCTCAAACTGAATAGTATGCTGGAGGTTACCGCTACCAATCCAGACCCGAGCGCCCATTCCCTAACCCCGACCCTAACCCTAACTTAAATTTAAAAAATGTTAATAATAGCACGGGATAACTGTTTTCAATAATTATCTACAGTATCTGATGGAATGAAAAGAGAACCAGCAAGCAGTCTCACTGTAGCTGTTTGGGACTGGGGAAGGGAACCCCAAATTAGGAATGATCCAACTGCCCCACTGTCTACTGGGCCCTGGCTCTGGCTTTGGCTTTGGGGGGGATGCTGTCTCCATCCAAACACAGAGCTGGGAGGATAAAGTGTTGGCTCTGGGGCATAGGGAGGGCACAGGCCATTGCAGGACTGGGTATTCTGGATACTAATGCCCTGTGTCTCCCAGCATAGGGTTTTCTTAATCACATTAACCAAATGCCTTCTGAAATTGTCTGTCTGTCTGTGTGTGTGTGTGTGTGTGTGTGTGTGTGTGTGTGTGTGTGTGTGTGTGTGTGTGTGTGCGTGTGCGTGTGCGTGTGTGTGTGTGTGTGTGTATGTCATGGTTAGCTGAGCACCCACTATAGCTAGACTCCCTCCCCCCCCGAACCTCTTCCTCCAAATGTGAAATATTCATGTTGAAAGCCACTCGTCCCCACCCCCTTGCTTTCTCCAACACGCTAATGCACAGAAGTGTTCAGCCATGCTATGATTATCGTGGGGTAATTGTTACTTCCTAATTACAGTTTCTTGATCTGATTCAAATACTTGTTAGAGCTAAACCACTCATGGCCCAACCCAGTTCTGGAGAGATTCAGACTATGATGTGTGAAAGTGAGAGTTGATGACCTACTGTAGGAAAAAGGGGATGAAATTGGACACGTTTAAGGTTATTGATGGGTAGATTATAGTGGTTTAATGTATACAGTACATTAACACTGTAACTCAACGTGGTACATGGAAATACTGAATTTGTTTTTACTTCTTTTTTGTGTATCTCCAAGGTATCATCGAACTGCAACGATCAAGATCAGCAGTGTAACTGTAAGAGGGAGGGGGAGGCATCTTGCTGGGAAAACACATCTGTATTTCTCTGTCTCTCTGCAACACACTGATTCAAATTGACTGAGCAAGACTAATTTAAATACATTAACTATTCATTAATTGAATAAAAAGGCCAGTTAGCCCCAGGGTCCACTTATAATCAAAAACTAGGGTATACAGTTTATGCAAAACAGCACAGTGCCATGTGTTGGATTATGCTCATGCTTAATGACAAAATACATATTCTCCTGCCTGTAAGGAGGATTGGGGATGACAGTGGCAGCAAGTTGTCTCCAGAGTACACAGACTCTGCTACTGCATATTACTATTGAAATGCGTTCCCATACGTGAATAATTTATGTGATCCAATTTGTCCTATCTGTGTCTCCGTGCTAGTAACGGATAGTGATAAAAAAAAACATGGGTTGCTTTTGCGTGTTGACTTTAGATAATTGCCATATAGGTCTAACAATTGTATCTACCTTATGAGTGGGGTGATATTGTTGTGTAGATATTATTTTGTATATTTCTCTCTCATCAACCATAGAGGGTAGTAGGCCTATCATTAAAATAAATTGAAGGGGGGTAGGGTTAGGGTTAGGCTTACAATTTTTTGCAACCCCCAAATCAGCTTGAGTAGTATCCGTACGGCAGTGAGTTTGCGTGTCATCTTGCAACGTGGCGCCCACATTCATCTCATGTTACGGACAGTCCACGGACCAATGGCTGAGACACTAACAATGAACGAGGCTGAGCCTGGGATGAAACCGCAGACATGAATGGCTGGGCTTGAAGGAGGAAGAAACCTCGGTTTGGTTGTGCCTTGGTTGTGTCCCGTAGTAACCAGCCGGGTATGTTTGAAACGAAAATAAGACCTGAGGCGGGCTGTAGTTGTTCTGAAGTGACCTGTATTGTACCTAAACGCACCCAGACCTTACTGCAAGACTTGATGATTGGATGCTGCGTCTCGGCAACACTGTTGCGCTCCTCAAAGTAAGAAAGTAGCCAGCTAGCTAAATTTTCCAATCCGTAGTAATCAAATTGGCTATATTTGTAGTGAGCTAATCACAGCTTGCTTGCATAACTGCGCTCCGAAACAGCTGATCAGATCAGCCACCCCAGATAGCCCAGGATGGACCTGTACGGCTACATGTGCGTCATGCTACTCTGCACTAGTATGGTGCTTGGTAAGCCAACGTTGAGGAAAGAACGAGTTCACCACGACCCCGAACTGAGCCCGCGAACCCACGAAGACAACCAGAGCTACCAATACGACCATGAGGCCTTTCTGGGTAAGGAGGAATCCACTACGTTTGACCAGCTTACCCCAGAGGAGAGCAAGGACAGACTTGGGTAAGGTCCTTCTGAGAATAGATCCATGTTACTTTATCCATGGTCACTTTTTGAAGTGCAGCATTATCTTGCTGCTGATTTGGGCACTCAGCTTCATTCATCTGCGCCAACTTTGCCGTGTCATGGGGAACAGTCGTGATGGGGACCTCTTATGCGCATTGTCGCACTTGTCCAAAAGTGCAGGGCCTTTTAGTGGGACGCAGTACACAACCAGTCCCACATCTCTGTTGCGTGTATCCCGGCCTGAGGGCATTAACATTTTACAATTTTCACCCAAGTGGTGCCTGAGACATTTGCATGTCAGAAGATCAGCATGATATAACGGTGCATTATTATGCGGTAAAAGTAGAGCGAGTGCCTATTCGCACGCACACATTGCTGGGACATAATTGCCTTGTGTAGGTCTTAATTATGCACAATGCATTAAATGACCAAGATGTGAGAGAAAGTTGGACAAAAGTTGACGAAACCACTATAAGTCATGTTCAACGTGTGTTGCGTTCTATGCAACGTGTCGTCTGTGTTTTTTTTCCCATAGAAAAAAACCATGTCTACCTCACTAACACTTTACTTAGGTTGTGTTTCCTCCCCGCCACGACTTCAGTGACATGTTGGCACCATGTAACACACGTTGGCTGAAATGGGCATGGGTCGTGTGTTGTTGGCGCTTTTCACACAGAATTCCCTTTCCTGAAGCGCTCAGAGTGGGAGGGCCTTTGTAACATCACAACGTGGCAGCCAAGATATAAATACTTTTATCCTGACTTGAGGAAAGCTCCCTTTCCTAAATAAAGCACACTCTTCAGATTATTTACGCACTGGGGCCTCTCATAGCAAACATGAGGCCTATCCCAAGATATTTGTTGTTTTTTTCTTAACAGGGGCTGAAGCTGAAAGTATTTGTAAACCCATAAAGGGGGTTGAAAAGGGAGTGTTTTTGCTAGACTGAATACTCATTACTCATGGCCTCTTAGGCCTATCTCATCAACAAGAACTGTCCTATCCTATGCCTCTAATTAAACAGATTTTTGAAACAAATGATATTGAATGTCTTGTTGCGCTGCATGTGTCCACTCCCTCCCACAGTAAGATAGTGGACCGGATAGACAGTAACGCCGATGGCTACGTCTCCACCACCGAGCTCAAGGCGTGGATAAAGCGGGTGCAGAAGCGCTACGTCTATGAGAACGTAGCCAAAGTATGGACCGATTACGACCTCAACAAAGACAACAAGATCTCGTGGGACGAGTACAAGCAAGCCACCTACGGCTACTACCTCGGTACGGTGTCACTCGTTTCCTATACTGTGTCTATTATATTTCATTATTCGGAAGCGAGACAGTGTTGTGTAGCGTTTATGACAGATAGAATGTGCTTTGACAATCACTAAACTATCTCTGGCGCAGAGAAGACACGTTATCTCTGTGTCCTGGGCGACAGTTCCACAGGACACAAGAAGAAAACATCTCTGCACGATGCTAACGTGGCCATCCGCTGCTGAGGGCTGTGGTGACCCGTTGTCTCCTCTCCTCTCCTCTCCTCTCCTCTCTCCTACCCCCAGCTAACCCAGAGGAGTTTGAGGACGCCACAGATCAGTTCAGCTTCAAGAAGATGCTTCCCCGGGATGAGAGGAGGTTCAGAACGGCCGATATGGATGGAGACCTGGCCGCAGGGAGGGAGGAGTTCACTGCCTTCCTCCACCCGGAAGAGTTTGACCACATGAAGGACATCGTCGTCTTGGTAAAAACACACACATTGACCAGTAGAAGTGGCTACAACTGGTTTGTGTTTGTGTACTGTGAGAACCCAAAACTGTAATCTGAAGTCCCTAGACATACCCCAGGGGTACAGACAGTTTATGCCATATGCCGTATCTTGCCATTCGGAAATGTTCTATAATTCTTGGAGCAGTTTAGAATTTCTATTAAATCTGTTTTGGCTGATGAGTGCACTGCATTTGGATCACTCTAATGAAATTTTTACTTGGCCCCCGGAAATTATGAGTGTATATTTTTTTGGAACGGTTCTTCCGGGACCACCTCCTCCTCCCACTTAAGATTGGAGTTTTTAAATATGAATTTGGCAGGGCAGGACAAGACAGTCGCGTGGCAAACATGGAAACGTAATGCACTATGCGTCTGTGTTCATGAAAGTTGTAATACCCATTTTACGGGTTTAATTATTCATGGTTCATTTTTTGAATGTTACCGAATGTTAGTGAATTTCATATTGGGGGCGGGGGGGGGGTAGTGTTCTCCTCATTGGTCGTGGGGTATAGATTTGGCATTAAGGATGCTGTTTGTCGATGAGGGAAGTCAGTGGTCGGAAAAGGAAATCAAACAACTGTTCTTCTATTAGGTTCTCTGTTTTCTTTCTTTCTATGTCGTGCCTGCTAGAGTGAATAACCCTCCTATACACCCATGAGAGAGAGAAGACACTAGTCATGCTATAGAGTGGTCTATATTTATTATGCTGTATATTTTTAATCAACACATGTTTTTGTTTATTATTAGGCACTCACTTGACTTTGGAGGTTAAGTGACCATTAAACATGCAGTATGGTTCAAGCGAGGAAAGGGGGGGCTGTGTGTGTGTGTGTGTGTGTGTGTGTGCGCGCGCGCGCGTGCGCGTGCGTGTGAGTGTGAGTGAGAGAGTCGTGGGCACACATCTTTAAAGCAACTGGACAGTCACATTTTAAGACTAATATAATGTACTCCAATTGTCTCAAAGAAAGCAATCAGAAATGGTAGGCGGTAGTTGGGTTAGCATCAGCAGCGTATCTATAATCATAGTGTCACCCAGCCAGCCCACCTGTAAGCAGAGCCACATGGCTTCACTCCCATTGCCCGGGGCTGAGTGTTTATCTTTTATTACTGTCAGTGAGAGTCCCACTGCCATGGACACTCGTGTCCCCCTTTTATGACATCATTATCTCTGTTTGCTTTCAGGAAACCTTGGAGGATATTGATAAAAATGGGGACGGACATGTGGATGAGGATGAGTATATTGGTGAGTCCTCTCATAGGCTACATTGACATTTTTGTCAACATTTCGAAACGTGTTGCATATCAGCGTAGGAGCTATTCTGTCAGCGTAGGAACCGTTCTTCTGAGGTTACTCACAATGGTCTGTTGTTAGTGGCTAAGGTTTAGGCATTGGTATATTCCTGGGTTTTCACTCTATCCCAGAGGAATGGTTCCCAACACTACATGTAACCGCATGTTCTCTGTGCCCTAATTATGGACTCAAAGCAGTATTTGTTTGTGGCTCTGGGAAAGCTCAGTGTCATCTCATGTGACGTGAGCCTGCTGACTTGATCATATCTCAGGAATTTCACAACTCCTTTTTTAGTCAGGCTTCATTCAAAAGGTCTTACATAAAACAGCTTTTAGAAACATGATTTATTTCTTATTCTCTTTTCATCGTTATTTGTTAGCCGTTCAATTAAGGAAATAACGTAGGCTACATATACAGATTTCTAAATGTTAATAAATGCATGAATCAATTATATTATGATTTACAAACAAATAGTTTACAAGCTACAACCAGATCTTCAAATCAAGTGTTCACCATTTGCCTATTTGCACTATTGGTTATCTGTAAACAGTCTATACCCTGTGTGTGTACTGTACTGAATACAAACCTGTTTTCCTGTGTTCTTGCAGCTGATATGTTTGCCCATGAGGAGGGGGGTCCAGAGCCCGACTGGGTTAGGACAGAGAGAGACCAGTTCTCAGACTTCCGGGACATGAACAAGGACGGGAAGATGGACACGGACGAGATCCGCCACTGGATCCTCCCCCAAGACTACGACCATGCCCAGGCCGAGGCCAGACACCTGGTGTACGAGTCGGACCAGGACAAGGTACTGAACACAACAACCATGCCTGCTAATGATTGTCTCTTTATGACTAAGGTCAGGCTTCTTTTGGGCTAATACCTAACACAGATGTGTATATCAGCCCACTCAGGACTAGCTTGGCAAGGATATATTTCAGGATGAAATATGTGATTCAGGGCTTACCCTGCATGCTTGCGTCTATCTTACCGTCTCTGTGTGTTACTCTCTTCCCAGGACGAGATGCTGACCAAGGAGGAGATCCTGGAGAACTGGAACATGTTTGTGGGCAGTCAGGCAACTAACTATGGAGAGGATCTGACCAAGAACCACGACGAGCTTTGAGCTCTCAATAATCTGTGTGTGTGTTTGTGTGTGTGTGTGTGTGTGTGTGTGTGTGTGTGTGTGTGTGTGTGTGTGTGTGTGTGTGTGTGTGTGTGTGTGTGTGTGTGTGTGTGTGTGTGGCAAGGTGATTGGTTTGCAACTGAGCTTCCCTATCCAGAACCACAACCTGGTCCGGCCATCCTATCCCCAGAGTCTCTGCCCAGCCCTCCCCTGCACAGACGTCCCTGGGTTGGACACACAGACACGGACCCAACAGTGCAGGGACCTGAGAGGGGGAGGGGCGAGGAACAGTCTGTTACCACTGACGGTCAAGGTCCTCCTGAGCATTTGGACCGGGTGTGGTCCTGTTTCTGACATTTACAGTAAAGAGCAGAGCCGGACCCATCTGAGCCTCGTTGTGACTGCCATCAAGGGTGCCTACAAGCCAGAACGTCTGGGCTAGCTGCCTCTTAGATCTGTGTAGATCATAGCCATCATCAAAGACTCTGCTTCAATATTGTTCTTATATTGTATTTTCTTAATAAACCTTACGCACATTAGAGGAAACAAGAATGTAGGGTTGACCGTCAGGAACTTGTTCTTCGATTGTGGTGCCAATGTGAAAGCACAACCTAGAATACTTTTTCTAATTTTATTTATTTAGTCGTTTAACTTGAGGAGGTGTGAAGCCTGGGAGTGATGGCCGTTAGCCAAAGGTCTCCTGGTGATGTTAGCATTGATAATGCTGCCTACTTTTTCAACTCCTGTTTCAGATATCGCTACACTCTGTACAGTGGGTGTGGTTTTTTGTTTGTTTATGCTTTTGCTGGCCAGTATAACACAATTATGAACAATGTTAGGATTTGAAGTACTCTTGGATTGTAAGCTTCCTCTAGTTAAACGTTTTAAGAACTGTTACTAACATGTTTTTACAACATGCTCTTTGCACGCATCTTTCTTTCAATATAGCTTATGAAAAGTCAAAATCACATTTAAGTAAGTTAAGCTACTAAATGTTCTTTTTTTTTTATGTTCTTGTGTTGTTGTTTTTTGTTGTTTTTTTGATACACTAATAGCCTGCATGTGTCTGTTAAATATGAATTTCCTGCCAAACAATGAAGCTTATGTCTGCGTGAAACATTCGGTTATGCCTTTGTGTTCTCGTGGAAGCTAGACTTTTTGAGTGGTGTGAAATGACTTGAACTGCAGGTGAGAGGGGTAGGTGAGGATGTCCTCTGTTTACCTCAAAACTTTTACTGTGCGCTTCTCACAAGACGGGACTTCCTGCATCCTGTAACATCACTTCCACTTCCACTGTTATCATGTAAAATGTACTTAATTGCAATACCTGCCTTTGTGTATATTCATGGTTTTGAAAAAGAAACACGTTTTCCCAAATATACTAATATCTTTGTATATGATATCATTTATGTTCCTTTTTGTGTGGGATGTGAACTAGGAAAAGTTTGTTTTCCTGGGTCGTGTTCATTCAAAGCCCACCTGGATGGTTGTCTACATTGAGCAGTGTCCCACTTCCACTTGCCTCCCCCTGTGTGTTCGGGGCATGGGAAAGAGTCTGGAGTCAACAGCAGTCTGTTCATGGACAAGGTCTGGCAGAGTTCTACACAGATTGGGTATCGTGTAGTAGGACACACAGACAGCTATTTAAACATCTATCACATCACCCAGACACACATCAGGCTAGTGTTTTCTCTCTATCTCTCTACTTCCCTCTCACACTCCCTCCTTTTTCCCTTTTTCTCTCTCTCTCTCTCTCACACACATTCTCCATTTCCTCCCTACTTTGTCAGACTCTTGGCAGCTGTTGACCAGTGCTCATTGTTAGCCTCCACCATTGTTCAGCCTGACTTATACCCCTTAAATGGCCTGTAATTGACCCCTTTACACACCTACTGGAGGTCTGTCAAGGCCTCCTAGCCTGCAGCGCTGTGTGTGTGTGTGTGTGTCTGTGTCTGTGTCTGTGTGTGTGTCTATGTCTGTGAGTGTGAGTGTGTGTCTGCGAACAAGGTGTCAGGCAAATAAAGATACTGGTGTGTCAGACTGGCTAGTTTCACTACACGTGAAATCTTCCATTGTGTCACAAACTAGGAAATTGATCTTCACAGACTGGTCACGAGAGTGTGTGCTGTTTATGTGCTTGCGGATGTGTCTATTTGTACTTTTTATTTGACTGAGTGAGCATGAAAATGTAGAGATTAGGGGATGCTGTTCACGCTGTCACTGACTAATTGAAACACACACACACACACACACACACACACACACACACAAACAGTCAGTATTATCAGGGATATAGTTGAGCTGACTGTTGCTCCTGGCTGTTACACTGTTACTCATACATGTAACTGAGAAAGCCACCCAGCCACAGAGCTTGTCCCCTCTGTCCACTCATGTGGAACATAAGGATATATGTGTGCCAGTTAACAGGACAACTCAAGCGGGACCAATGTGATAAAGCCCATTAGGAACCAGAGACGGGGGATGTATATGTAGGCTATGTCATTCTGGTGTAATGGAGGGCCTTCTTGAAGTTGTTGAACACTCAGGAAAGGATTTCTCAGGAAAGGATTTCACACTGAGATTGAAGGGGACTTTTAATAGAATGCTGCTATTGTGCTGCTGTATATATCATTGCTTATTTTCGTAGGAAGTCTCTTGACATTTTCCAGGTTTAGTGAATTTGTGATTGGCAACAAGATGTATTCCTGCTCGACACAGGCCAATGTTATGTTAATATTTCATACAATTATTACAGTAACAGGTAAACAATTTCTCTTCTTCTTTCTGGCTTTCTTTTCACTCTATAGTTCATGAATAGAGATTAGTTTGTAGATGACTTGTGTATATTTGCTCTTGTGACATTATTAAGCACCAGTTTTGAGGAACACTTGATGGGGAGGCATAGCCTGTGGTGATATTTGAATTTCCTGGCTCCTTTTGGGTTTTCACAAAAGCTATTACACTTTCTAATGGTTGTTATTCTGTGGCCTTAGTGAATAATGTGGGGTCAGTCTGGTGTCATGCATTTGAATAATTGGGAGTCTGCAATACTACCCAGTTTAATGTGCTTTTCCTCACAGCATATGAGTTTTGTCATGTGTCAGGCTGCATCTGTGTGCGTGTGTTTGCGTGTGTGTGTGTGTGCGTGTGTGTGTGTTTGTGTGTGTACAGTACATGTGTCTTTGTGTGTGCCCCCAGCATGGCTCGCCTTGCGGTCACATTTAACAGCCTGCCTCCCTCCTGTTTAAGATAAGTCTCTAATCATTCACACTGTGTGTGTGTGTGTGTGTGTGTGTACAGTAATGCCCTCAGACGGCTTTCATATGAGTGTCTGTGTGGATCAGCCCATCTCCAGGGATAATAATGAGCCCTCTGGGTGAGGGGGTGGGGGGGGGGTGGGGGCATACAGGGGGTTACTGGAGATATTATTGTCTCTTGCTCCCCCCCCCCACACACACACACACACACATCCTACGCTTAGTCTCAACCAAGTCAATGGTGGTGTTGTTGGGGCTTTATTGAAAGAACTCCATGGGCCTATGAACCTTGGGGTGGAGGAAGCTCTCTCTTTCTACTCCTCTCCATCCTCCCTCCATCCTCTTCATCCTCATCACCTCTGTGTCTTCTTCTCTCTTCTTCTCTCTTCCACAGTCTCTGCTTCATCCTGTTGTTTTTACCAACACCTTGATTCCATGTATAATGAATGACTAAATGACTAAAAAAGCAAAAGATGAAAATAGCACAACAGAGATTCAACAAATATCAAAGACTGACTGGCTGCAATAGTGTTTCTTGAGTCTTCATTAACAGTAAGAGATCATTCTACAAATCCCAGTCACCCTCTCGTCCCTATGAGCTCTCATAACTACCCATCCTGCATTCCACTCCTCTCCTTCCTCCAGATATCTCTATTTGGTCTTCTTCCCTCCCTCTCTGCTCCTCTTTTCTCTCCCTCCTCTCTCCCCAGCTCGAGGATGTCTAGCCCAGGGTAATGTCTCTGATGCTCTCCTGTGGCCCATCCGATCTGACCCATGCTGCACCAAGGCTTTCATAACAAGCCTTTTGCTCAACAGAGATCTGGAGGCTGCACTCAACAAGTTACGTAATACATGCATACTGTAGCCGCAATAACACGTTTTATATCCTTCTATTCATTATGAAGCTGTTTGCTCAAAACATGTCGTTTTTTTCGTCAAATAGAATGGAGAAATTACGTGAAGCTCCTCAGTGAAGTGACAGTCCAAAAACGTAGTTATTGTTTGACCTCCAGCGATAAGAGCCAAGGATATTTTGTGAGGTTACTGCTGGAAACCACATACCCACGACAGGACGGTATAGGAATACTGTACTGCGGTTGTCTTGGATACACATTTCCATCATCTATTCATTATGTGTGTGTATGTGTGTGTGTGTGTGTGTGTGTGTGTGTGTGGTTGTGTGGTGTGTGTGTGTGTGTATGTTGTTGTGTTTGAATGTACATGTACATGTAATATCTGTGCGTGCTATGCATGTCTGAATCTGCTAATGTAGCAGGACAACTCAAGCGTAATGCAATGCTGTATGTATGTATGCATGCCATGTATATACCAGGGATCTGTATACATGCAGGTTTTTTACATGAAGTTTGAAGAATGGCATCAATCTATCATCTGTCATCTGGAGAAGTCTCTCTATACTAGCACAGGGCTCTACTCCCCCTAGTGGAGAAAGGCTAGACGCGTGCCTCTTTCTGTTTAACAACTGCACTTCCGCCTGCGTATCATGAGTTTTTATGTGCCCATCAAAGCAGTGCAGATAGGGAATCATCCATTAATGGCTGCACAATTAGAGAGGGGGGTTTTTTAGAGGCCGATACATTTCAATTTAGGAGTTGTAAAACCAGTGAGTAGGTCATTAATTCCAGGCGCCTGTGAAGAAATAGAGTCGGAGGTCAGGAAGGCCTGATTCCGTTTCAAACGGCTTTTATGAATGAATAATTCTCTCCTTTATTCGCCCGCTTAATCGCTCTGGCATTATCTATCACCTGTAACACACACACACAGCAACTTTCTAAACATAACTAAACTTAACTAAACTTCAAACTCTATCGTCCCCTCCTTTCCTCACTCTTTCTCTTGAATTTTTCTTTTTTCTCTCTCTGTACTTCTCTCTATTCTGGCTCCCTCTCTCAGTGCCCACAGCCCTCATCCCCCCATTTCCCCATCTTCCCCATGGTTCAGTCTCCAGGGGGCCTAGGGTCCTGTGATCTCGTGTCTCACATGATGGAGACTCATCTAATCCTGTTAGAACTCAGCATCCTCCACAGGAGGGAGAGGAGAAGGGCCAGGTGGGGGGAGAAGAGGAATGGATGGGAGAGGAGAGGAGGGGAGAGGAGAGGAGAGGAGAGGAGAGGAGAGGAGAGGAGAGGAGAGGAGAGGAGAGGGGGAACAAGGGAGAAGAAACAAAAAAGAAAGAAGAAACAGAGCATATAAGAATGGATGCATTCCAAAGTGTGTGTGTGTGTGTGTGTGTGTGTGTGTGTGTGTGTGTGTGTGTGTGTGTGTGTGTGTGTGTGTGTGTGTATGCATGCGCTCTCTCTTCTCCTGGGACCGTCCCGCTGCTCCCCCTCATCTCCGACAGCCTCTTCTCAAAGTGTGTGTTTTTCCCTCTCCTGTCTTCCCTCCTCTCCTCATCCACCGTCTCTGCTCTGAGAAAGGCCCCATCTGAGCCCAGATGCCTACAGCCCCCCAAGCCCCCATACACAGGAGCCCCTAAGGCTCCCCACTATACCACATGGAATACCAAGGGTCCCCCCAGGCCCCTCACACTGTGGTAGAGCAGCAGCTTTTCATGGGGAAATCATCCAGAGGGGAAAACGTGTCTGGGAATACAACTCAAGGCATGGTTCAGTAATCA
>NC_139673.1:11632152-11682152 GCF_951799395.1 Argentina silus | reverse complement strand
CTGCTGTGGCTGAATCACTCAAACTCACAAGCTGACACACAACTCCATCCACATCATGCATATTTTACAGACCTAGGCCTATCCTGCAGCCGCCTCTCTGCCTCCTGCTTCTCTCCCACAGACATGTTCATTAGTACGACTATTCAATGCCCCTTAACACCTGGTGCCGGGTTTTCTAGATTCTAGACTTGTACTAGACTGAGGATTAGAATTAAACTCTGAGGATTAGTCAGAACTCATGTCTGTTAAAGAGAGCAGGATGTTAAGATTTTCACAACAGCATTTCACAACAAATCATACCATGATTAACACTTATTCCGGTCCTTTCATTGGGAATTGCATATGACTCCCAGTGTAGAAATACTTCATGAAGAATACTACGGCATCACTGTATAATCTTTTCTTATCTCAATAGCAGAGATGAGGAGTTGATCTTATGTTTTTTTTGGTAGAAACATCACCTCCTTGTCGTTCATCTGCATTCTCCAACAAGGCTGAAACTGGCCCTGCAGTCCCACTGAAAGGCTGACACTGCCCTCATGTGGCTAAATGGTGTAACTTCAGGGAAAGAGGACCTGTGATATTTGTGTGCGTGCATGCGTGTGTGTGTTTGCGACTTGAGGCTGGTGGAGGCAGAAATTGGAGGCCGGGCTCATTGTAAGGCATGGAACGGAATGAGGAATGGTATCAAACACACGTGCACACCTACATGCGTGCGTCCGTGCGTGCGTGTTAGGGTTAGTGTGTCGTGGGCCTCTCCTCTGCAGACGGGGCTGATACTGAAGTAAAGCCAGCTGACACTGAGGTATGTGTCTCGTCTAATGAGATTTATTGAGGTCCAGTTGTTCTCCATCATGGAGATGTGTGTGTGAGATTTAGGAGGGTGAGATCTGCACCTTGTCAGAGTCACGACGGGTGCCGCTTTACCGTCTGACCCTGCCACTTACGGACCGCCAAGGCTCTTAACTGATATGACACAAACCCATTAACTCTACAACAACTTCACTACGGCACCACACACCAAAATGGACCAACTTTAATATATTTTTGACAGTACAAAAAAATACAAAATGACTGAGGATAGCAAAGATGTCATGTATATACAATGGTGAATTGTATGTTGTTGTATACATAATTGTATACTATAGGCATATGATAAAAAACTCCAGTTTACAAGGTCCAGCACATTTTCATAGTGACACAGTTATAGCAATAGAACATAAAGCCAGTGCAATTATGATACAATATTCAAGATAGTACATCCAAATCAACTATTCATCCATTTTACAAAGAAATCAGATTTCCTAATCTTGGCTCAGATTGACTGTGATACAATGTGAAAGGATGAAAACAGGTTATGATGGCTATCCATGACAACGGTGACAGCAGTGAATTGGTGAAGCTGCTCTGGGTATGTTTTTCTGAAGGCTGGTGAAACTCAGAAGCTGAGTACAAGTCATGCTCTCCACTTACTGTATACAAGTCTGACTGGGAAACACGGGGGGTCACCCATGCCTAGCATGTCCCACTATTGCAAAGCAGTACTTTCAACACGGCCATGCCAGTATGGAGAAGTTGTGCTGGGAATGGAAGCCATACAAGTCATAAAAGTCATGGTGATCTGTACCATTGAATGTGTAGGTCTGGTCTGGTTTGGTCTGGTCTGGTCTGGTCTGGTCTGGTCTGGTCTGGTCTGGTCTGGTCTGGTCTGGTAATGGCCCCTGGCCTTTACAATGAAACATGCTGTGAGCTGTATGAATCCAAGATAACACAGCTCAGATGGCAGACTGCAGCTTGGTGATGTTCCTCTGGTGCATGCTGTGGTGGCGGACCAGCTCATCTGACCGCGCAAACTTCTTCTGACAGCTGGACCAGCGGCAAGTAAAGGGCTTCTCACCTGGGAGGAGGAGAAGAGAGAGGAGAGGGGAGAGAAGAGAGAGGAGAGGAGAGAGGAGAGAGGAGAGAGGAGAGAAGAGAGAGGAGAGAGGAGAGAGGAGGGGATGTTGGTCGTGACTAATGTTTCTTTGGTGGCTTGAGTTATGGATGTGTGACATTTGAAAATGGATGAAATTATCCAAATGATTGTATTTCCTCATCCATTCAAGGACAAATAGTACAGGAAAAAGTAGAAAATAAAGGTATACGCACTTGTTTTACCTGTATGAGTCCGGGTGTGTGTCTTCAGATGGTCCGACCGTGAAAACTTTCTCTGGCAAGTCTCACACTGAAATGGTTTCACTCCTATGAAAACACAGACCAGGGGGGAGACCAGGGGGGAGACCAGGGATGGGGAGACCAGGGATGGGGAGACCAGGAACGGGGAGGGAGAGAGAAGGAGATAAGAGTTAAAAACTACAAATACAGAGAGAGAAATAGAAGAAAAGATGGAGAGACACTGTAGATGGATGTCTGACCTGTGTGTCTGCGTTGGTGTCTCTTCAGCTGGTCTGATCTGGAGAACCTCCGTCCACAGTCAGTGAAGTCACACTGATATGGCTTCTCTCCTACAAGAGTCATCATCGTCGTCATCATCATCATCATCATCATCATCATCATCTCTGTGAGTACAGTTGCTGTTGTTCCCCTCACCTGTGTGTTTCCTGCCGTGCATCTGCAGGTGGGACAGTTTGAAGTATCTCTTGCTGCAGCCAGGGTAGGCACACACAAACGGACGCTTCTCACTAGGCTCTGATGACCTCACCACGGAGGGGTTGATACCAGGCACCCGTCGGACATCCTACAGAGAGAGGGAGAGGTGTGTCAGTATAACGCTCCATCAACTGTGTGTGTGTGTGTGTGTGTGTGTGTGTGTGTGTGTGTGTGTGTGTGTGTGCGTGCGTACCTGTGTGCGTGCGTGCATATGTACACGTGTGCATACATGCGTGTGTGTGTTTGTGTGCGTGTGTGTTAGTGTGCGTTTGTGCATGCATGCGTGTGTGTGTGTGTGTATGTGTGTATGTGTGCGTGTTGGCGGCACCCTGACCTGTAGTCCTCTGAAGAGGCCGTGTGTGTGGATGTGGTACTGAGCACTGCAGCTGAGCACAACAGGAGGGGGGGGGGCCGTGGGTTCACTCTCGTAGCCCGTCCCGTGACTAAACAGGGAGAGAGGACAAGAGGTAGGGTCAGGAAACACTGAACCAGACTGAGATGAGAGAGGGGGTGAGGGGGGGAGAGAGGGAGAGATGGAGGGAGAGAGAGAGAGAGAGAGAGAGAGAGAGAGAGAGAGAGAGAGAGAAGGGGGCGGGTAGGCCCATTGTCCTCTGATCTCCTTCCTCCTGCCTACCCCCAGACGGCAGGCCAAACAACCTCCCATCCTCCTCTTCCTCCCTCATTACCTCCCTCTCTAGGGTCAAGGCTACCCTAAGGATGTACAGTACGTGCAGAGAGACGAACCGTACCTCTTCATGGAGGAGGTCAGCGTGTTCATCGGGTTCCATGACACACACTCCAGCTGAGACGCCATTTGGTACAGGTTATCACTGAGGGAAACACACAGAGGTCACCAGGTTACGGGTTTCATGATCACCAACAATATGACATTGATATTATGGTTAGAAGTTGCTCTAGTAGCTGGGTGGTAACAGTGTGATTACAAAGTTGCTCCAAAGTGGTCCTTGTTCCACAGAAAAACACTCTCTATTCCTATGCAATTACAATGTAATAGCATGTTAATACTTGCTACTGGGGTAATTACAGAGGGAGCAGAGCAACACTGTAGAGTTTTACTCAATATGTCTGCCAGTAAGAAAGGGACAGAGAGATGAAAGACAACACAGATGCTGGGAGGTGACCAGGAGCATTTGTAAGATAAAGAGTCTTTTACTCTTTTTCTCTTTTTGTAAAATGAGGTCACTAAATCCCTCATTCCATTTCCAAGATTATTTCTCTCTCCCTCCCTCTCTCTCTCTCTGTCCAGTCTCTCCCTCTCCCCCTCCCTTTCTAGATATGGATAATGAGGACATCACGATTAGGGGAACTCCACATAGCTGCTTTTTCTTTTAAAACAACCAGTCCACTCATTCCACAGAAACCTGCTGAGAAGCCATTAGTCACTTTGGCAGATGATTACAGTAACTGCCTCACACACACAGACACACACACACACACACACACACACACACATACACACACACACACACACACACACACACACCACACAACCACACACACACACACACACACACACACACACACACACACACACACATACCCACACACACACACACCACAGACACACTTGGAGA
Source organism: Argentina silus (assembly GCF_951799395.1). NCBI lineage: Eukaryota > Metazoa > Chordata > Actinopteri > Argentiniformes > Argentinidae > Argentina > Argentina silus. Next base: position 11,677,908 of record NC_139673.1, on the reverse strand, counting down.
CGTGATACAGTCATAGCCAGGCTGAGTGTGCCCGTACCTAGTACATTGCGGCGGTGGACCAGCGCATGACATCACTCTCCCCTCACAGCATCATATGAGTAGGAGGGAAACAGTTTCAGGGGAATTTTGGAGTGTTACAAATTCCTGTCCTTGAGGAAAACCGAGCAGAACTGTGGAAATAATTATCAATGTAAAAACTATGATGAATGTAGAGTAATCCACTTGAATAATATCTTGAGCGATATTGTGGGTTTCTATTTTTACTCTAGGTTTCTAGTGTGTTTGTGTGTTTGTGTGTGTGTGTGTGTGTGTGTGTGTGTGTGTGTGTGTGTGTGTGTGTGTGTGTGTGTGTGTGTGTGTGTGTGTGTGTGTGTGTTTGTATGCCTTTGATCATTGTCATGAGAAGGAAGAGCTGGATCTAAAGGCAGGAAGAATCTCCCTATCTTATCAAACGTTGTTCCGGTATTTGGGTTCCTTGTGTTCCCCCTCTTCAAAAACAAACCGGGACGGCATTTAAAGAATTCTGCTTTAATTTGCCTGCTGACATGTTTTGGTTTAAATGACATACCCCCATGTTTCAGACTATTTCAAGGCCTGAAATGAGACTTCCCAGCCCTCCCTTCTTCTCCTCTTCCTCTTCCTCCTCTCCCCTCTTCCTCTCCATCTTCTTCCCCCATCATACTTTCTTCTCCTTTAACCCCTACCCTCCTCTTCTCAAAGTCAGGCAGTAATGGTAGATTCAGAGGGAGAGCAGCAGTATATCATTCAGCGTTTGCTTTGGCCTGTTGTGCACCATTGGGCACCACTTCACCTTGGAACAGACCACAGCTGACTCAGGGCTTCCACTCTGGATATACTAAGTGGTGTTTGGTGGAAACCCTGTGATTGACAAATTGAGCTTTGGAAGGCCAGGTACCTGTTATAGTTCCTCAGGAGGAGAGCTTGGCTGCTCGGACAGGACTCTGAGGGGGCGTGGCAACCAAACATAGAGGGAGGGGCATGGTACTGCTGGTCACCTGCATACAATAAACAGACAAACAAACAAACACGCACAAAGATCTGTCACACAGTATTCAGAGCCTCTGAATCGATGTAAAACCTACAGCGGCTATTTGTAGCATTCTAGTTAACCACTCAGCTGGGTGCTTCTACAAGTGGCGGCTCTTATAAGCTGTCTTTAAAGTGCTTCCAAACACTTTTTTTGTCTCGGTAATGTACTGGGAAAAACTTGTGAAACGCAACCAACTAACTGTGATGTCTTAAGCCGGAAACAACACATTTCCTCTCAGTAGTAATCCAAACACCAGAGCGCTCTCAGAGGTGATAAAGCAATCCATTTCAAAGAGATAGTGAACACACAACAACACACACAGAATGTAAATGCCGGATCTGTGTGTACAGCACTCCTCTCCTGGCTCACGTAGTGTATTGGTCCCCTGATGGTTCTGAACATTCCAAATAGGTCTCTCATAAAGCTGTTTCCTCACTTTATTATTTCCAGAGTAAGACGTTTGTGAAAAATGACCAGAACACATAGGCAGCTTTGTATGGAGCAAGAGAGAGAGAGAGAGAGAGAGAGAGAGAGAGGGAGAGACTCAGTAGTAGTTATTTGCTGAGAGAGAGAGAGGAAAACGGATAACCGCAATTTATTGCTTTGACATAAAACTCTCTGTGACATACTTAACCTTGCGGAGGCCTCTCAGCCATTTGTTTTTGTTACAAATTTACATCTACTGAACATTCACGTACACAACTAAAAAAAGACCGACAGACAGACCGACACACAGACACACACAAACACACACACACACGCATTAGGGTGGAGATATTTACCCATGGTTGACAGGGGGGACAGGTTGTCTTCGTGTTTGAAGGAGTGGCTGGTAAGTTGAGGGGAGTGGTGAGAGGGAGTGTGAGCGTAACTGGGAGCACCATCCATACTCCCATAACCTGAGAGACAGAGAGAGAGAGAGAGAGACAGAGAGAGAGAGAGAGAGAGAGAGAGAGAGAGAGAGAAAAGAGAGAGAGAGATAAATTGCTTGTAAAGAGAGTCCTGGCTCATTTTCACCATGATGGCTGACTCCTCAAGGAAACTTGGGCACTCCAGTAGCTGTTCTGACATCTGAATTGCTGTTGGGCAGCAGCTCTAAGTCTCTGGAATGATACCTTCAGTGTGTTTATCACACCACTGAATCCTTGCTCACTGGAAGGCATTCATTCACTGGCTTTGGGGTTTCAGTATTTATTGCAAGTAGAAGAGGAAAGTTGGCGTGTAGAACATATGAAGATCAGTAAATCTAGGAGCAGAAATGTATTATAGACTAAAAGGAAGTGGTACACATGCTCATGCAAGCACACACTCTCTCTCATACACACACACACACATACACACACACACACACACACACACACACACACACACACACACACACACACACACACACACACACACACACACACACATAGCATGACCTTGGTTGGGTAAAAGCCAAGGGGAGTGTTAGACAGTTCCTGAGAAGATTGACTCATCCACACATCCTTAAATCACTGTAGCCTATAAAGCACTTCACTGACCCTCAAAACACTTCATCAAAAACTACTTTCCTCTGAGCAAACAAACTCTCTTTGCTCAGTGGGTCTGAACTCTCATTAAGGATCACATACAGGCTTACCCCTGTGAGTAATGGAATATTACACACAATCATATCGAGTACAACATTGTTTACAGTGTTTCTTTCATTTTTGTTTCATGTCAAACTTGATAAAATCTCCTCATTCACAGCACACAGGAAACTGAGAAATTAAATCTAAACGAAGATGAATCTCTGTGAAGTTCCTCCGACTGGTCTTGTGAGGTCAAACATAGACCCCGCTTGGGGGGAAAAAGTCCCATAACGCTAATGGGGGTAATAAAGTGAAACCATAACTCACAGATATTGTCATTTCTGCATTTGTTTTCAGACAGAAAAATTAATGAAAAATATGTGTTTCGGAAATTGGAGAGCAATTCTGACTTACTTCTTATTTTCTAGGGTTTGTATGAATCTTAGAATAAACATCTTGACCCGATATATAATTTTGATTCATATAAGCCTGCTTTGGTGTGCTGCATTTGGGCTCAAGATCTGTGTTTCCATTGCAAAGAAAATGGCTGTTCCCAGGGCCTCAAGAATAAGCTAAGGAAGAATGCTACTCTGCGAAAACCAATTGTGTGCATGTGTCTTTCTGTGTGTGTGGTGTGTGTGTGTGTGTGTGTGTGTGTGTGTGTGTGTGTGTGTGTGTGGGTGTGTATGTGTGTGTGTGTGTGTGTGTGTGTGTGTGTGTGTGTGTTTATCATTCTATGTGTGTGTGTGTGTGTGTGTGTGTGTGTGTGTGTGTGTGTGTGTGTATGTGTGTGTGTGTGTTATGAAATACTATGGGACACACAGTGAGAGGTGCAGAGAGTCTTCTGAGTCCTTGCCAAATTGAAATCACTGGCCAAGGTAATGTCCTTTCCCACGCCTGTATGGCTACCACATAGGACCACAACCTTGACTGTCCCAATGAACTGGCTATTCAACAGGCCCTCAGAACACACTTAGTTTAACTCATACGTCTACTTTGACATTGTCTGTAAGTAGGGTTAGATGTTGGATGTTGGATGTTTTCTTGTATATCATAATTATATACTGTAGAAGACGCACCTCATTAAAAGAACGTACAGTGACACAGTGTGCCATGAATGTATCCTAAAATGCATATTTACGCCCAATAATAGGGACTTCCACACTACTTATCCATTGTCTATGATAGCTGAAGTATAAAAACAATTGGATACTATACGATTTATGGATTATTATGGATTTTTACTTATTGATTATTAGCAAAATAGAGATTCTGAGTATTTCACACAAAAGTCTCAAACACATTGAGAATTACCTCCAATTAAATGTTTGACTGAAATTTAGGATACATAGAAATTAATATTAATAATGGGATTAGTGAGTCCTTATTTGGGTTGTACATGTGAAGGTCTAACTTTCTGCAAATATTCTATTGTCATAATTTATGGAGAAAATGTGCAAGTTTTTCTCAAGGATTCTGCCCGAGAGACATTATTCATGCAGTTTCAGTCATGATGTGATTATTTTCCTACAGTTCAACAAAAATGCTTTGAAATAACATAAAATCCAAATCATTTTTTTGCACAAATTATAATTGTAAAATTAGCCCATCTTTTCTTATTCCTAATAAGTGGAAATATAACTTTGAAATGAATCGAGGTAAAACAATAACATGCTTTCAAATTCATTCTGTTGACAATGATATGAATATCCAATAACAGTATGTAGAGTACCGTTACAGATATGAATCCCACTTTGTTTCAATAATCCAGGGATATTGAAATTGTGGCGCTGTACGGTTTTATGGCGCCGCATAAATTCATTCTAGAACGTACTCTGGCAGTTTCAATTAATGGCAAAAAAATCAATCGAATTCATGAGGTCTGTTTATATTGACTATTGAAGTTATTGAAATGGATTAAATATAATTCTATTTTTTCCTCTCATGTATACATAACAGGAAATATGCTGAGTGAGATGATGTCTCTTGACTGTAGCTATAGTCATGAGTTGGGTCAGCTGAGCAAAGCTGACAGATCTTTCCCCTTACCTCTGTCAGACAGAATGACCCTGGCCTGTACACAACATTCTGCTCAGACACAACACTATGAATAAACCCAAACATCCATAGCATAGAACGTCACCCAAATCCAATAGCCTACACACACACACACACACACACACACACATCTGAGAAAAACATACATGGTCAAACACACACATATACAGTATACCCACACACACGGTAACTCTTAACATAGATTTTCAAGTAAAAATCTGGAATAAATAAAGGCCAAATAGAAAATAAGCAAGTCCTTCAACAAGTGTAAAACTGAGGCTCTGGGAACGACACTGACTAAGAGTGTTGAGGATGAGAGGGTTTAGTTTTAGATGAGGATGACAGTGGTTAAGGAGGGTAGGAGTGAGTCCAGGGAGGGTATCAGTGACATGAACATACAGGGCAGTTGGGCAGCAGCCTTACCCTGGATCCTGGGTGCTGGTGGGCTCTCCACACAGCTGGGAAGGTAGGCTCCATTAGGGAACACCCGGGGCTGGGAGGCTGCCGGCTCCCCGAAGGCCCCGACCCGACAGGGGCCCGTCCCTGTGAACTGCCCAGAGAAGTGCACTGTGAAGGCCCCTAGGCCACAGTGAGGGTCCTCCAGGGGGTCTGTGGAGCCCCAGCTGGGCTCCTGCTTGATGAGGGAGTGGTGGGAAGGCAGGGAGCCGTAGGGAGAGCCAGGGTGGAGGTCCAGGAGCGGACCCCACTGAGGGGCGCCTCCGACGGACAGGCCACAGCCCCCACTCCCTCCTGGCAGGGAGGGTACGGAGGGCACTGGGGGTAACAGGGAACTCAGATCTCGCACATCTGACCCCATAGATCCCAACGCTCCATAAGGCTCTGTCAGCATTAGGGAGGGAGGCGGGAGATGGAGGGACACCCCAAAATGCACAACACCTGAAGTAGTGAGACAGTCTCAAACACCTGAAGCTCTGAGGACAAAGATCGTCAATGAAATCACAGTCCAACAGATGACACGGGTACAGTAAAGAGCGCCTCCAAAAGACCTGGCCAAAAAAATATGGCCAAAAACCTTGACGCGACTTCTCTTTAACGCAATATGGCCAGGAAGCAAACGCAAAGTCCAGTCCACCAATGAAGCATCCCTTCCTCCTGGACTCTCTCTGTTTCAGCGGTCTGTGTGTGTGAAGCGATGTGGAGTGGAATCTGGAGAAGGTTCAGGCAGTATCACAACTCAGTGGATGATAGCCCCGAGTCTGTATTTTGTCCTAGCCTTATGGTTGATCTGGCGTGTGGGAGTGGCAGTGTGTGGTTGTAAGTCACAGTGCCTTGTCTCTCTGTCTCTGATGTAGTCTGGCTTTCCTTACACTCATGAAGGCTCTAATACTGCCTTACTCACAGGGCAGGGGGAGGAGCGTGAGCGGGTGGGAAGACAAGATGACTCCTCTTTATCCAGACAGACACACACAGCACTTTCTGTTTGCATGCATTCTGACAAATGTCACTAACACATAACTGTGTTAGTAAGAGTTAAAAGGAGCATTTTTTATATTAAGAAAATCTTTTGATAAATGTATTTAATGACTTGAAAGTTTGCAAGCAAAAACACCCACATCACTCCCAAATCCTATTGTAGGCCTACAGTATGTAGCCTAATTAATATGCAAAATAAAGTACTCAGTTATTAAAAAATATTTATTGTTAAATTCAGCTTGACAACTTGAGTTGAATCCTATGGAAGAATGCAGCGAATCAGCACAAATCAGCATTCATTCAAAATAGGAATGTGATAAATGAGTGAATGATTATTAATTGATAAGTGTAATGTGTTAACACCATTATCGTCAAAATAACTAGCCAACAAAATGTCGCAAAATATATTGATGCTCATATAAATAAGCCTCTGCTAAGTAAATAAGAATTATATCAGAATAGTTTCTAGTTCATTGTGTGACTTTAGAAATTTGAAAACACATAATTAAACGAGTGAAAATAAATCAACATTTTTCCGCTTTAAATAATAAAATGAATAAATGAAACAATCTATTAGATAACACAGTTGAAATATATTATTGTGTAGCTTAGTCGCTGGGGGACTTTACCAATAGTAAATTACCTTTATGATGGCAATAATGTAGATTAATAACTTTACTTATTACAATAACATCTACACCATTTAGCCTATATCTACAAAATCAAAATAATTGTGTAACAGTATTTTAAACGAAACGCCATTCAAACGAAAACTACACCTCGATAACTTAAGGGAACGAGTTCTTGCTTCAAGATGTAATGAGTCATTTCAAATAATTAGCTTACATTAGGCCTAAATGTAATATATAATAATAATAATGAGAAATATAATGTAGCCTATATTATTTAACTATGTAGCCTATTAAAAAGTTTGAACACTCCAATACACAATTGGTGCCGAAACTATTTGTGAAAGAAAAACATATTTCAAGAGATTCACTTTGAAAGCCGTTGACCTTCTTCATTTTCCCGTATCACTAATATCCTCACTGACACCGTTACTGCGGCGATATTCAGTTTTGCAGCATGGCCCTATAATTTCGGTTTCGATTGTGAGGTGAATAAGATGCAAAGAAGGGTACTAACCAAAGCATGTGTGTGTGTGTGTGTGTGTGTGTGTGTGTGTGTGTGTGTGTGTGTGTGTGTGTGTGTGTGTGTGTGTGTGTGTGTGTGTGTGTGTGTGTGTGCTACAGTATCCCAAAGGCTGAGTAATAAATGGAGATGGTGACCCAGGCTTGGCTCGATGTGGGACGAGGAGGAATGTTGCAGTATGAAATTTTTTAGTACCATGACAGCTGAGAATACATACAGTATATAAAAAGAATATTAAAAATAAATAAATAAATACAACCTCAGAGATAAAAAATGTTCCCATAATCTTGATCTAGACACCCTTTGTGGTGATGATGATACTTCCAGCATTCCAGTGGTTGTTCCACCACAGATGAATGGACTAGAGGAGGCTCTCCACACCCTCTCTGTCTCTGTCCTGTCCTGACTGTGGTTAGCAGTTGACTAGACTGGATTGGACTGGACTGGACATTAGATGGGTTGTGTCTCATGTTGTAAACCTACTGAGTTTAAGTTATGGACCTAACACCTCAGCAGAAAAGGATGATAATGATGATAGCAATTGCGGATTGATTCCATATACTGTAGAACGTTATCAAGTGCTCAAAGTGTTTTATGTTATATAGGGTTGAACTCAAATCATCCATTACCAATGAATAGCACCCTCCCACACCTGGGATCCAACTATGGCCGACACTGGGGAGCTGCAGTCCTGCTGGCCAGTAAGGATAGCAGGCCGATTCACATCGCCACCTCCCCCCCCACCACCACCATCTGGAATTTCAGTCTGGGACTCCAGCAAAAGTCACTGACCCCTGATTCAACTTTTTAAAACTAGAAGGAGGGAGGGGGGTGGGGTGGGGGGGGGGGGGGTTAAGAGAGGGGAGAGATGGAGAGATGGAGAGGGAAGAGAGGGAGAGAGGGCAGCCGTCATGGTTGGTGAGAGTCCATTGTATCTTATCATTATCGTGGAGATTACAGCAGCTACTGGAGCAAGTCTTCGGTTTGGCCTTGGCTGAGGTTGAAATATGCATGCTAAGGAAAAGAGGACTTATAAACATTTTTGGATGTGAGGACATGCAGAAGCTTGGAGCACTGAGGCGGCAATTAAAAGCTTGCCGTTACTGTCTTCTCAGACTGCGTTGCGCAACAGAGGCCTTGATGACTTTTTTTTTTTTTTTCTTCACTTTTCACAATATTTTCCGATCAGACGCGTATGTCACAGTTCCTCAACACGATGGAAAAGTGATTGCATCATAATCAAAGAATACCATGGTAACTCCAGCACACCTTTAGATATTTTGGATTTATTCTGATCCTTGCAGTGATCTTTATCTTGGGATTTAATTCTTAAAAGGAAGCTTGATGATGTGAAGAGAACAGCGTGATCTCTGACTCACTCTATTTATGAGACAAAAATTAGAGCAAAGGCAGTGTTGTCTATCCCTGAGGAACACACAGCCATTCTGAGGATGTCCAAGTGGCCATTTTGAAGATACTAGCAAAGAAAAGTTATTGCTCCCAATACAATTAGAATGTTTTCATTCCACCCACTGGAAACAACAAATTATCTGGCATTAAAACCTGACTAGTCAAGTACCCTATACACAAAAGGTCTTCAGCAGATTGAAAATATCTCCCTCTTAAAAAATAAGAAAAAAGTATTACTGCTGACCCGAGACATATGCTGGCTAGGCCTCCCCCAGTGGAGTCATTAAGCAGGCCTCCATCAAAGGTGGCGAGGCCAGGAGAAACAGCCCCTTTCAGGCCCTATGACGGATGGTAGCCCCCAAATACATTCTCATTCCTCAGATCAATCTCTGGTTAACACCGGGTTTAAAACAACATGGTCTCAGAGAGGAAGGGAAATGGCCAATGCTGCTTCTGACCTCGAACAGGAGAAACATACAACTGAGCAGCCTTGTGATGATCTAAGTGAGTGAAATCAATGCTGAAGCTTTTTTCACCAAAAAGTGATTTGATAAACTACAGGTAGAGGTTTTAGTGACTTTGTGACCTTACTATAGATAATAGCATAATTGCATAATAACTGAACCTAACAATAAAATATTGTATTTCTGGAGAAACTTGACTGTCACTTGACATACTATTTTTAATCAGAAATGATAAATAATAATTGATGTCTGGACCAACCAGGAGCAACAGATGTTGTGATGGTGAAGCTGACCATGGCACAAACACACAATCTTTTCTAGGTAAGCATGGAATGAAGCTGATAACAAACCCACAGCCATGCGTTGCATTATGTCATCAGTTCCGATCTATCTGCTTGTGGCTTCTGCTAAATTCATACAATGTAAAACAAAGCTGACTCAGAACAATATCCCTCTATCTTCCCCCTCCACTTTCTCAGCACACTGATAGATAGTGACAGAAAGCGGCCTGGTAAAAAAAATAAAAAAATCATCACTCCATCATCACTCCAATCAACACTTTTCAATAATGTATGTATTTCATCTTGAATAATCTCCAGATATTTTAGAATGTGCTTAAATCTTTGCAAATATATTTTTTTTCCCCCATCCTTTTTTACCCTTCACCCAAATGTTAGAAAACACTCTTCAATTTTTAATTTTCTGTCCTATCAACTCTCAACACACTTCAAAGTGAGCTGGGTATCAGAATGGAGATAAGAGAAGGGGAGACATATCTTGGTGAGAACAAACATTTCTTTGGCTTGTGTGTGACACAGCACTAGTGTGGTGGCTGTCTGTTGAAGGTTCACACTCCCCCATGTCGCCAACCCCCACCCCCTCCCCCCCCACCCCCTCCTCTGCCACCTCCCTCAGACTCCTATAACCCGATACAGGAGTTCAGATCCACACAACAGGATATCCCTGGCATACACACAAGGGACAGTTTCAGAACAGACCTTTCACACCATGGAAGAAAAAACACTCAGATCAAACAAAGTCACGAAAGAATATGGTAAGACCCATAGTGAGAGTTTATTTTGTGCCACAATGTATGTACAAATCAAAGCCTCCAAATGAATGGTATGGTAGGGTCACAAGAGATCATTTAAATGTCAAAAACCAAGGTGTGCGAAGAGCATATAGTATTGAAGTCAGCATCATGTCTGAGTGTAAAAGAGGTGAGATATCAGACAGTGGGCAAAACGCTTTCCAGTAGAGATGAACGGCTTTATCTAAGATAGTCTGAAGACACAATGAAGTACAGTATCTAAGAGAGCTGGCACAGCTTCAGAGGAGGGAGAGAGGAAGGGAGGAGAGATACTGGGATAGAAATACAGGGGAGCGGAGTTGGGCTGGGGGCTGGGGGCTGGGGGCAGGGGGCTGGGGGCTGGGGGGGCTGGGGGCAGGGGGCTGGGGGCTGGGGGCTGGGGCTGGGGGCTGCAGATTGAAGTAAGCGGACAGGATCCATAGCCTATCACTGTAAGTGGTACTGCCAGCTGCCGGGTCACTGACTCACACAGCCCTCTGTCTGCCCACGCTCTCGTTCAAACAACCTTGAATTACACTATTGGTGGAGAGAACTCCAGCGCCACATTCCAGTGTGTAAAATGGTATGAGATTCCAACAGTATGGTCATGGTGACCAGTAGACAGAATACTGTATTTCACAGTGTGTTTCAGACTGTATTTCACTGTGAGTTTCAGATTGGATTTCACTGTGTGTTTCAGACTGTATTTCACTGTGTGTTTCAGACTGTGGAACTAGAGTGATGGCGACCAGTAGGTTGGCTCATTATTTTTTTTATACTTTGTTGGAATTGTTGGTTTACAGAGGGTTATTAGATTCTGTGTAAAGTAGCCTACAACATAAATGAAACTCAAAGTTTTGTTAAAAGACACAGCAGAGATGGAATCTCCATGTGTCATGGCAACAGGTGAGAGATCCACAAATCACAGACTAGCACTTATCTCCTGTCAAACTGAGCGGAGAGTGAACTCTGAAGAAAAAAGCAAACATATCCACATCATCTGTGGGATCAAAATCTGGCTGCAATAAAAACAGTGACAGGTAGTTAACGACCTGAAGTTTAAAAAAAAGTATATCAAAGTAACATTTCTGAGTCCCAGTACTCTCCGAGTGAGGCTCTACTTTTACACTCAGTAACCTCTGGTTCTTCACAGCAGGTGCTGTTGAGTCAGGAAATGGCCGGTAGGATAGAGGTAAGGATTATCAACCACAGTAAACCACAGTTTATGTACACACCCCACCAGCTGGGTCTGAGTAACACACAGTCTTTACTGATTACAAAGCTCACGCATATGGTTACTGTTTCATACAGTTGCATAACCGCTTCTTGGAACAGGCACATTTTCTGACTTTTCATTTTAGATGAAATGTGCTAAGCCTAACTATGAATTATCTTTTAAAAAAACAAACTAACAGTTGTTTGCTTCCGTTTCTCTAGCACTGTGACTGCTTGTGCCACTTATTCTGATAGAAAGTCTTACTTGAGATGACTGTGATGTAGAATTGATTCACCTCCTTTTTTATACAAATTGACTAAGTTGCTCTGGATAAGAAATTATAATATAAATATATAGAAATTACAAAAATCTAACATGTAAGTCTAATCAATACAATAGAAAACCAAGGCAATGCTATGACAAGTCAAATAAACAAAGGTGGGTGGATCACATTGAAGGAAATGGCTCAGCAATGTCTGTATCCACCAATCTGACCCGCTATTGTGTGCCAGAACACACACACATCCACACACACCAAAGCCAGTTAAGAAATACCAACAATGACAATGATGGTATCCACCACACACTCCACCAGAACTCACACTGAGACATATTTGTCTGCGGGTTATGAGTGGCTATATTTACCAGAGTCTGCATGAATGTGTCTGGGGAGTGATTGAAGGTGTGCATGGATCTCATCCCTTTTATGACATCCATTTTATATCTGTTTCCTGAACTTGTGAGTTTGTTATTCACCAGTGTAAGTTGATGAGATAAACAGTAAGCATTCGGCTGAGGAAAAATGGACAAATGACTTTTAGGCGATTCCAGTTGAAACTGGAAAAGGAACACTCCATGTCACAATCGCTACCTATCAGAGACCGAACCTGACGTTTCAGTCTCTGATCTGGAAGAACACCTCCTAGTCTTCTACTACGTGTATTCCCCAATGAATCATCTCATTACTTTTTTAACTTGCCTTTTTAACCTCAGTCACTCCTCACAGCCAGTGAGTGTACATTATATAAACACTCTCCAGTGAGACCAATTCATCACTCCCAAAGCCCTATTCCCTTTGCACTGACTGGGCCATTCCAGGCAGCACTGTCAGGATTCCTAGAAGATTGTGGCTCCTTGCTTCTGAGATTAGGTTGAAACAGAGCACACACATTCCACCAGGGTGAATTAATGACCTCAGATAGCTCATTGCTAACTGTGACCCCACAGTTTGATGATCGATAGCCATTGTTTTTAAAGTGAAGTGAAGGTGTGTCCTCATTAAGTCATATGGCATTTGAATGGTATCAGTGTTTAACATACAGTATGTTTTTTTCTTTCATACAGTATGTTTTTTTCTTGACATCTGTACTGCCTTTGGTAAAGCGCCTGATAATGCAATCTCATGTCAGTTTATGACATAGACTCATTGTAGACTTCAAGGTGGTGAATATCAGTCCACAGCTTCTGAGAGAGCCAAAAATAAACACAGAGTTCCTTAAAAACACTGCTTTTCTTCTTTTTAAACCTCATTTTGGATGATCTATTTTTTTCTCACAATCTGGCAGGTCAGGGGTCGATCAGGCTGTGGGTGCCTCTCAGTATTGATTATCTAGTGTGTGACCAGATAATTGATCAAAGTCATTGCAACAGCTATCTAAGCAGACCACTGGAATTCAACATCAGTCAAGGTACACACACACACACACACACACACACACACACACACACACAGACGCACGCACACAGGAGACAGGAGATATTCAAGGGCAATCATTCCGAAAACACCAAAGGTCATGTCTTCTGCTTTGAGAGAAAACAAGTAATCAACTAGATACATCACACGTTTATTATTAGATGAGGTAGTATGTGCAATCAATGTGTGTGTGCGTGCGTGCGTGCGTGCGTGCGTGCGTGCGTGCGTGCGTGCGTGCGTGCGTGCGTGCGTGCGTGGGTGCGTGGGTGCATGGGTGGGTGTGCGTGCATGTGTGCGTGCATGTGTGTTTGTGTGTGAGGGGGGGAGCAAGGAGGGAAGGGGTGGCAGTCAGGAGGTGTAGAATAATAAAGGGGTTAATAACACTGCATATTTCTGCCTGAACATCGTATTACAAGGTTGTGATAGAAGACATCCGCTGCTCACCATTACAAGTCTCCACCAAGATGGCTACAATGAAACATTCCTTAACCATCGATCCAAATCAGATTACTATTACTCCCAACTCTAACCTAAACCATTAGGAAGATGACAAGCTATCTCACCATGTATTTGTAGTTGGGGCTATTCCTATCTACTCAGTATGGAACTCACTCAGGCGATGCGCTCTTTGATGAGGTCACTGGCTTGACTGATAGATGAGCCCAGGCTTTGGGATTGGACAGTGGTTAGGGAGGTGAGGAAGACTGTGGGAACCAGACAATTAAAGGGAGGACAAGGGGCAGCCGTGTACGTGTGATGACCATGAGAGTGATGTAGCTAGGTGGCGACTGCCTACACTTGGCTGGCTCACTGACTCACAATACAGCCCTTTATCGTCACCAGAGAGGGCATGCTGTGACAAGCGGTCAATTTAATGGACATAAAGGACCACTAACAAATACAAACAGACACAATCCATAATGTGCTTTTACTGTGAAGAGAATTACAGTTTGGGAGGGAGAAAAGTTATTTCACAACAGAGGATGCAATTATGGTATTACCAACGTCCATACTGTTTTTGTGATAAAATTTACTAAGACAATTTCGTAGTACATTGTAATGCAAGGTACTGTAACCGATGTTCTAAAGTGAAAATGACACGTAATAATTTGAACTTTGCATTAACCAGGAATACTGACAGATGAGTCACCGGAAACACTGTGAGCTTGTAGAGTGACTGGTTAATTTCTGAAGAAATATGACAAAAAATGTCACACATACACACACACGTACACACACACACACACAGACACACCCACACCCACCCACTGCATAACAATTTAACTACCCACACAGCAGCTGTTGGGATTTACAGTAAAAATGGGCTGTCTGCAGTCACTACACACGAGGAAACATGAGCAATAGAGGGTTCAAGATAAGGAGGATGTGATCTGACACGCAGGCAGTCTCAGACTGAGATTCAGACCAAAATTCACCACTTAATTATTTTTTTTTACTCTAAGTTACTCTAAGAAGAGGCATGTAGTATTTAGGGTTGACAATTTACATGCAGGTCTAGTATGCTTCCATTCATGCCCTTTAGGATGACCAATTCTATAGGAGTTTTCCAACTTCTAAAGGAATGATGAAATTGACTCCTCAAACCTTCACTACATCAAACTATACAACGTCCTCTATTGTAAAAAGTCAATGAGACACATATTCACTGTGGAATTTAAAAAATATTTATCCAGAGACCAGAGGTTTGCTATTCTTCCATTCAAGGTCAGTGGGGGAAAAAGGAGAACAATTGTGGACGTGTCTATCTAGAACAACAATAAGCAACAACCAGGCCTTTACACTCAAACTGTCTCCCCACGAGGCTGATGACGCTCTGTCAATAAGGGAAGCCCACATCAAACTGTTGGGGTTTAGCAGCCAAGTTTAAGTGAGCGTTTTTCGTCTTTCAATAAGACACCATGCATAATATCTCTCTGGCTGGATTGGGAGTTTGGATAGAGCTAGAGGTCTGTTAAAAAAATATATAAAATAATATATCAGAGATGCCGTTGTCCTATCAGCACAGAGGTGAAGAGGAATATGTTCAAGAGATGCTTGGCATGTCCTTTCTTTTACATACTGAGGTTAATATCACAAGTTGGCATTTTAACTACCTCTTAAAAAAGACAAAAACAATGTTTCACATGCACCTGGAGCTTCAAAGCCCCCCAAAACGTATATTCTACATTTGAAATACAACAAGCCCTTGACAACAGCTGTTAATCAGCTAATGAAAGAGTTACACAAGCACACTTTTGGGAGAAGCGGCCGTAAATTGTCTTACTGTGACAGTGTAAGAGGGCAGAGAGAAAGTGAGGGGGGGGGGGGGGGGGGGCGGGGGTTGGGGGAAGTTGGTACCAGGCACTCTCTAGCTGTGGATAGTGACGCATTGCATCGAGCACTATGGTGAAAGACTCCACCATTTCCCCTTAGCATACTATTTTAAGATCTTTATCTTGCGGAACATAATAAAAGGAGTTCAGCTCTGTTTGACCGTAACTGTTACGAGACATACCTGACAGGCATGCCTCAGAGAAGTTATGAGTTGGCTATGAGTTCTACAAACTCTCCATCTCTCTCTCTCTCTCTCTCTCTCTCTCTCTCTCTCTCTCTCACTCACTCTCACTCACTCTCTCATTTGTCATATACAGTACATGAATTCGAAAATGAGAATTTTCTCAGAGAAAAAACCCAGTCACCAGGTTTGATTGAAGATAGGGGGTAGGGCCCCTGTTTCAGCAGACTTACAGTAGGTACATAACAAAGCTCTCCAGCAACCAAAGCTGTAACTCTGACTCTAACTCTGAGTAAAGTTGTGACAGTCAACCCGCCAGGACCATGGCGGTCAGGGTCAGGAGCATGTATCAGTTTTATGAGATGGTAAGGGAGGAAGGAGAGATCCTCCATTGTTTGGAAGAGGGGGGCACTCAGCTGTAACTTGGAGAAGTATGGCCTGACACCTCAACAGTTGGTAACCTGAGCCTGCTTTTAGGGTCAACTGCAGCTCCAGTTACAACCTCCCAACCCTTAACCCTCCCACCTCAATCACTCCAGAGGAAAGTGGCCTGCCATAATCACAGCAGCCCACTTGATATACAGGCCCTGGTCACATAGCTCTGGGTCAATGGGAGTGCTGTGTAAATGTGTACTCTTCTGATGTTCACAATGTGTCCGGCGTGGAGGGCAGTCATGGTGGTCCTGGCGGGGATGTAATTCAAGTAGATAACCTCCCTGTGAGTATCACCTTTACCTCTTAACTCTCATCCAAGACATCCAGGGTTTAATCCTCCAGAGCAAAGATTGATACATGGATAAGAAGGGGTGAAAGGATGGTGGGGACATGGATGTGGGGTAGTTATCGTCTGAACCATAAACTTTGAATGCTGTCTGAGCTGACGTTATCCAGTCCCAGCTGGTGGCACATCTAAAAAAATAAATAATAATAAAGCCTACATTCTGATTATACCAAACTGCTATAATCAAATAATAATTTAATTTTACCTTTAGTGTAGGTTACTGTGCCTGATCAAAAAGAAATGGTGAGGAAAGCAGTAATATAATATAATATATATAATATAACTCATAATAATATGTCATGATACTATTTCACTAGTTACAGCTCTATATGATTGCGTAAAAAAAAAAAAAAAAAACGTATACTTATATACTTATAGAATACTTTCATTCGGATTGTAACCATTGACATAATTGTGATTGTTAAAATGTGCACTGTCCCTTTAACAAGACGACCCCGGAAGAACATCATGGTCACCGGCAGTTTTGCATTTTCTTTTCCTGTGGCCTCAGCCGTGGTACGAGCGTGGATCTGATCTAGGCTCACTAAAATCATCCAAAATGAGTGTCCCAGCTTTTATCGACATCACAGAAGAGGATCAGGTACGGCAGAAGTGTTTTAGGCAGATGTTGTTTCAGACGAATCAACACGCACGCATGGCAATAGGTAGACAAAGCTTGCCAGATGCCATTAGCATGCTAACATTAGCCACTTGCTTGCTGAGTCAAAGCGCTTGACTGGCTGTTTAGCTAGCTAGCTAGCGTTGGTAGCCAACTGGTTCCATCAGTGTCCCCGCAGGGTCGCCTATAACTCGCAATATACGCCCAAAATCATTATTTACGTTGAGTCAATATGCCTTCTCAATTGCAGCGTGATGTATCCATAACAGGACAGGGTCACGAAAAAGGAGCATCTTATTATTGTAGCCATCCTTGTTGACAGCGACTTGATGCTGAGCCTACTAGCTGGGAGTGAGATCTGAGAAACACTTGGTTTACCTTTCATCAAGTTGAAAATAAATAATATCGATTTCATGCCCGTTGTTTGTCTTAATTTGCATGCCTGTGCTGCTTTTGTTTCGAGTAGGCAGCTTTTAATTTCATTCAACAGTCATGTTTAATATTTGGCCTATGCGTAATTTTGAATAATCTGTCATTGCATTCTTTATTTCTCCTTAACATAAGATGCCCTCACTTTGCGTGTTTACCTTGGTATGTGAAATAATAGTGTGTTATCATTTCTTGTTGACAGGCTTCGGAGCTTCGAGCCTACATAAAGTCCAAAGGAGCAGAGATCTCTGAGGAGAATTCCGAGGGTGGGCTCCATGTAGACCTAGCTCAGATCATCGAGGCCTGTGACGTTTGTCTCAAGGACGACGACAAAGGTGAGTGATATGGGAGGGAATTCCCATGAATTATTATGATGAACAGAATCATAATGTATCTCTCTACTTGTACAACTTGTGATTGATGGTTCTCTCTCTCTCTCTCGCCAGATGTGGAGAGTGTGATGAACAGTATTGTGTCTCTGCTGCTAATCCTGGAGACGGAGAAGCAGGAGGCTCTGATTGAGAGTCTGTGTGAGAAGCTGGTCAAGTTCCGCGAGGGAGAGAGGCCCTCCCTCAGGATGCAGCTGTGAGTCCAGACACCCCTCGCTCTCTCTCTCTCTCTCTCTTGTTCTCTCGCCCTTTCAATGTGAAATAAGGGATTGATAACCCCTGTTAGCATCCTCCACATCACCTCCCAGTGACTCTGTCTATTTTGATGTTGTAGGTTGAGTAACCTGTTCCACGGTATGGATGAGAACACCCCAGTGAGATACACCGTCTACTGCAGTCTCATCAAGGTGGCGGCCACCTGCAACGCCATCGCCTTCATCCCCACCGACCTCGATCAGGTACCGTCCGCTCACTGTGCACGCTCGTCAGCCACAGCCCCTGTCTTCACAGTGCTCTCATACAACGCTCACCTAGGTGTTAAGTCCACGTGCTCACATTTGTTCATTCAGGTTCACAGCCACATGCACAAACTAGGCTTTATAGTGGACCGGATCATGTTTACATGGCTGAGTTTTGGTACTGGTCTGATAACAACATGGATGTGGTGGCCGAGGTCCAGTCCGGTCGTTTTACAGATGATTAACGTGTGTGTGTGTGTGTGTGTGTTGTGGTTCAGGTGCGTAAGTGGATCACAGACTGGAATCTGAACACAGAGAAGAAACACACACTGCTGAGACTGGTCTACGAGGCGCTTGTCGACTGCAAGAAAGGGTAACCAATGACTACATTATCATCATCATCACACAGTTTGTTACCGTCATACAACCTGTCTGTCTGACGTCACCTGGGAGACCGTTCTGTCAGATTTTGGTGTTCGCTTGTTGTTTTTTTTACGAATTGGCTTCATCCCTCTCTTTGTTACTTACCAGTATATGTCTAGTGAAAGTCCATTGGGTCGTGTCTCACCATAACCGTGTGTGTGTCTTTCTCATCACAGTGAGACTGCAGCTAAAGTGATGGTGGAGCTGTTGGGAAGTTACACAGAGGACAACGCCTCGCAAGCACGCGTAGATGCCCACAGGTACACACACACAGACACACCTCCGTCCTTCCACCACTGATCGAAGTAAACCCCTTATTTGTCAACAATATACGCGGATAAATGAGCTGTCACGCTTTGCTGTCGCTCATCCCTCCTGGGTCACTCTCCTCAGATGTATCGTCCGCGCTCTGAAAGACGTCAACACCTTCCTGTTCGACCACCTCCTGGCCCTCAAACCTGTGCGCTTCCTGGAGGGTGAACTCATCCATGACGTGAGTATTAAACCCACGTCATGTGCTTTTAATCACCGTTATTGGAACTACGGCAGCAGACTTGAATGTTAAAGTTGGTTGAGTGAATAATCGTCGATTCATAACCATAATAATGATATCTGAGGATCTGATCTATTCCTCTCTGCTCTCTTCTTTCCTCCAGCTCCTAACCATCTTTGTGAGCGCAAAGCTAGCGGCATACATGAAGTTTTACCAAAGCAACAAAGACTTCATCGACTCCCTCGGTGAGTCATCTCAAGAAGAAGCTTGTTGCTAGTGACCTGGCCGCAGAGATCAAGTGCACTGGAGTGGACACACACACACACACACACACACACACCATGCCTAGACTAATCCAGCGCCCTCTGTGGACACAGGGCAGGAATGTGTGCGCGTCAGCAACACAGCACCACTACAGTGTGTCCACACTGCTGAACGTTGAGGTGTAATTACCGTGGTGGCCCTCCCTCACAGGAGTGCGTGGGGGACGAACTGGCTCTCACAGCAGACATCGTCGAGCGGTGTTTGTGTTAATATGTGGAGATCCGCTGGCTTTCTGCTCTGATGAACACCCACGTCATGACCGAAAGGGACCCCTCCCTCAGTACTCATTTGACTGTGTCCTTGGGGGTTCCCCTTCCCATCACTATGTTGCACATCATTTTGATAGACATGAATATATTTTGACCATAAAATCCTCTCCCTTTAATTCCAGGGTTTGAATGTTAGGTCACAAGCAGGGCATCTGTAGTTAGCTGTGGTCATTGCGTCATTGTTATCTCATCTAATTTGCCGTGATTGTCTCTGTCTTGTTACGTGTGTGTTCTGATGAGCCTGTGTTGGCGTTCCCAGGCCTGTCTCATGAGCAGAACATGGCTAAGATGCGCCTGCTGACGTTCATGGGGATGGCGGTGGAGTCCAAGGAGATCTCCTTTGACACCATGCAGCAGGAGCTGCAGATCGGAGCTGACGACGTAGAGGCCTTTGTTATTGACGGTACGACGAAGTCCCTCGTATCCCATCTGACCATTGCGGTTATGCAACGCAGCAAGACTGACGTGCATGCGCACCCACCCTCTGATGTGACTCCGTAAATCCCCACTAAAATATCATCCTTTCCCTAATATCCCTTATCCCCCCCAGACAAAATTGGTGGTAAACAGGATGTCTGTAGGTTTTTGTAGATACTGTTATACAGCAGGAGCCAATCTGGCATAGGACCATGGTTTGTGTATGTTACTATTACTGTCCCGATGATTAGCTTCCTCTTAGATTTGATTCCAAGGTCACAGTCTCTTTGAAAGTTGCCTTGACATGCTGAGACGGTCCTCAAAACGGCTGCCTATGCCTCAATTCCTTCCTGTCTGCTTTCTGTCCGCAGCTGTCCGGACCAAGATGGTGTACTGCAAAATTGACCAGACGCAGCGAAAGGTTGTTGTGAGGTAAGATTTAAAAAAATATATTATGTTCCGTTTTGTAATATGGTGCCCATATTAAACTGTTAGCTCATAGTTTAATAGGTTATTGTTAGGGCCTTGACCACATAACGACCTGAGTAGGAAAGTCTCATGGCCCTGTCTCTGGCAAGATAAGGCCCTACTGGAATAAGGCTACTACAGTGTGTGTCTGTGTGTACATATTGGGTCAAGGCTACTGTAGCTTCCTACAGAGCTGCCTGCTATGCAATCAGAGCTTATCTTTTGTCCTCGTCCTGTGTGCAAAATAGGTTTTTCACATGTGAATACTTATTTTTGTTGCTAGTAATATGAATGCTATTGTTGATGGATTTCCTCAAAGGAAATATGTGCATCTATTTTTAAACTTGGTGAGAAAGAAGGTTCCTTTTGATTTTAAAAAAAACATAATGATGAAAAAAAGTTGCGGCCTGGCAATGTTGACCTATTAATCATAGGATTATGCAGTGTGCATGACCACTTGGATAATGTATACCTTCTCTCAATATTTCTGTCAGGGTGTGACTTAAAGCACTGTATTTCTAATTTTGTCCTCATGGATGCCAGTTATGACTTCAGACTCTTGTTTTCCGTAGGCCATCAGATTTAACACTCTCTCACTTCTCCCCTTCCCCTCAGCCACAGCACACACCGCACCTTTGGCAAACAGCAGTGGCAGCAGCTCTTCGACAGCCTCACCTCCTGGAAGGCCAACCTGGCAACCGTGAAGACCAGCCTGCAGACCCTGTCCCCCTCCGCTTAATATCTCCCCGCCCCCACCTACCACCAACCCAAAAATACTACCCTCCTTTCCCCTGATCTCCGACCCCCAGGTTGAATCTGTCACCATTTTTATATTCACCCAATAAAAGACAAATGGAGATCTTCCATAGTTGTTCTTCATGTTACTCTGTTCAATAGCTGTTGTTTTTTAATATCTATGAATAACAGGTACTGTTGTACTGTAGAAGGATGCAAACTGACTGTACCAGATTAAGATGCTTCAACGGCAAGTTTACCTAACACACTACCACTGTCATGGCAGCAATGCCAGACTAAGTTGCCATTACATAATTGTACGTTTGTGAGACTACGTACAATGGGGTTTCTGTTTAGCTGTGAATGATGGCATGCTGGAGGATGACTGGAAGAGGAAAGAATGCTGTTGGCGCATAACAGAAAGATGTATAGACTCAAGTGTATTTTTAAAAATGCAGTTGGTAGAGCATGGCGTTAGCAACGCTAAGGTTGTGGGTTTGATTCCTGCTGGGACCATATATACTGAAAAATGCATGCACTCACTGCAATGTAAGTCGCTTTGGATAAAAGCGTCAGCTAAATGCCATATAATATTAGTATTATTATTAACTAAATAGTACAGTAAAGCAAACATATCACATGCTATGGTGCGTTCCCCAATGAAGCTGTTCTCCGGTGTGCGCTTCCTCTGGCGATCCTCAGCATCTGGTTCTGCTTACGGCCAGAGTGGCAGGGTGAGATGGGCCGTGACTCGAGCGCTCTTACTGAAGGTGACAAAGATGACTCGCCTGGTCGGGAACACTGGGAAGCGAACTGTTATCCACGCCCTCAAACTGACCCCCGTCGGTTGAGATCAGGTCGGTGCTAGTTTCAACACCTTCTTAGGTTGGGAGAATGCTCCTTCAGTCACAGTGTAATGTTAATACAGATGCTTGAGAATAGAAGTCGAATGTTGAGTTGTTTTAAGTTGTGTTGACTTTACAGATGCCTCCCTCTTGTTGCTAAAAGAGAAAAACAATTTGCTGTATCACTCAAGTGTGTTACCCTCAACACAGGCACCGATCCAGAACATTGTGATATGAATTACGATCACGGACAGTATGTTGAACCAGGCGTAAGAGATTTAAAAGGGTTATGTTGAAGTTCTCTCCCACGGGGACTGTGATGAAATTGGAGCTGTTTGACGAAGTACAGACAGTCACACTCATGCTCAGAAACCCTTGCATTCCATGCGTATGTACTGTATGAACTTCTTTTAGATAACTGCCATGCTACTGATGCCATGAAGTCAATGTTGCGGAAAGTGGTTACCAGCTCTCTCTCTCTCTCTCTCTCTCTCTCTCTCTCTCTCCCCATAGACACGACTGTACAGTCAGGAGTGCAACAACACTTAACCTGTGTTCTCGTGTGTCACAGCCCTGGCCCCAAGCCTGCAGAAGCTCACCCCTCACTCCCCGCCCAGTGTCTTCTGGGAGCAGCATCCCCTGGTCTTATCAGTGGGAGTAAATCACACAACACTTTCCCAGGAGCACCACCTCATCATGAACACAACCTCATCACGGTCACCAGCGTAGAGGGGTACGGAGGGGGCAGATAGAGACTAATGTAGTGAGAGAGAGTTAGGGTTTCAAGAACATCTCCTCTATCCTTACTACCTTGGTTTTCTCTCTCTCCCTCACTTAAATCTCTCTCTCGCCTCCCTCTCTAACTCTCTCTAATTGGTCTTTCAGGCCCTGAGTAACTGTTTCGTGGATGGTGTGCCACGTGAGATCTTCCAGTTGGTTCATCTGTTGCATTTCTCTTGACCCCTGACTTATCATGATCGGAAAGCAGTTCCTCACAGTTCAGTGCTGAAAAGCAAACACGCTGATACTCTTATCATAATCTGTACCGACCCTTTTTAATCATGCTGCTCAGGCCACTCATCATATTGTAGATCTATTGAGCTTGGATGAATTTGATTGTTTCAAGAGCTGTAGACGTGTCTCTTGTGTAGACCAGTACAGGCCTAATTCACAGTACATGATGTCTCTTGCTATCAATAAAAAAGTCTAAGTAATGAGTAATTCTATTTTAATCAAAAGCTCCCACACTGTAGGAATTCCCCCCGCTGGAGAAATATAATTTTTCCATAACATTGTATTCAATCATTATGTTTTTGCCATTATAACTAGTCTAAGAAGAGTGCAGTACCATCTGACATCACACACCAGATAAAGTCAGGAATTTCACTTTTACATCACCCTTTTTTCCCTGTAACATTCCTCAGATCAAATCTGAAACCCGGACAGTATCCAGATACCCAGCGGAGGACAGGAGAGGAGAAGAGGTCCTATTGCCTTTTAATTAGCACCCTCCTTTCGTCAGAGAGAGTCAAGTTAACTGCACCATATCTCTGCTTTATATAAACAGTGGCCTAGCACCTCTGGGACAAATATGATAGAAATACATCTATTTCCACTGAGTGTATGAGACATAAACACACGTGTGTAAAGACACATGATGGTTTGCCGGACAGGAGCAGGCTATGTGTGCTGATGTGATACAAACCATGTGTTATCAAACCCCTGAAATGATAGCGGCCATTTTGTTATCATTAGTGAGCATGTCTCTGAGGTCGCCGCGGTGACAGGCATACTTGGTGGTAGAGCAGGGAGAAGTCGTTATCATGTGCGGCTCAGCTCTACCTGTCTCTACAGTGGCCCATCAGGGTCAGGAAACTGTACTGTAGATGTATACATATATGGCCTGCATTGTGCCAAAGACATGGCCCTGTTCAATCTGTTACCGTCTCACGGCCTCTCCAATGGTACATTAATGCTATGATACTGACATTGTTGAGCCCATACCAACCATACAGAATCATCCTTCCCTTATAAAGCTTCCTCCACCACACTGACTTATTGCTTACTAGAGGTTTTTGGCCCATTTAAAGGTTGTTAAACTAAGCCATCCCTGGAACTGAGGGCTTATGCGGCTAATTTATATGCTCCAATTAAATGTGCAGAGGGAGCATTGTGAACACCACGAGGAGCACTCTGGGTACTCAAATGTTTAACTGTCTGGGGTGAAATATTACATAAAAGGGGTGTTTGTCCTGTGAAAAGGTCTTTAAACTAGGCTGTCCCTTTAAATCCCTGTAAATCTTCAGGACAAAGGTTGATTTGCTGAGACAGAGGTCACAAAACAGACAATATAAGAATCCAGACCATGAAGTCATATCGTCTGCAGTTGAGAGGAAATGGGTGTCACACAAACAACGGCCTGCACTATATGAGAACTTGGTTACAACAGTCAGAGGTCGTCTACTTTATACAGTGTATTTTCGTGAACCTCAAATGATATGCTATTTGAGCTCTCCCATATAGATAACAGTTGTGTTTTGTTTTATAATAACACAAGGTAGTGGGCAGTGTAAAACCAAGCCAAAGTAGCATGTTATGATAGTTTTTAGTGTGGTATCTTACGGTATTGTATGCCATTTAGCTGACCTTTCAATCCAAAGCAACTTACATTGCAGTGAGTGCATACATTTTTCAGTATATATGGTCCCAGTGGGAATCAAACCCACAACCTTACCAACTGAGCCACAGTGGAGGCTG
The DNA here is from genome assembly GCF_951799395.1 of Argentina silus. Classification (NCBI taxonomy): domain Eukaryota; kingdom Metazoa; phylum Chordata; class Actinopteri; order Argentiniformes; family Argentinidae; genus Argentina; species Argentina silus. Next base: position 11,652,886 of record NC_139673.1, on the reverse strand, counting down.
TTCCAGTGGAGGCTCCAGCCTCTTTAATGGTTTTAGATTTAAAGGACTGAGGACCGGCTAAAGGGCGATTGAAGAAATTAGAGGCCACTGTAGAGGAACTTCATGTCTGTCGGGATGACGCAACAGGTGTAGAGTGATATTTTGGGAGGTGTTGTGGTTGACGGTGACTCAACCATTCTCAACAATCATGGGGACATATGACCCAGGTGACCTATAAAACAGGGATGATGTGTGATGAAGTGTCTATTTTAACAGAGGTGGGTGAGTAGGCAATTGCCTTCCAGCTTGTAATGTAATCATATATATCAGTTTGTGAAAGTCTATTTGCTCACTCTCTTTGACAAATATTTCAGTCCTGTATCTCATTTCTGCATATTGATCATGTTCAGTGGTTTCAAGTGCCATCTAGTGTCCACGTTTGGTTTAGCCTCATTTTACAAATCAGTTTATCCAGGTGAAGACATTGATTAGTAGGGTCTGTACAGGTAGGCGATTCTACTCCAGAACAGGAGGTGAAGTCACAGTTGGTTGGAGTAAACAGAAACTTTTGATTACTGGATTACCATTCGTTTATCGAGTTATCAAATTATATCAGAATATGCGATGTTCTTGAAATGATGTTTATAGGCCTACTGTTGCGACGTTGTGAAAGGAAATCTCGTAATAACACAGCTAATATCGCCGATTGTTCAAGGTAAAAAAAATCATATTTTTTGTTTCACCTTATACCGTGGATTTCATACGTGTGTTTCGTGGTATTGTTCGAGTGTTTCTTGAGCAGTGTTTCGTTCTAGGTTTCACTGTTTCTAGTGGCATTTAGGTGTATTTTCTATTTCTTGAACAGATAATTGTCTGGCAAAAACGAAAGTATAGGCCTGGTCCACTGTAGCCATTCCGTGCATGACTAATACAGATCATTTGCATGACTATGTCCTCCTTAGTCATGCACGTATGATTAAGCCTCCTGTAGATGAACAGCCCTTGATAACAACTGGGTGTGTGTATGCGGCCCCTATGGAATGAAAGTTCTAACTCACGCAATCTAGCCCGTCTAATGATCCACCCCTCTCATCTACTGCAGGTGAATGGCAGCGATGCTTATATTTTTACTCATACTCTATCAACTGCTTCCCTTTGGAGACTTTGCTTGTACGAAAAGGTTATTGCACACCACAGAGACAGAGGACCAGGCAAAGGAAGGTAAGATCTGAGTGATAATCGCATGGAATCGCATAGGAGATGGTCGATTTAGTGCTTGCAGAGAACGTTTGCATCAATCTTGTTCCATCCATTCAAAGTGATTTGTTCCCCTAGTGTTTGTGGAAGAGGATGAAGCAAATAAGTTCTTGGGACGCCATCTATTATTCAACCGATTTGACTTTGAGATCTTCACTCCTGGCAATTTGGAGAGAGAGTGCATTGAAGAAGTCTGCAACTATGAGGAAGCACGAGAGGTCTTTGAAAATATCCCAGAAACAGTTAAGTGATGCATTACACGTGGAGCTAAAATGCAAGCAGCTAGCACTTGATGAAATGTTGGTTCATAACATGACAACAAACTGATCTTGTCTCCATGTTACTTTGCAGGATGTCTTCTGGAAAAAGTACACAGAGGGTAAGAGAGGTGACCAGTTTGTCTGTTTGCTACTGTGATGGCTCATACTTCCCTCACTACACTAGAAGGACCACGTTATACATGGGAGACAATAGATATCCTCTAGCAATAGGGTAAAATGCAAAACAATCTGTTGTAACTTATTTAAGAAACATGCAATGTGTCAGTGTCACATGCAAAATACTGAAATGGGTTCCAAAACCAGTTCCTTTACCTGTTCAACAAGCAATGTAGCTTTCCTGCCTCAAGAGCACCTTTTGTCGGTGACTAGATTGTGTCACTATTTCGTGGCTAGTAATTCTCTGGTGACAAATCATTTTCTGATGAGATTCGTAAATGGTCAGACAAATAAGAACTTATTTCACAAATCATTATTATGCCTGCACTACACTACACTACACTACAAAACCTACACACTACATAGTGTCGATGGTGCTAATGTTGTGTTCGGACCCCACAGAAAAGGCCAAGCGGCCATCTCGGGTAGATGTGACGTCCCTGCTGGTGGGTCTGATCGCGTCTGGCGTGGCCATCGTCATCATAGGCCTGCTGGTCTGGTACTTCTGCCAGGGCAGGTGTAAGCGTGACTTATCCCGGCCAGGGTGAGTAACAGCCATTACTTTGACTGGGAATGATGGTGGGAACGGGCTGCTTGGGATCAGTCATTTTAGAGTAGTCTGAGTGTATGTGACGTGTGTGCGCAAGCTTAGATGCTGATATGTGTACACTGCATAAGTTTTGAAAGAGATACTGAATAATGTGTGGTGTCTGTGTGTCTGTTTGTGTCAGGTCTGCCAGGGTGCGTCCGAGACGCAGTAATGCCTCTCTGATCATGCGGAGGCTGGAAGAGGTGTCCCTGCAGCCTGTGCTTCCACCCCCACCTCACATAGAGGAGGAGATAGAACCCCCAGGGCTGCCCTCCTATGAGCAGGCCATCGCCAAAGCAGGACCCCACGACGCCCCCCCTCCTCCTTACCCTGGGTACACGCTTACATACAAATATGCATTCGTACATGGTGATGATGCATGTTAAACCTTCCTCTCATACTCGTACCCACACATTCACACAAACATACACTCACCAAACATTTATTAGGAACACTATACTAATACTGGGTAGGGCCTCCCTTTGCTCTCAAAACAGCCTCAACTCTTCGTGGCATTGATTCCATAAGATGTTGGTGCATTATCATGCTGGAAGTAGCCATTAGAAGATGGGTAAATTGTGGCCATGAAGGGATGCACATGGTCAGCAACAATACTCAAATAGGCTGTGGCATTCAAGCAATGATTGATTGGTATTAACGGGCCCAAAGTGTGCCAAGAAAACATTCCCCACACCATCACACCACCTCCACCATGAGAAGCTGTACAGGTGTTCCTAATAAAGTGCTCAGTGAGTGTATACTGTGTGTGTTATTTAAGCATTAAAGTGTTTTTTCTTTTTTTTGTCTTCTCTGTAGATCTCGACCTGGAAGTATTCGACGGTAACATCTTATACCACTTTGGAGGAATATCTGCATGTTTGTTCTCAGCCATTGGCAAGATGTTGTTTTTATTTTTGCATTGTAGTATACTGTAGTTTTATTGTTTGACATTGTAGCATGTAATTTGATTGGATTGTAATACCCTGATCGTTGTAAATCACCATGACTGGCTACCTCTTTCCCTTCTTCACCTATGATTCAGAGATGATATTTATATTTTCCTTATTCCTTATTCAATATCAACAGACTGTCTATGTTTTAGCTGTTTCTTTGACAGTGCCAAAAATGAATTTCACTCTATTCTTCACTTAAGTAAGCTATTTGGGGATTTCATGTATCCTATAAATGGAAAATGAAATATGACAAACCATATTAGGTGAACACCCAGTACTGTTGCCAGGTTGAATAGTGATCCAGTATGAGTATTTAGTAGTAAGAGCTGAGAGAAATAATTATCTGACATATTTGGCTGTTCAATTGTGCATGCTTTGTTGGTGGCCAACATTGGAGGCTGATGGAGGTAGAAATTGTGTCCTTCGATTTCTACCTCCACCAGCCTCCCCTGGTGGCCAAGTAGTCTCAGTTTAATGACATCACACCGCTGTTATATGTGTGTCCCAGGATAGTCGTCACTCTCTCCACTGAAGCTTCATTCATTAATGAGGATGACAACCAGGCCATGTCTGTTCAATTGCTGTGACAGGGTAGCTTTTCTAAGGCTTTACCGCCATAAGTCTGGATCATTAGCCATTCATTTCTGGCCACTGACGAGTTGTGGGCTCTGTCTTTCCATCTAAGAAGAAATATGTTTAATGAAAACTACATGCGCTGTTCACAAGGTTATTCATTTTGTAAGGAGAGTAATGTGACATTAGCGTTTTACACCTGGACACTAATGTGTATTAGCTGTGTTTCATCTCTCTTTGAAGTCTATGAAGGTACTGTCATATGGGCCTGCTGGTGACTGCTTCCTGGTTCCTGTCAGAGACATAAATAGACCCTATCAGAAGCTTGGCTTATGTACAGCCCTTATCTGTTCCTGTTTCTTAAGATGTAATGTCTCTGTATTTAATTTCTATGAACGATGCCAAATGTCAGGATGACATTATGGAACAATGTACTGTATGTTTGCTGCTCCTTGAGTGATTTTAACCTTGACTACTGTCCTTGAAAAAAGGTAAACTTTGTCAGGGGATCTTTTAATAAATTCATATTTTAATTATGTATTGTCTCACTAAATAATATTAGGATTATGTTGCATTAATAACCCTATCTCTTATTGGTGAAATCGTAGTATTGGTTTGCAAACAGTAACCAGCCTTACAACTCTCAAACAGCAATTTTTTATGGCAAGGGTACTTCATAGTCAAAACTCATGAAGGACAATAAATTCAAATCCCAAAGCCTGTTTTGAGCACACACACAATGTTATGCACTGTAAGGATCTCCACAGTCAATGGCCCTAACATATGGGGAAAGGCGGAGGTCCGATTTCCACGCTGTCATTAACACATGAAGACAAAGTGTATGGAGTTATACATCATGTCCATCAAATGATTTACAGTGGAAAACATTCAAAAAAGGCAAAAGTCCAAGAATTTGTGCAAATAATTAATTTTATTAACAAATACCAAAAATGTCATGGGGATAGTCTGCAGTCAGGTGTTTTGAAATTGTTTTGGAAACTTTTTTCAGTTGTCATTTGTATTTCATGTTCTCATCTTGAACAAATACTTTCTAATATCAGTGACTTAATGATTCATTCAGATGATAAAAATACTGTTATAAAATATGTTCTACTTTTCCAAATGCATGGTGGATAAATAATGCAAGAAAACTTCCAACTCAAGCGGATCGGCGGTGCATCCTGGGAAATAAACCAACATGGGGACTTGATCCAAGTACTAAACCACCATGCAGTGCCCACACAGCCTTTGATTACGGGACATGAACAATGATTATCATCAAACCCTCATTCTAAAGGGAAACCGCTAATATTTCTCCGACCTCTACCGCTCAGCTAGACGGCGCCTTGCGATCTATGTGCAGCGAGAATGTGATTGTTTTGACCGGCCCCGCGCTCGTATGTGTGCCTGCTGCTTCACAAAGCTCCATCGGGGAAGTGCATCCTCCCCAGCCTTCACCGGATGATGGACAGGAATTACCCGACATCTAGCTTCGCGGACCCGCTGGCCCCACCAGCGCAGACCGTAGCCTGGGCCTATGAACGCAGCACACCAAGCATTAAGCCAAGGTAAAAGATGAAGGAGAGGGCGGGTCACCTTCCAAAGAAAATTCCGGTGATGGGAGGCCTAGCACAACAAACGAGTTGTGACGAGCTTTTAAAGTTAACGCGTTATTTAGCAACATAACTATTAGCAATATAGGCTACAGCTAACTTGTTTGTGTTTTGGACACCCTGAAATCTGGGACTGTTTAGCATGCGCAACTACCTACGCCAGTTCTAATGTTCGTATTACACTGTGATGTACGTTAATTGTCATTAGGCACAATGGGCGATCTGCATGGACGCATTCATGTGAAAGTGTCGGTTTTGACATCAGGTGATACCATGCAATCGTGGCCGGGAAATAAACTTTTTCTTAGCTGGCTATAATCCTAACATCCAACTAAGAACTTAAGTCTATTTCACTTGTGTGAAAAACCTTGCACATGACAATCGCTTTCGTGCAGCGACGTGTCAAACGTTACAGTGATGACAGCTTATCTGAAGTTGCATTGTTTCATATCCTGTATTTATGTTTTTTATATTTCCGAATATTTTAAAGTAGGGATGTTAAGGTCATGCAGAAACATGCAGTCCATGTTGAGCAGAGCAAAACTCTACATTGAAACATGCTTTAATAAGGCAGCTTTAGGCTTAGTGCAACTTGTTTATTTTAGAAGCTCAATATGGGGCAGTAGTGTGTGTGGTTAGATATGAATAATGTTTAGTGCTCTGTCTGTTCAGACTAAACCTGGATTGCCTGTGAACATATCCTGCTTTATAAATGGATAATGCTGTGTGAAATGTGGGCCACACTAGCTGGCCTAGTTTTATGGCATCTGCTAGGCAAATGCAGACAATGTATCGAAAAGTAAGGCACAGACCAATTGATCTCTGTGTAGATTAAAGCGGTTCTATCCATCACCCCAACCAAAATATGAGGTCTACCTCAGTCTTGAGGTGCACGGCCTCTCTCCTCCACTCCCCACCTCACCCTTCTTTCGTAGGTCACTCAAGGCCAGTGTCAGGCCTATACCGTTATCATGAAGTTCCACCCAACGTTATCTGCATTTCGTCGTAGTGAAATTGAGTTTGTACTCTCACTTGTTGCCGTTATGGAGTTTTTAAATGTGTGATGTACTTGAGAGTATCATTGATTTTTGGTTCGTCTCTTTATTGATATGTCCTCAGGAGGAGCATCTCCCAGGTCTTTGTGGAGTGATTGCTTGCATTCGCCTTCCAGCTCACATTTACTAATGTTTCTAACATTTGGCGAGCAGATATGACAGGGTTGATTCTTTCCACTGCTCTTGGCAGGCGTGCATTTGGCAGACTGAGCTCCTTACCTCATTTGCATACAGGCCTACATCATGAGAGGATCTGTTTCATTAAGTGTTTGTTAAACGCTCTGTTCAAACCTGAATCGTTTTGCTTCAAAGCTACAGTAACTGCCACCTGCGTGCTCGTTACCCCTCCCCACCCCCAGGGTCAGGCAGCAAGAGGGTAAGATGGAGAGAGAGAGAGAGAGAGAGAGATTTGTGTCCCCACAAGTTGAGGAAATGGACTGGGATTGAAAAGTTGTTATATGGGGTCTTCTTGATGTTGCTTTGACTCTGCCTGCTTTTTATGATGTCAGTAGACGTATTTGCGTTGAGTACGTTCAGGCCTTAAGAGACTCTCAGCTGTTTTGAAAAGCACTGTGTTAATGAACACTTCCTCGTCATGGTTGAGTGTTAGAGTGCATTTGAGCTTGACCGTTTTAACTTTCACTCGTCTGTGTGAAACAAGCAGCACTGGTTGATAAACAGATCCCAATGAGGATCAATGCATTGAATTGATGCTTCTTGGACTCTAGTTTGTTTTGCACTTGCTTCCTCTTCATATTTTTATTAGTAAATGAGACAGGGAGCTGCCATAGAGGGGGGAGTAATAGAGATGGAGGGAGTAAGAGTATTAGAGAGAGGGAGAAAGATTGAGAAGCAGATGATTCCCTCCAGCTGTGCGCTCTCCATGGACAGCTGTTTGTCTCCTGGCATGAACATCAGACACAGGTTGGCTGGCTGCCTCTCTGTTCAAGTATTAGGAAACAAGATCATCAGATGGAAACAAAATGGAACTTCTGCTCGAATGATTAGTGTTTTTTTATTTATTTGTTTGACACAATTTCGTTTCGGGTATTGTGCAATAGAAGTAAATTGCTTGTTATGATTGCCATTTTATACCGGTTTACTTAAATTACTGAACTTACATTGTTCTTATATTGAGTTAGTCGGCATCATCCCATTGTTTAGGAATTGTTTAGGTTATACAGTTTTTTTTTTTTAAATGCAATGGAGGACCTGCATGTTTAAACAGAGAAAATATGGCCTACGGTTCAAATATGGGTCACAGTTCAAATGTCCCAAATGTCCTAAAAAAATATGTCTGGCTGTCTCTGTTTTCCTTTTTGACTTCTTGTGTGTGTCCTACAGAATGCAGGTTTCACTTTAGATGGGCAATAAGATATCATATCACACCGCTCTCCTCTGTAACCCTCCTAGGATCCAGCCAAGCCCTTATCTCCTAGCCCCACCTGGATGTCCTATGTATTAATAATTAATCTCTCTGGTGATGCACGTCCCCTGTGTTGCTTTCTGGGGTTATGGAAAGGCCATGTAGAGCAGCACTGGGGCTGATAACCATGACAGCTCAGGTTAATAGGGCTCCATGTAGCCTGTGTGTAGCGCTGAGCAGGAACAACAAGTGCATCTGCTCTCTTCCTGTAGTGGCTAGGCTAATAGGGCATGGCAGGCACAGTGACATTGAGCTATGTGTGGTTGTAAATGCAGCCTGCACAGCTGTTATTATGTAATTATAATGGCTAGGATAACATCAGCAAACTGTCAGTGTTATCTAGAAAAAAAAGATATGAAATGTTTGTTGGGGGTCTTTTTTGGAAACTTCTGTTACAGGTTTGATCACCCTGTCAAATGCTTGACAATAAATGTTTTATTTGTACTCTTACAGTAGGCTATATAGCTTATATTTGTAATATCACTTTACAAATATTGAGAGATTGTGAAGTGATAGGGGATGAAAGCTGTCATGCGACACATTTTCAAGAGCCTCCATTGCGCCTGACACACTTTTGTAAGCTTACATCATAGGCCTATAAATATAATCTGTCTATTGGAGGACTGATAGGGGCACACAGATTGTAAGTTTGCTTTTGCAATATAGGGGTTAGGGTTAATATATGGAATGAGCTTTTCCTGTCTGCTTCAGTATAGCAGAGCAGTTGGGAGTGTTTGTTTTGTCTTTGTTTTTAGAGTAGTACCCTAAGGTGTGTGTGTGTGTTCCCTCCTGTAGTTCCAGTTATGGTGCTACACACCTGGAATCGGAGCTCCTCCATCGGCAGACCTACGCCTCCACCCATCAGCTGCCCACCTACACCACCACACACCACCCTACAGGTGAGGCAGGCACACAGGATCCATCTTAGTGTGATATCTCTGTCTATGTTGTGATCATAATAAGTTGGAAAATTGTAATGTGTAGGCCTCAGAAACCCCATATCTCTCTCTCCCTCCATTCCAGGTCTGTCAGGAGTCTTTGACTCAGGCACTAACACTACTGAGACCTCGGTCATGAACTTCCTGTCTGCCATGGAGTCTAGAAGCCTTCAGGCTGGTCCTGTTAGTGCCTCTCTGCTCCCCCCTTTCAGGACCCCCTCATGGCAGACCGGTGAGCACAAACCCACTACTTTACTCGTTGTGTCACATGTGGCTCTGTGTGGTGTGTTTGTTTCTCTTTCTTCGGTTAGTTTTGTTGAGACTTGTTCTTCTTGGAGTCTAAACTTTCATGCCGTTTTATTTCCGCCCCAGGTACAAACTCCACCACGGAGCTGTTTCTGACTGGTGCCCTTCCTTCCACCACCACATTCCCCTCCCCTGCCACGCTCTCCTCCTATCAGCACGCTGGTGCCTTCTCCTCTAGGAGCTACGCCAACACCCCCTCTCTGGCCCTCCAAGACCCCGTCTTCAGCACCGCTACCAATGGCTTGCTTTCCCCCCACGACCCCCTGCTCCAGCTCAAACCCATCCAGACCTCCCTGGCCTTCGACCGCCTCCCTGTTCCCTCGTTGGGCGCAGGCCTCCCTCCCCAGTCCTCCACATATCGCTCAGCCCAGGAGTCGGCCCCCCACCTCCTGCAGCCCCAGTTTGGCCTGCTCCCCCTGGGTTTGAATTCATCCCAAACAGCCCCCCAGCCTTACGGGGCCCCGGTCTTCTCGGGTTCCATCGAGAGAGCACTTCAGCGGGAATGTAGTGTGATCAAGCACCATCAGAGGCCTTCCAGCAGCCATGCGGCCCCGGAGCAGCTGCCCAGTTCGCAGCACTCCCTGCAGGGCTACCTGGGCTCCGGCAGCGATGGAGAGGTCTCTTTCCAGCAGAACCCCTCCCGTCAGACCCCCATACCCTGCAGCCCCTCCACAGGGACTGACTCCTCTCAGGGGGTCAATGGTGCCCCGCATCCCAAAACAGGCCCAGCATCTCAGGCCGTGCTGCAGCAATCTCAGGCCTACCCCCCCTCCATCTCCTCCCCTGGATACTCCCCGTCCTCCACGGGAGCCAAGGCTAAAGACTGTTCATCAGAAGGCGGGGAGAGTCACCCCCACTCACAGAGCCATGCAGGGGGGTCTCCTGAGAGCTACCCCTCCCCGGGACGGGGACAGCAGCAGAGCTCTGTAATAGCCAGCCAGCAGTCACAGCCATACACGTCGGCCCAGCTGCCCAGCCTGCTCTCTATCAGCTCTCACTCTCAGACCTACATCACCTCTCACTCTCAGACCTACGTCACTTCTCAGAGCCACTCCCAGGGCTCTTACTCCTCCCAGTCAGACAAACTGCCTTCCCTCTACAAGACTTTACCCTCATTCTCTGGCCAGTCTGGGAACGTGGAGTCTGTCAGCCAGTCACTGGTCTACTCCTCTAGTCCTGTGCAGGGCCAGGGGGAGGACGCTCAGTATGTATCCCAGGTTCAGGGCCTTTGTTTGGGGAACCCCTCTCAGAGCTACCCCTCCAGTCACTCTCAGGGTGCCCCTAACGTGAGTTACTCTCAGTCACAGGGGCAGGCTTCGGTCACTCAGTCTCAGAGCTACGCCGCAGGACAATCACTCACTTCCTACCCCTCCACGCGTGCCCAAAGTTTGCCCACGTCGAACTCTACCCAGGGTTACATCCTGATGCAACCCTCGTCTGGGGGCAAGACGGACAGCACCCAACAGCAGCCTCAGTCTCAGAAATACCTTCTGCCTGTTCAGTCTCCCACCTTCTCCTCAGCCTCTCACGCACAAGCCTTACAGAACAACTGCAGATCCTCAGCACAGGACCTAAAGCCAGCCTATGACAAACTGAAACTGGAAGAGCTTCCCATCCAGGACCTACAGGCTCTCCAGCAGGCCTCCTTAGAGACCTCCAGCCCAGGCGGTGACATGGCTGCCCACAATAATGTGGTCTATGTCGTCTCCAAAATGGATGACCGTTACAACACACAGAGTGTGATCCGGAGCAACTCACGCTCTGAGGACCAGCTCATGGGTCTAAGCCAGACTCACATGGGCCAGGTAAAGGATGAAAGGATGGGCTCTCTCAGCCAACAGCATGGTCAACTCATAAGCAGTGCCTGCCCTCGAGGAACCCCCGACCCAAAGACTTCTAATGCCCAGCTCATGTCTTCCCACAGGCCCCTGAACTCAGAGGAGCTCAAACAGCCACGGCAACAAAACCACCAGGTCCTGACACCCAGGTCTCAGGCAGACCAGAACCACACCCAGGCACCCCAGACCCAGTATATCAGGGTCCCAAATGCACAAGTTCTGCTGGAACCCAACCAGATGATTCTGCTCCAGCAGCCCCTCATCCACTCTGGACATAACCCCTCCAAGGTGGTGTCAACCCAGTTGCAGGTGGCTCAAGGCTCAGGCCAGGTTCCGGTCCAGTACCTTCATATGGACGGTGAGCTGATCAGCACCAGTGTTAATGGCAGCCAGAATCAACAGGTGGTGGTTGCACCCCACCAAGGACAGGCCACAGCAGAGTCCACCAAACAACACCTCTCATCGCCAAAAGACCCCTTCAGCCAATCAGCCCATCAGCAGTCGCAGGACGCCAAGCATCACTTCGCCCTCAGCTCCATCTGCTTCCCAGAATCCATGCTGCTGGCGGACGAGAGAAATATCCTGTCCAATGTTGACGACATCCTGGCTGCCACAGCGGCCGCTTGCGGAGTCACGCCGCAGGACTTCGTCAAAGCCACGTCCGAGGGAGGAATGAGTGCCATGGCCAACACTGCAGACTCCAAGGGTCACTACCAGTCTGTGGACATCAGACATGTGTCACCTAGTTTCTCCTCCTCCCAGCACTCAATCATCACTAACACTAACTCCTTGACACTAAATGGTACCCAGATGTCCACAGGGGAGGTCCTGGGACACCAGGGGTATGCCTTGTCACATGTGCACACACAGCCTGGGCTGAGCTCCACCATAGTCAACTCTAGGCATGACATGGGTGCTGTAGACAAGGGTACAGGTTCGCTACGGAATCCCGGAGGGTCCGATTATGATTTAGACGAGAGGAATGATGTTTCACCCAATGGACAGTCCGTTCATCCAAGCAATGGCCACAGTGACAGGGGCCCCTCTGAGAGCGACTATCACCTGGCTGGCCAGGCGTACGACCCCTCAGGGCTCCTGAACAGAGGCAAGGGCAAGACCCAGGACCTTCATAAAGGACCCAAGGGCATTAAGAGGGAGGACGGACTGATGGAGTGCCCCTCCGATGGCTTCCCCAAGAAGAGGGTCCGTTCCAAGGCAGCCTCAGCCAAGCCGGCTGGGCTGGAGGAGGAGAATGGCCAGCTCAGGCCAGGGAAGCGCAGCGGGCAGGCTAAACGGCAAAACTCTCGGAGTAGTGATACCAGCTCTCCCTCCACCTCAGAGGGGGTGTTCGACAGCTACCAGCAGCAGGAGAGGATGAGGCAGAAGATCCGTGAGGTGGAGGAGAAACAGCCCGAGGTCAAAACTGGATTTATCGGCTCCTTCCTTGACTTCCTCAAATCAGGTCCCAAACAGCACTTGTCTTCTCCCCCCGTACGGAACCCCAATCGCTCCAGAAAGCCCTCTGCATCATCGAAACGACCCCCATGCCCTTTGCCTTCTCTGCCCCCCAAACTACAGCCCTCATCAGCCCCCTTGATATCCCAAGAGTGCCATGGTGTGAACGTGCAGCAAAAACGTCTGGATGAGGAGCTGCAGAAGAACCTGGAGACTCTGCCGTCGTTCTCCTCAGACGAGGAGGAGAGTGTGGGGAAAAACCAGGCCCTGCAGAACAGCATCAGCTCAGCCCTCTCAGCCCTGGACGAGCCCTCTGACAGGAGGAACAAAACAGGTAACAACACACACAGGCCGTTTTCAGTGTAGATATCCTTTGCATAGTGTGGGAAAGCTTTATGCCCTTTGCTGATGAATAAACATGAAATGTTACACCATGTTTTTGGTATTCAAAATGATATATGGATTAAATAATGAATCTCTATCTTAGTAATAATGATGACAGCCTACTCATAAGAAAAAGCTTAAAACCCTAACCTCGTCTTTGCCTGATCTATTCCCCTCATCCCTGTGTATTTTCACTCTTCACAGATCACAGGCTCTCCAGCTCTCTCCTGAAGCCAGACCAGCCTCCCAGCATGCCTCAGTCTGTTGCTAAGACCCAGGAGCAGCAGACGGCGGCACCCAAGGAGGCCTCAGCAACGGTGTCGTCGGGGGCAACTGCATCGTCGGGGCAGGAGGGGGCGAAGGAGGCCCCCCCAGGCCAGCTGGCTGTCCAGCTGACCAGCGTGGCCATCGAGGGGCTGACGGACGAAGAGCTGTCGGACAGCGGAGGGGAGGGCATGTACCGAGAGAGAGATGAGTTTGTGGTCAAAAACGAGGACATCGAGAGCCTGAAGGTAGGAAGGGTGGGACTGACGACTATTGGCGATCTAGGGAGTTTTGCATTTGTGGTTGTGCTGAACTAGACTGCTCTCTGGTTGTTGTCATAGCTGGCTAGCCAGTGTTATGTTGTTCAGATGAATCTCATTATGGTGCAGATACTGGTAAATGTTTTACATAAAAGCCTTGGTTTCTGTCAATGTGTGTTCATGCATGACGTGTGTGCGTATATATGAGCTTTTCTATTGCTTCATGCTAATCTGCTCTGGTGTGTGTGTATAGGTCCATACTGAGGTCTGTTCTTGTCTGTGTGGGTGGGTGGGTGGGTGTGTGTGGGTGTGTGTGTGTGTGTGTATGTAGGTGACATTGAGAGCTGGGCAGGAGCCTCCAGCCATCTGGAAGGTCCAGAAGGCTCTGTTGCAGAAGTTTGTGCCCGAGCTGAGGGATGGGAGGAGAGTATTCTCAGCCACCAACAGTGTGAGTATACATGCACACACACACCTCATCTCCCTCATATACCTCCACATTTTAGGTTTATTAGGATGTATCTGTCAGCACATATCCACTTATGGCAGCCACAGTCATTTGGTGAATTAACTTGTAAAAAAAAAAAAAAAAAGCCAAATTCAATAGCACTTTTAGCAGTTCTGTATACAATTATTTTTTTTTTTTTTTCCTTTTGTAGTACCTGGGGTACTTTGGCGATGCTAAGACCATGTACAGGAGGGTGTATGTGAAGTTCCTGGACACTGTTAACAAGAGGGAGTATGTCCGGGTCTGCAACCGCAAACCACGCTGCAAGCCCATGCATTCCATGAGGTACTGTAAGAGAGAGTGTGTGGGCTCTTCCTCCTCAGACCTCTGCACCCCCTAACACCCTACATTACCAGAACTTGAAATAAGATAAATCTAAAGTTTTCTTCCGTTCTCTAGCACTGTGACTGCCCGATGGTACTCTTATCATAGGTTTTACTTTCATTGTTGTATAGTTGATTCACTTACTCAGACAATTGTACTTATTGTAAGTCGCTTTGGATAAAAGTGTCTGCTAAATGACTTAAATGTACATATGTACACAAATGAAACGGGGACTATGCATAAAAAGTGTTGGAATATCTGAATGGTGAAACCAACATGTACACAAATACCATCAAATAATAGCTGAGAATCTCTACTTAAACCCATAGTAATCCAAACTTTCCATCTATCCATCCATCTCTTCAGTTGACTAATTCATCCTTTTCTTGACTCCTTCAGAAGTTCCCAGGCTAAGTCGCTGCTGGGCCTGAAGGCTGCCCCTCCCTCAGTGCCCTCTGACCCTGGCACGCCTAGAGCTGTGTCCCAGAAGCCTCTGTCCAAGCCCCGCCCCAAGCAGCCCAAGCCCAAGGCCGAGCCCCCACCCAAGAAGAGGAGGAAGTGGAAGGAGGAGTTCTCTCAGTCCCCCTCCGGGTCCTCGCCTGAGGACGGGGGTGAAGATGATGGTGAGGAAGGGTCATGTCTTTAGGCTAGTTCATGTTCAGTCACTTGTATGACCACCCATCCTTCCCCCTTCCCATCCTCCTCTGACAACTAAATCTATCTTCACTCATTCCTTCCAATGTCTCTACCCTGGCTTTCTCTCTGGCGCTCTCTCTGTTCCTCCTCTCCCTCTTTCCCAGAGTTCACCCCTCCTGTGCCCTTTGCCTCTCGCTTCCTCAACACCAGGACCATGAAGGAGACGTTCAAGAGCTTCGTGGAGCTGCTCATCAGTGTCGCCCTGGACACAGACGTGATTAGCACGTTGGAGAGGGAGAACGGTGGGTACTCCAGCCAGAGAGTAAAGGGAAGGGGCCAAGACATCGCTTTACTTGTAGACATGTCTTGCGGTGGATTGTGTTCATTCGTCTCTGTCAGGCTTTATATAACCTACGTCAGAATGTGTCAGTGAGTAAATCAAGTAAACGTCCCTTCTGCTGTGTGTGGTTTCAGATGAGCTGCTGCTGCCCCACATGAAGAGAGTGGACGGGATGATCACTGACAACAGGAGACGCCTGCTGCCCAAACTACGCATGGGACAACTCTTTAAGGTTAGGCTTCTCCTTCTCCTCACATCCTCTAAATTAGCTACAATCCATCCACTAGAGACACATACATACATACACTCACCAAACACTTTATTAGGAACACCTGTACACCTTCTCATGGTGGGGGTGGTGTAATGGTGTGGGGAATGTTTTCTTGACACACTTTGGGCCTATTAATACCAATCTGTCATCGCTTGAATGCCACAGCCTATTTGGCAGTATTTGGAGTATGGTTGCTGACCATGTGCATCCCTTCATGGCCACAATTTACCCATCTTCTAATGGCTACTTCCAGCATGATACTACACCATGTCTCAAACTGGTTTCATGAACATGACAATGAGTTCAGTGTTCTTCAGTGGCCTTCCCAGTCACCAGATCAGAATCCAATAGAACACCTTTGGGATGTGGTAGAACGGGAGATTCATAGCTTGAAAGTGCACCTGAAAGATCTGCAGGAATTGCATGATGCAATCATGAATCTCAAAGGAATGTTTCCAACATCTTGTGGAATCAATACCATGAAGAATTGAGGCTGTTTTGAGAGCAAAGGGAGGCCCTACCCAGTATTAGTATAGTGTTCCTAATAAAGTTCTCAGTGAGTGTATATATACACACACACTCACAACTATTCTACTCTAACAGTTTAGTGCTCCTATTTACTCTCTCCCATTTGTGTCGTCAGACTGCTCTGGACATCTTCCCAGAGATCTCTGTGGTGACGGAGCTTAAGAAGGATGGGGAGTCCCCTGCCTTTAAGGTGCGACTCAGTGGCAAGGCCTACAACAGGAAGAACATGAAGCCCTCCAAGTGCCCCAGCAAACTGCCCCTGGTAAGTCTCACACATCCTCCATACCCCCCCAGCAAACACGTCATAGTTTTGTCCAGTAGAGGGCACTCTGTACTCACTTTGTGTCATATACAAACAGAATACTACATTCTCCTATTTTAAGAATGCAATACTTGATCTAGAGACATGTTGCTTATCTTAGCTAGCCTCCTTGCCCATGCTCTCATGGCAAGTTGAATGACCAAATGGTCAGATCCTCTGCCTCTCCAAGTGTTTAGCAAAGTGTGTAATTGTGTGTGTGTGTGTTTTCTGTGTCTCTCTGTTCCTAGGAGTACACAGTGGACCAGCAGAAGACCCAGTGGTTCTCTCTCTACCACTCCCTACAGCATTACAAGTACCACACGTACCTCATGTGTACAGACGAGGTGAGACGGCACTACACACACACACACACACACACACACTCCTCTACTGTGTCCATGGGTACAGGTAGAATAATGTGTGAAGCTTGAGAGTAGCTCTGTTGATCAATGTGTCTCTCTTGTCTTTATATCTAATAAAATGTCAAAATGTTAGGTATCCACTTCACATGTCTAATTACTGTGTAAACAACCATGCCCAACATTTGATCTGAGAGTAGAATACAGTGGGCATAACATGGACACTGTAAATCTCAGTGACGTGTATGAATGAAGTACGACGTCATATACCCAAGAAAGCGGTCTAGTTGGCGCACTTGCCCTCCGCCTGTAACGTGATGTTTTGACTGGCGAAGGGAGTCACCCTATCAGCATTGACGTCTTTGGGCGTCACGTTGAGGTTTGGTCTTCACTAACCGTCCCTCTATGTAGTTAATGCTACATAGAAACAGAAACAGAAGAGCAGTGTGGTCTCTTGACCCTGATGTCATATGAGCAGATTCATATATTCCTATTGTCCCTCCTTGTAGCATGGAGGGACAGCTGACAGCTCTTCTCAATCTCGTTCTCCCTCCTGATGACCTTGATGTTGTTATTGTTTGTGTTCCAGATCGCGTCACTGCGGGTGCAGGCTGGGGACATGGGGCAGGAGGAGACGGTGCAGCTGTGTATGAGGAACAGGGCCTGGGTGGAGGGGCTCTTTGACCGTTTCGGAGAACTCCTCACTCAGGTGCAGCAGGCCTGCCTATAGCCCACAGACAGAGAGGAGTGGTGGAAGGAGAGAGGCCTGTCTATAGCCCACAGACAGAGAGGAGTGGTGGAAGGAAAGAGGCCTGTCTATAGCCCACAGACAGAGAGGAGTGGTGGAAGGAGAGAGGCCTGTCTGTAGCCCAGAGACAGAGGAAGGATACAGGAGATGGGCCTGGCTATAGCCCAGAGAGAGAGGAGGGATGGAGGGAGAGAGGCCTGGCTATAGCCCAGAGAGAGAGAGAGAGAGAGGGATGAGTGACGGAGGGAGAGAGGCCTGCCTATAGCCCACAGACAGAGAGGAGCGATGGAGGAGAGAGGCCTGTCTGTAGCCCAGAGGCGTAGAGGGGACCCTGCCTATAGCTAGTCAAGGGCATGAGTGAAAAGAGGGAGAGCCTATGGCCGGAGAAGAGTTGGCTAGAAGAGAGCAGTTACCGTTTGGGCCAGCATCATCCCCCTGCTCTCCCGTTTCAAAGCACTAACTGGATCATCAGAAGAAGACGGATGCTGTGACAACTGAGAGAGGATGAGGCCCCAGTGTCTTGGGAGAAACTCATTCTGGCCTGACGGACGGTTCTGACACCACAGAATAGGAGGTGTTATCTGGGCTTTGTAGTTTTTTTTATAGTAACAAGCCTAGTGGGCTTTTTCATAGACTTGTTTATTGTGCTGACTGTAAGTAGTTTTTAGTTATTTTTTTCTTTTTTTGCAAATCATGACAGATCGCAAACGATGAGCATGCACTAGATAGACAGAGCGATTAGCATAGGAACTAGAGGACAGCCAATCAGAGCGCAGAGCCTTGATTACCTACAGCAAGCCTTTGTCAGTTATTACATGAGTAAATATAGGGATGGGGTTATTATATAAATATATAAATATATATACATAGATATATATGTAAAACATCCATTTACACAATGGAGTGCCAAATTTATATATATGATGTACATTTTGTAAAAAGAGCAGTTTTGTCACAGTGATTCTTTTGAGGAAGAATTTGATATAATATAGATACCTTTTGTGCTTCAAAAACCCCTTTTGTTATAACAAGAGTTATGAACCTGAACATGGAAGTACTGCTTTTTGTGATATTTTATTGTAATGAAATGCTATTACCTTAACTATTGTATCTGAGGTGGGAAAAAAAAAAACTGAAAGAAAATTGCCTTTATACTCTTTCTTTACAAATGTACATTGTATCTCACTAATAGATGTATTTTTCACAGAAGGAAATATTGTGGTAATTTGTCTCCTGTTCATTACACTTTGTAATACACTTTTCATTGTTTTTCAAAGATTCCCTATACGTTTATATGTTGATTACATATTGTATACTATATAATCTAATTTCTTTTCTTTAATACAGGTTTGCCTCAATTTTAAACAGATTATGCAGACAGCATTTGAATAGTTTTTGCTTTTCAAGTGTAGCTGTGTTATACACTGCAATTATTTTTCTGATATGTGAGAATAAATTTCCTACTAAATATGGACATTGAGATTGGCTAGTCTTTGTATGAATGTGCACATGTGTGTTTGAGGGAGAATTAGATTTTAATTGACTGCTTTAAATTGCTGACTTTGATGGTTTGAGGTGTGCGTGTGTGTGTGTGTGTTTCAGTAAATGTTTGTTGTCATGTTAACGCTATGATAACCAAGGCATTGTGAGCTGCATGTTGTGTGGAAGTGCAACATTTTCCGCCAGTGGTGCTTTGCCAAACCATTTACTGGACATGCCCACCTATCTAACCGGTAAAACTACATGTTGATAAGCTGATAGCTCAAAGAATGGCTCTGATTGTTGACTATGAGGTGGAATTGGGTACTTTCTGGAGAGATCTATTATCTGACAAGATAAAGTGAAGTAAGGGTGAGTGTTGACAGTGGAATCAATTTGTTGATCGTTTCCCTGTTGTTTAGGCCACGGTCACAGGCTTTTGGTTGTTTGACCAATGTTACGCAGGCACAGAGACTTCTCAGGAACTGTGCTAGCCGATGTACGGAAGTGAGAATGTCAGGTATGTCAGGCAACCTCTCATCACCTTTATTAGTGTAGGTACAGGAGAGAACAGGGAGGGGGCAGTTACTGCTGAACCTTGCTCTCTGTTCATAAAACACACGACCTCCAGGCTGACCTCTGGTTGAGGAGAGGCAGGCCAGCTTGCATAAGCGACCTGTGCACAGAAGCCACTAAAACCCAAGAGCTCACAGGACAATGCTCCTTGTCCTTATGATTTTTGTCAGACAGGGAGAGTGAAATTGCATGAGCGTGCGAGAGATTGTGTGTGTGTGTGTGTGTGTGTGTGTGTGTGTGACCAATATGTGACATATGTTGTCATAGTCTAGTGAAGGAACACACTCCATGGTGGGAAGCTTAGACTGTGATGTTCGCCCACCATTGTCTCATGACCAAACTATTGGGTCAGAATGGGCGGCTGACATTGTGCCCTCACTTAAGAGTCAGCAGCCTGATGAATAAAATATGATTGTCCCGGCAGCCACAATGCAGAGAACGTCCTCTGTACCCCCGAAAACAAAAGTGCCCCTGTGCTCCAGCCATGGCCTCATGAAGGAAGGCCCTGTCCACTGTCCTCTGGAGTTGGGGTGGGTAGGGCGGGGGGGGGGGGGGGGGGCATTTGGGATTCCAGCGCGGGCATCGCTGGGAGAGATGGAGGGATGTTGCAAACGTCTGTTTTACAGCTGAAAAGCATATGAATATTAATGTGGCACATAGTTCCATATGTGGGAGATGGACTGAGAAGACTCTTTGAGGCAGTGTGAGATTGGGAGCTGGTCTCAATGCCAGTGAAGGACTGTTTACTGGGGAAGGGAGAAGCCACCCTGACCACTCTCTAGGCACTGATGTCATTGGTACGGTTTATCTGCATGCTGTGTAGAAGCTGAGGTTTTTGGAGGGAATTCAAAGGTTTTGCTAGGTGTTCAAAAGGGACTTTCTGAAGCTGTACCCAACTTTCACTTCATGTTGACATTTAGCCTGTCTTTGCCCCAGATAAAGATTGACCCATATTTACTCATAATTACATCTTTATATCTTACAATGCATGACCGATAAGTTTAAAGGTGAAAGTAGAGGAGATAAACGTGTAAGCTTTTCCCGGTAGACTAGAGGGAACTAAATAGGAGAGCAAACATTGCTGTGACCTTGTGGACTAGTTCTCTTATTGCATTAACCTGAGAGCTATTTGGTGCGTGTGTGTGCGTGCGTGTCATTGAAGAGGGTGAGTTGTTGTTCTGATGTGCTAGTGCTGGGTAGAACTTGTGTGTGGATGTACAACACATCAGTATAATGGCAAATCTTAAAGCTTGGACCAGTGGTTCCCAACCTGGAGTTTACCTGAAAAGTTCCACCTGCAATATATATTGCAGGGAGAAGCCACCCTGACCACTCTCAAG
>NC_139673.1:11554652-11629652 GCF_951799395.1 Argentina silus | reverse complement strand
CCCTACTGGAGGTAAATGGCCTAGTATTGTAAACCACAGACAGCTGGGTGACATCTAAGTGTTTTGCATACTCCAGCTCCCTACAGTCAAAGGAAATAGTAGGTGCTATCAGCCAGTTTCCTATCAGCATTTTTGTTATCAACATTTTTTTATGCTGTATGTTAAACAAAGTGGAGCTAGGAAAATTAAAGAGTCAGAGATTTTGAAATAACTCCTTAGTCATTTAATGTTTTGAAACATTTGAATGTTGTGTTGATGGTTTTATAACTAAGAAAACATGTGTTATTACACGGTTACTACACTCTAGTCACTGACTCATTATTTTTCAATAAGCAAGTCACCAAGGTTACATTTTAACTTCAAAGAACAATTCTATTGCTGTCAAATGCATTGTATTATAATGACTAATCCTTTCAAGATAACTCCATTCTATAGAATAGTTTAGATTTTTTCAGATGTGAGTCATGCTGATGGGCATTCTTAGGGAGGTAACAACATTCCTTTCAAATCGTTTAGTCCCTACAACCTAAAGATAGGCTAAAGGTAAGGTTTTAATTCAGAACACTCAAACAGGTGAGCGATAAACTTGGCAGAAGAGAATAACAATAAAGAGATAAACCTGTGTCTGTGTGTATTTGAGAGAGAGAGAGACCAACACTTTTGACTTAAAGCTTCTCCGTTTTTAACAATGTTAATGATTCGTGTTATCATGTTAATTAGTGAGGAGGCGTTGTCTGAGTAATTGTCGCTTCCTGAATAAAGAATAAGAGGGGGGAGGTTTCGGGGTTGACCCTGCAGTTGCGTCACACTGGTGCGGAATGGGACTGAGGAGATCTACCAAGAGTACAATAGTAGCTAGATGACACGGAGGGAAAGAGCGGTAGCCGTTTAGCGCTCCGGGAACTTTCTCATGCAACAGCACCGACCACAAGGTAATAATAACAAATGCATATTTCATGAAGAATATTATTAGATTTTTTTACTGGGAAATCATGTTCCTACATTTGACCTTGTTTCTTGCATATGACGAAGTTCATATTTTTAAGTTTTAATGTAGCCTAATAATGGAGTAGGCTACTAGATTATTTGTTTTGAGGATTAGATTCAAAAGGGAATGCGCTTTAAATGTGGTAGTCTAATCTATGTTAGGTTTTATGTAGCCAGTAACTTAATATCCCAATAATTGAATCATTAAGAATGAAAGTGAAGAATGTGAGTTTTTGTGTATTTTCGTTCTTATCTCAGTAACTTGAAAAGCTTCAGAGTTATTGGTTGTTCTGCGAGGTATTTAGATTTAAATTCAAACTCACCATGGGTTTTCATTAGCATATGCCTTTAGGCTCAATCAGTTACTAGTCTGAGCGTGTGAATATAGGAATGTACGCTCCGGAGCCAAGCCCTACACCTGCTATGAAGGCAATATTCAAAACTACTCCAAAACATCCACTTGCATTATATCAATAATCTAACACACGTATGTAGGTAAATAGTCTATACACCAGTATCATCCACTATCTGAGCCTCTTCATCGAATGTATGTTTTAATTAGCATACGTAAGAGCCGTTCTAGGGCCTATCAGTGGAACGTCAACATGTTCCAATAGGGACCAAGTACACGACAGTACTCCCTTCGCGATTATTTACCTGCATGGTGTGCAAACACACCACTCTTTGTTGGCCTTGACCGAAATGAAAGAGAATTCCCACCTGATGCAGTCTGTCTGCGGGGACCTGGGAGGGTGGGAGGGAGGAAAACTGGCGACAGCTATGAAAACTGGGCTCGTATCTCAGTCGGCGCGGGCAACCAGAGGTGACAGAGCGGTCTGATTCCCAGGGTTGTTATGATCCACGAGGCCTCGACCCTGTGACCTGGACCTCGTGTGATGCGGAGTTGTGCGTTACTAAACCATTGATCTGAAGGTTTAATTGATCGGATCTGATTAAATATAGCCCCATGTTGTTAACCCAGAACCCCCAGACGGTTTTTGCCATATGGTCGCCCTTTAATACTTAGTCTTAATCGAGGATTGCATCTTAAAGTAGTTAGGGTAATTCAGTCAGTAGCCTAGCCTTGTCAAAGCAATGTCTTGTGTTTCTGTGTAGGCCTAATTCACCCTCCTACTGTCTGTGTTACATCACTGTTATTCATGTTTCTGGGCTTTGTTTTGCATATGGCAATTTGTCTCCCTCAGTCTATAATCAGTTGCTTAGGCGCACAATCCAGTCTTGTGCTTTTTCCCCCAGTGTTGTTTAGGGTCAAACATAAATGGTATATGTTAGAATACATGAATGTATATGTTTCTTATTCTGAGATCCTTGCTTTGATATACTGTTGCTGTTGGAGCTGTACAGCCTATCAAACATCTGCACTGGCCAGTGCCTGTTACACAATCCTCCACTAGATTTATCAGACACATGCAAATCTTTTCTAACGGTACCGAACATTCTCTCTGCAGAGTGCCGGAGAGGGAAATTTGCTTTGACAAAGTAGATCTCAGGGTAGGTGTCATAAAACTATAGTTCATCGAGATATGATTTGTCTCCAATGTACTTTCCTCCTGACCCGCCCATATAGGCCTGCTCTTTTCTAACAATGGAAAGAAAGTGAATGTCTGCTCTCTGCCTCCAAGTATGAGCTTCGTCAGGTCTTGTTTTTACATGAGCCTCTGGTGCTGTTATGAGGACCTGATTTATGGCCATACAGTGAGTCTCAGCTCCTCTCCAATGGACTACGCTAACATTTGCTTACCAGACCTTAAATGTTTCCCGCTGGGGGATGCATGAGAGGCCCTCACAGACCACAAAAACCTACACACACACACACACACATCAGCATCATAGGGGAGATCTGTGCCCCTCTCTTCATCTCAACTTCACCTTCCCCTCACCCTCCTCCTCCCTCTCCCTCTCCATCTCCTCTCTCTGTGGTGGGTGACATAAGCAGAAGCTCTTTTATGGTGCAGCCAAGTATTGTTAGTCAGTACTGTGGTTGAAGTAGTGCCATCCATAAATGAGCAGCATATTGGTATTGATCTAATGGAGCATGGATTGGTCTGTGTAATTGTATCTACATGTGCAGCAGATTATAGAGGGTTTTGATGCGTTTGAAATGGTTAGTCTCACTGGTGTTGTGATCGTGTGTGTGTGTGTGTGTGTGTGTGTTTGTTTGGTGTGTTTGTGATGTGGGATATGGCCCACCCTGTTAAGAGGAAAATAATGGGAAAGAGAATTTGAGGATAGCCCTGGAGAGAGAAGCCTCACAATCTGATCATTGTGTTGGGGTTGGATGGAGAAGGATGGGGGCGGGCAACAAAGTGTGTGTGTGTGTGTGTTTTTCTCAATGTGTGTGTGTGCGTAAGAGGAAAGGTTGAGAGGGGACATTAGCCCCAATGGTGTGTTTGTAGGGATGGTGTTAGATAGTTACACTGTGTATGCGTTCCTGTGTGTACTGGGGTGGGACTGGGTCGTATAAATGATTAAACTCACTGTTGTAGTGCATGTGCTATTGTTCTTGGCCCACAGTAATCTTTATTTTGGAGACGAGTTTGTATCAATGCCCTAAAAGCACACTTGATTTTTCAGACAGTGTTTCTCACTGTTTATTCTCCACTCACAACCCTTCTCCAATTTTCCTCCCCCCTCTTCCCCGCCCTCCCCCTTCTCCACTCCCCTCTACTCTGTCCAAACCTCCCCCCATCCCCCTCCTCTCCTCCCCTCTCCCCCCTCCTACAGTAGACTAGGGCATGGCCGGCCAGCCGTTCAGGGCCACCTTCATCTGGAGCAGCATCATCACCAACCTCCAGTCCCGTGTGGAGGTCAAACGCCGCCGCCACAACCTCAAGGCCTACCATGATTGCTTCCTGGGGTCGGAGGCTGTGGACGTGGTCCTGGCGCACGTCATCCAGAGCCGGTTTTGTGGCGACGCCGAGGTGCCCCGCACCAAGGCCGTCCGCCTCTGCCAGGCCCTCATGGACTCGCGGGTGTTCGAGGCAGTGGCCAACAAGGTGTTTGGGAAGGAGAAGAGGCGCGCCACGTTTGAGGACAGCAGCTGTAGTCTGTACAGGTTCCTGAGCGCCCCATCCAGCCCCACCATAATGGCCAACGCAAACTCATCCAGCATACCCAGGAACCGGAACAGCTACAGTCCACCATCTAAACGGTACAGTCCTCGGTGATACGGTTATTCATGCACTGATTTTATTTGGGTTATTCATCCTTCCCAAATGGCAGATTAATGATGCATTAGTTTTGCGAAGGATTCCTAATCCAAAATCCCACAGGGCTTTAGATTGTGTTTGAACTTCTCAGTTCATGCTCCGCTTAAAGTGTAGCAACCTGTGAGGCAAGGTATGATTGCACCGTATTTAGCACTTTAGCACTCGGAAAGAAGTTCCAGTTCTTTACTGGAAAAAACACAGAATCTAGTTACCTTTCAGTTTGAATTCTACTTTGGTCCCAACAATAGGTCTGTGATTGTTCCCAATCATGGCCACTGATTGCTGTCATTATGTGACTCTTCAGGCCAGAAGATCAGAGCTACTCCACTGACTCACCGGTCAAAACAGACAAATCACTAGAGGACATGTTAGGAAACCTCAACCTGAACTCAGCCATCACACCTCAGATGATCAACCTGGGCCTCTCACAGGAGTGTAAGTGTGTGTGTGTGTGTGTGTGTGTGTGTCTGTGTATGTCTCTGTGTGTGTATGTGATTGTTCGTATGTGTGACAATGCCTCTGTCCATGGTGTCGTGACTTCTCTGTACCTCTTCCTCAGTGGTGGACGATGTGTGGCGTCAGCAGACGGTGTTCAGGCTGCTGCAGCTGATAGAGCTCCCGCTGCTGGAGAGCCTGTTGGAGGGCAGGGAGTGCCCCCGGCCCATTCTACATGGCATGGACAGTGACCCAGACCTGCTCTACACCTCCAGCTACATGGACAGGGAGGTCCTCAAGGCCTTCAGTGAAGCACAGTAGGTGTCCTCCCTCTTATCTCCCAGCCCTTCTTTACCGCACCCTCTGTTTTTCACCTCCTTCTTCCTATTTCAAATGTATTCACTCCTATTGTACTTCTTCCTTTTCCTCTCCTCTTCCATAGGATCAGTAGTTAGTAAGCGTATGCTGACATCAGATCTATTCCACATACCTGAAGCATCACATTCAGAATAGAGGCCTGGCTCTAATAAAACCAAATCTCTCCCCAGTCACTCCATGACGTGAATCATAGTCTACAAGGTTATCTGACCAGGCAGAAATGCATGGTTATGTAAAACTCCCCTCTGTGTGTGTGTGTGTGTGTCAGCATCTTGCAAAGTCCCTCTCCTATCCTATCCTCTCTCACGGCAGGGTAACAACAGAGCTGGCTTGTGTTGTTTACCCTTTCTGTGTGTGTGTGTGTGTGTGTGTGTGTGTGTGTGTGTTTACTCCAAAGTAAAGCCTGGGCGGGCACTGTGCTCCTGCCCTCTGGGCATGCTCGTTCTAAGGGACACATGGCCAGCGAGAGTCTTTGTCTCTGGACTGCTGCTCTGGCTGCCTGAAGGTCATGGGCTTCATGGAGACATTTTCTCCTGCCTCTTTCTCGCATGCGCACATGCTGTCTTTCTCTTTCTGTAATTCTGTTCTCTGTTTCTGCTTCTGCTTCTTCATCCATCTGCTCTCTCTCTCTCTCTATCTAGATCTTTAGTCTACTATTAGATTGGCTTTGTTTACATCCTCCCCCCCCCCAATCCTCTCTCTTTCTCTCTCTCAGGGCTGATGAGTGGTTGTCAGCGGCAATGGACTGTCTGGAGCTCCTGCCCGATGAGTTGGTGGTGGAGGTGAGTCGAGGGTTGCCCCGCTGCGGTGACGACCAGGCCCAGTGTAAGAGGCTGCTGTACGAGGTCCTCGCCCAGCACTACAGCCAGACACAGCACCCACCCCTGCTCAGCAACCACGTCTTCGACATCCAATGCGGCATCTCCGAACAACTGGGTAAGAGAGGCTAAGAGGGGCTATGCACTTTAGGAAAATCATCCATCTATTCTGTTAAGTTATGAAACTACGTTTTTTGATAGCAAACTGTTGTATTATGAATTAGATTCAGTCTATATAGTGCAAAATGCTGCTCTTGACGCTAAACCTCTTGACTAGGGGGTTGTTCATGTTCAGATGCCTTCAAACGTTATTTCATTAAAATCCCTCCCATTTTGTGTTTTTTTTTTATGCTAAAATACCTCTAAAAGGTAGTACCAACCTTGTGCAGATGTAAATCAGTAGATAGATAAATAGGTACTTTATTGATCCCCGAGGGGAAATTAAGGCGTTACAGCAGCTTACATCACAAACAACAACAGCAAAATAAAGTGACAATAGAATAATAAAATAAAATAGACATCTGAAACATTATATACAGTAAGAACAGTCCAGTATGATTTAACATCCCCCAGCCTGACTCTGATCACCCCGATCGAGCCAGCCGGAGGAGGAGTTGTACAGTCTTATTGCGGCAGGCAGAAAAGATCTCCTATAGCACTCTTTAGTGCAACGTGGTTGTAATAATCTGTTGCTGAAGGAGCTTCTCTGCTCTGCCACAGTGTCATGTAGGGGATGGGAGGGATTGTTTATGATGCCAGGAGTTTGGTCCTCATCCTCCTATTGGCCACCTCCTCCACAGTGTCCAGGGTGACACCGGGGACAGAACCAGCTTTCCTAATAAGCTTGTTCAGCCTCTTGGTGACACCTTCCTTGATGCTGCCCCCCCAGCATACTACCGCGTACAACACTGCGCTGGCCACCACTGACTGGTAGAACATGTTCAGCAGAGTCCTGCACATGCCAAAGGACCTGAGCCTCCTCAGGAAATACCTTCTGCATACCTTGGTTGTAACAAGTGGTAATTTGAGTTAGAAAGGAAGAAGAAAGTTTATTTGCCATGCAATCAATTTTCATCAATTGTTGGAATGTAATTTCAGTGTAGGTACAGTGTTCTCCACACAGAAGTTAATGTAGAAGTTAAGTAGGTTGGTTCTTCCCCACTAACACTGTCATGTCCCTCTCTCTCTCTGTGGTGTGTTATTAGTGAATGGGAAGCAGGAGCAGGCTCTGGAGGCACTGCAGCTGTGTCTGAAGCTGCAGAACTCACGCAGCAGAGAGGAGCTGCGCAGACTGTTGCGCTTTATGGCTGTAGCAGCCAAGCCACAGGAGGTCAAACTACACAAAGAGGTGAGCTGTGTGTGTGTGTGTGTGTGTGTGTATATGCATGATATTTCAGACTTTATATCACAGAGATATTGCTGTTGCTGAGTTATTAAGGTGCTTTGTGGTTTCAGGTAGAGAACAGGATGGCGGTGAAGAGGTCTTTCTCCAGTGCCATCGTGTATAGCTCGAGATTGGCCAAGGGGAAGGTTGACCTACTGGTGCTGTTCATGTTGGATAACCACTGTGATGTGTTCAAGGTGTGTGTGCACCCGTCTTTTATCAGAAGGCACTGTGTGTGTGTGTGTGTGTGTGTGTGTGTGTGTGTGTGTGTGTGTGTGTGTGTGTGTGTGTGTGTGTGTGCGTGCTCAGCCTCTGCCCCTGTGGTGGGCTGAAGACCACTGGGTCACTGGGCTGATGCTGTTTACTCAGCCTGTTTAAAGACTGTTTACTTCTCAAACAACAAGACTGAATTTGGATGGGAGTTAATCTAGGACATGGTTCTTGATGTCACCCACGTCAGATGTCTGTTTGCTCTCTGAATAGTGTGAGGGTAAAGGAGACCAGGGGATGGTCGGGGGGGGGGAATAGCAACACTAAGACGTAGCCAGGCAACCCTATCTCTGAAGGCTCTGATATTGGAGTTGAGCACCAACAGTACCTGAGTGCAGCTGTAAAAAGTCTGCTTTTTGGGGTCATTTAGATTTCTGGCTTATTTACATTGTGCAATAGATGTAATGAAGACACTATGTTGTTACGACGTGTTCAACTTATTTGATTCTCTTCCACCAGATTCCAGTGTCGTTACACAAACTGGTCGGTGATAGACTCACCAAGATTGTGAAGGGAAAAGACCCAGAAGTCATAACAGGTATCTTTCTTTCTTTCTTTCTTTCTTTCATTCCATCATTCTGTTTGTTTGTATGTTTGTCTGTCTGTCTGTTTGTCTGTCTGTCCATACTACTGTCTGACTGAATTTAAACTTTTGTGGGGGATAAATATGTAACTCCTCCTCTCTCTCTCTCTCTCTCTCTCTCTCTCTCTCTCTCTCTCTCTCTCTCTCTCTCTCTCTCTCTCTCTCTCTCTCTCTCTCTCTCTCTCTCTCTCTCTCTCTCTCTCTCTCTCTCTCTCTCTCTCAGGCTCTACGTACTGCAGGAGAGTCACTAGAGAAGCGTACATGGAGAATGTACATAAAACGACTAAGGAGCAACTGTGGGCTCTACTCAAGACAATCCATGAGAACCCTAAACTGTCCCCCAAAGAGAAGAAGCGTCTACTAGGACAGTTCTACAAGGGCCACCCCGAAACCTTTGTCCAGTACTTTGGAAACAGATTGTCCAGTGTGGATATGTAGCTGGAGTGATATTTAATTAATAACTAATGTATTATTTTGTAAAAACAAAACAAAGGTCATGTAAATGTTGTAAAGATGCATTGTACAGATGGATTTTATTTACTTGGATGTGAGAAGATAAATGTGAAGTCTTGAATAAATGTGATGTTTCTTTTTTAAAGTTATGTCATGATTCTTTCATTTGGCTTTACCATCATCTGTCATGCTGCTTCACATTCAATTCGTTTTTTTATGCACTTAATCTACATTGGTAGAGGGATAGGACCCTATTTGTCACATAACCTTTCAGGACATTTTAGTCTTAGACAACCCCCCAAAACAGACCATATTTGGCCTAGCCGGTTCCAATGGAAACGAGAAAAACAGAAAGTGTTATTGAGCATCCTCATGGTGTGACAGTGACACTGGTGGGGTAACTCCCTGACAACCCTGTGTCTGCAGCCAGTTTGGAGAGGGTCAGAAGTTCTGCATATCCTGTTTCAATGAATGTATTCTTTGTGGTTACGCAACAGGCATAGAGTTGGGAATAAAGACGTTAGAATAGGATGAGGAGATCTCCAGTCCATAGAAACGGAATGAGGTCCAGTCCACACATCATGCGGTTTGCCAATGCCTACACAATATGATCCAGAGTCTGTACAATGTCTGGAGACAAGACAGGCGGAAATTTGAATTCTCCAAATTTGAAAGTATAATTTTGCGCTGTGGTGAACAGTCATAGAAAATTCATAAAGAGCATCCCTCCCTTGAGGTCTCAGTGTCTCTGTTGCCCTACCAACTGAGTTGTTACTGTCATCGGGAGGCTAAACAGCTGACAGTCATTTGTGGCATTCTTAGATTCATCCTCAGGGTGAAACTATCTCTATTGTCCCAAAGAGGAGAGAGTCCATAGCCTGGGTGCCTGAGTGTTTGTTCATTCAACAATGCCTCATCACCGTCTTGTTTGGGCAGACATTGGGCAGACAATGACAGCTTGGCGAAGGACAAACAGACTGGCAATCAGGCTAGGGGCAATCAGGCACAGGTTTGGTTGCTGTTTGTGCTCTGAAAAACATGTTGACAAGTTATAGACCATGAATGTGTTGCTCTCTATTTTGGGTTCTAATTGAATCGAACTAAAGTAAATTACCAATAATGGTGTTTAGTTTTGGTGACACATTACATGGTAAATGGGACATTCACCCCATTTCAGGGCCAAGGACACACTGTTCATGTCCATCTGAAGTGAGAAATCATATCGGCATCTGGCATCTGGAGTGACAAGTCTTTCATCCCCAGGGCACACACACACACGCAGACAGTATTCAGCCTTCCTCAAAGGATGTTCTTGTCCATTCACAGCTGCTCACGATCAGACAGCCACGTGTCATATCCAAAAACATTACGTTTGCGAATTGGCTAGTGCAGGCTCTTGTTGACAGTTTTTTACTTGAACCATATTCGGGTTTCGAGAAAAGAACTGATTTGTTACAGCTGAATAGGCCTTGCCTCATACCTTGTAACCTACTGACTGGCACTGCAATCCCATACACATCAGTGGCCAGCTAAAGCAGCTCAGTGAGAGGCAACTTGACACTTGGCATCTAGGTCCAGAGATCATGGTCTGGAGGGCACATTGTGACGATGTTGTGTTATCTCATTAGTCTCTGAGGATAGTGTCAGTGAATGGGCTCAGTGGAGCTGAGTGTAACCAGACTGCCAAATACAGAGCCTAAGTAAAGGCTATTGTGTGCAGGGTGGATAAATATGTATTGTCCCCCATGCTTAGGTGAACAGCAGGTGTATTGGCTGCATGTTTGTATAGGCTGCAGACCATATCTGAACATCGCAAAATATAATGAGTGGTGAGGTTGTGAAAGCAGGAAATAGCGAAGGGCATTTGTCGTTCATCCATGTCCTTCCGCAGTCTTCACGTCTTACTCATCTCTTCACACGGATGCATCCTGAACAACACAGATATGTATCTGAAGAATGCACTCAGTTGTGACTTGGTCTCCTCCCTCATCCTACACTGGTCTGTACCATGCTCTGCTTCAAACAATCTGTTTCTTTTCAACCAGCAGACAGATTCATTAAAAAAGACCAGGTCATAATTCACTAGCAGCTTGCCTAGTGTCATGGTTACTTACTCAATAAAATGTCTGGTAAAGGTACAGTGACCAGCCCTCAGCTCTCTCCAACCCTACTAGGCAGAAGGCCTTGTGATGTTGTGTTCTGAGGAGATCCCAGCTTTAACAGAATTAATATGATTAGATGGGTGGAGACTATTAGCAGAGGAGCCAGATAACACTAAATATACAGACATATTTGATTGACAACATAATGCAAGGGCTGCTGTACTGTATCGATATATGTCCCTTACCCATACAGTCCAATTCTGCTCCCTAGTGGAGAGAATACTGCATGGTAACATTCAATGTAAAAAGTCAGAAAAAGGTTAATGCACAAAACAAGACCTTCAAATGACATTTTGATAATCAATGAGATGTGGGATTATATCATTAACACAAAAGACAGTAGACAATTTTGTTTCGATTTCTCCCCTTTTTATTGGAAGGAAATGTGTTCTTTCCATTTGGCTAGAAAAACAGGCAGATTCCTCTTTGCCATCACCAGATCTTCACAGGTGGAAAACTCAACGGCGTGTCAAATCAAGGGTTGAATTAAAAACTTTGTACAGTATATCATCCAGTTTTTAAAAATAAAACTGTTAAAAAAAAAAACAAAGAACAAAAACACAAAAAAACACAGGCGTGTGTGTGTGTGTCTGTGTGTATAGAGGGACCAACAACAGAGGTTGGATCTGCCAGATGACTCATTCACAAAAATTCTGACGTCCGTATACCCTAACAGTTCCGACAGTAAGGGTTACATTCCTGCAGAGTCCATCCCGTGTGTGTGTGTGTGTGTGTGTGTGTGTGTGTTTATCGGATCCGCTTCTGTTGGCGTGCGCGGTAGATGTCGTGTACTGGTGGGGCGACAGCCCCCTTGTCCTCCTCTTCATCAGAGTCGGCGTTGGGCCTCTTCAGTGACTTGGACACGGCATGGTTCTCCATGGATCCGTTCCCCTCCCCGCCTGTATCAGGCTGTCTGCCTGTGATCAGCTCCACTGCTGCATCCACAGCTACGGGGAGGAGGAACATTGGATGAGGATCATGACATACGATAGGGTGTCGATTGACAAACAGATGACATACAGAAAGAAAAAAACCTGGATGTAAAGTGTAGAGTAAAGTGACTTACTCTCAGGTAGTTTACATCTCCTAAAGCTCTCCATAAGCTCATCCACCTGCACAAAGGGACCCTGCAGGGAAAGACAACCACAACCTCAGTAAAAAACAGAGTACAGGACGACAACAACTGTCAGGGTTCTGGGGCTGATTTAGGGTCATATTCACATGGGGCTACTGTATGCTTTTAAGCTTAGCAATGAGGGTGAAACTCACTGTGTATACCAGGTGGGTCTGGGCTGAGGGATTATTTAGGTTTATAGGGTTGTTATATGGGGTTAGAATTAGGGGTTATTTCTGTATAGTGGTGGAGGGGTGGAACTGACCATGAAGCATTGGGGGGGAGGCAGCATCTTCATCAGGTACACGGCAGCCGGGGGGACTGGGAACACCCCTCCTGGGACAGGGTGCAGGCCTGGAGCTGTGGGGCAGAGCAGAGGAATCGACATTACAACATCAGTTTATTTCACTTACAACAAATCACATGAAGTCTGTACAGGGTTAAGAGCTAGAGAGGGGTGAAAAATCAAGAGGTAATGGGAGACTACCGTGAAACTAGGTCAAACTCTTAGGAGGTAGCTGATGACTAGGGCCAGATGGATCGAGGGCAGGGAGGTAGACGTGTGTTAACAGGGTACGTACGGGCGAGGTGGCGGGGCTGGTAGGGGATCATCTGGTTGGTGTCAGGTTTGGGGTACTCAGGTTTGCGGTCCCCCTCTTCCTTCGTCGTGGGTGCAGAGGGAGCCACTACCGTCTCCGGGAGCAGAGCTGCTAGTTTGGCACGGGACACGTCCTGTAAACACACAGACAAACAATCCATCCAGATGAATCAAGGAGAACAACAACAGATCCCTTTTCCTCCAACTGTACTTGTAGAGCATCGAGAGAGAAGGACACAAAGCCCACCTTGTATCCGAGGGCTTTGAGTTCGCTGGCTGAGCAGGGATACAGGTCCATGAACTTGTACCTGTCCACCAGAAGGGCCGTCTCTTTGCCTTCATACTCGTCCCTAAAGGCTGTGAAACGCCTGCGCTCCACCTTCAGGATACTGGCCAGATCCCCAATATTACTCTCAAAGGCCAGGAACCGTGCCCAGATCTCACTGAGACAGAGATAGAGAGGAGAAAGAAGTAGGCAGGGATTAAACATAACGCCCACACAGAAATACTAAATAGCCAAAGTACAGAACTCACATGCCTCATGTGGCTGTTATTAAATAATTCACTGTACCCAGATTTATCTGGCGAGAGGCTTCCGGAGGTGAGAACACGTTCAAACAGAACCCTAGTGTTGTTGTCCTCTGGAAAATGAGAAAAACATAGGAGAAAGAAAAAGAGAGAAAGAGAGAGATGAGGCACTCCTCTCGTCTATCTACTATTTTAGACTACATCAATCATATTCATTTATCAGCCAATGACCTGATCAATAAACCAATCTATAAATTCATCAACCAATGAAGTGTAACTTACCGTTAAGGTGCGAGAGGTAATCGATGTATGCAAGTATATATTCTGGAATGTCTCCATATTTCTTCAAGCCAAGCTCAAATATCTTAAAGGCCACTGATTTGTCCTGTGAGGGAAGGCAATAGAAAATAAATATTGACACACAGATTCAGCTAGAAAATTAGTACATTGTAAATCAGCAGTATGGCTCTAGCTGGAATGAACCGTGTGTGTCATCATGTGTGTGCAAACAGTGTGTAGGGATCCAGAAGTGTGTGTCCCAACCTTGCTGCAGTAGTACTCCATCAGTGCGGCTGTCACGTAGACATGGTGACGCGTGCGCAAGTCCTCTCTGGCCTTCTTAAAGATGATCCGGCCAGATTTTATGCCTTCCGCCCTCCTGGCAAACTTCATGTACTGGATGTAGACCAGCGTGGGGTCGATGTCTTCAATGGCCAGGAAGCGGTTGTATATGCTGTGGACCTTTTCATGTTTCATTCGACTCTGAGGAGAGCAGAGAACACAGGTGGGGTTGTCGTTCATCAATGTCAGTGAGTTTGTGGCCCTCTACTCAATCACTTTTAACTCGACGAGACAGTCCAACTGCTTCTGAATAATTGACGTAATTAGTCTGGTGGGAATGAGGCTAATGAATAGGCCAACAGCCTCTGGGTGATTCTAGTCGCATGTGGATGATTGACTGTCACTCATCAATATCCATTACAACTTTGACTAATTAGTTTTTTTTTCTCCATTTTGTGGTTGATAAACGGTCGTCACAAATACGATTCACTGAACTCATTGACTGTTGTGAGGGGATACTAACCTCCTCGTAGTCAGCGAAGGAGAAGTACAGCAGCATGTTCTTCTTCAGTAGAGTTCCGATGGCACGCTCGTAGATGTTGGCTGCCTCGTCACTAAACAGCTTGGCATTGTTCATGTCCTGACAGGGTGGAAGGGAATCACAGAGTCAGCTCCCTATATCGTAGTCCCACACTCATAGGTTACGTCATACTACCAGTGCTATAAAAAAAAGTCCTGTCCCGGTTGGTGGAACTCTCTTACCCCCTTCTCTGCCAGCAGTTTGCTTGATTGTTCCAGATACTGTGCCGCTTCGTACCACACGTCAGGATGATGGCCCAGGACCAGCAGGCACTGCTCGTAGGCAAACATCACTGCAACACAGCCCACAGGACAGAGCCAGCGTTAGGGCTGCGTACACTTGCATAACATCCCCACAAACAACACTGAATCAACAATTGGAATTGAAGTGTCAACAATTGGATGTGGTGTCCATAAACTCTGGGATATTTGTCGGGTCAGTAGGTGTGAATTCAAATCTTGATTGAGTTGAGTAGGGTCTTAACATACCTCTCTTAGTGATGAGTGTCTGGTCTTCTGTGCGTAGCGGGTTGCTCTTCTCCCACTGGATGTACTTCTTCCACATCTCCACCTGCTGGGACTCCTGGGGGGAGTTTTGGGGGGGCACCGAGGGGGCGTTCCTGTCCAGACCCTTCATCACTGTCTCATACTCCTGGAACACACACACAATCCGTTGATATTCACTTAGCCTGTCTGTTTACACTCATCCCCTCAACGTTCTGCTATGCCCATTGCTTCATGATGTGGAGGACCTTACCTTGGCCACTCTCCTAGCGTTCATGTAGTCTCTACTGCGATCCTCAATCATCTTCTTGGCCAGGTGGACATTGATGCCCTGTTCGTGACATACAAGGTCAGCACCGTGTAGTATAATGGCACTGATGCTGAAAGGTTAAATCATTCAACCCTTGATCACTCATAGGAGTCAAAGGACAGAGGTCAGGGGCGTGTCTCACCTCCTCATACTTGCTGTAGTCTCTCCAGAGCTGTTCGATGTTGATCATGGGGTTCACACAGCCCCTCTGGTACACCCTACGGACCGCCGTGATTCGCTGATTCTCAGCATATGAGCCAACCGCTTCACTGGAGAGACATGTGGGAGGGGTTAAGTCACTTCTAGTCACATTTCACACTGGGATAAACAGTGCTTCTAGGAGAGCTGTACTTACACTCCTTTGAGGAAGTTGATGTAGTCCACCCATATCTGATCGGGGAAAGCACAAGCATTTAATGATCAGGATGATGACTGTAGTGCAGTATAATTACTGTGCGAATGACATTATGTAGATGTTTACCTGGTAAGACATAATCTCCATGCCAATCTTATCCAGGGCAAAGTCATACGCCTGGGCCATCTTTTCTCTGCAGATAGGCAAAGAGGAGTGAGTTGGGGGTGTTTGATCATTTGATTCAGTACATTAGGACATCTCTCATTCATTGTTATTCCATGTGGTATGTAACCCTACTTGTAAGTAGGCAGCTTTCCTTTGGTCTCTCGGACGTATGAGAGGTAGCATTTCCACAGGTCGATGTGCAGGACCTTCATCAGGCATCTCTGAAACAACTATAGCAGGGAGGGGGGCAAATGTTCAAAAACGTACACCAAATCCAATTCTAGTCTTCTACAAACTACAGATAGCTGGTAGAGAGCTCAATAATTCATAACAGTCAAGGAAACGGACATGGATCAGTTCATCATTACTTGAAAGAACAGTAATAGCTGATATACTGTTGATTCACTGCAGTCGAAGAGTGTGACGCTGCATTCCCAGGACCTGCTTAATCACTGATGGTGAGGAGTTAGCGGTGACGTAAACAGCCTCATTGGTTGTTAGGGCAACACCAGATGAGTCAGATTCACTCTGGGTTCCATCCAGTGGGAGGAGGGGGGTGGAATCTCTAAGAGCCAACTAATCAAGACAATTACAGGTCTTTGAGAGGCCAATAGAGGCCAATTGGATTGGTTTGACACTCACCTTTTCTACCTTGTCATAGTTTTTAGCCTTGATCTGTGGATAAAGTGTAAATGCAGTGTTAATTCAACAATACACATTTCTACTGTGTAATCAATGGATAGTAACAGACAATCATGCATGCAAACTTGACATTTCTCTCTCACACACACAATCCCTTAAAGATCAACAAAGTGAATTTCACACAAGAATGACAAATTACTTTTTGGAAGTTGAGGGGTTTATTCTCATTGTACACCATGGAGCATAATGAGCCACATGAGCAACCTGTTGTGAGAAAAATAACAGACTTTTCAAAACATCTAAAGTAAATAGACTTGCAACACAGGTCTACCTGGGAATACCCACCCTCCTATATTACAGCTTGGCATTGGTTACAAGAGAATAGGAGAAAAATATTTAATCTGTGCCTAAAATATATAGTGTGGATCACAGGACTAATCCCTTCACTGCAGTATCACATTTCACTATGTATGTATACATTTCACAAAACATGTTATTGCTAGGGCCCAATCATCAAGGAAGCTCATTGGCTGTCAGTAGCAGGATACAGGCTTTGGCACGACCCTGGCAACAGCCTCCAGTGCAGGCAGTTTGGGTGGACCCTTGGCACAGCAGCAAGGGACTCCTCCCCAGCGGACTATCCCTATTCACTACTCCAGGCCCAGTGTCGTCAGAGCCTCCCCTGTCCTGATATTATGTACCATGCAGTGTCTGCTAGCATCATTACAAACACCAAGCTTTACCAGTTAGCCTGACTGGGACAAAGGGCCTGTTTGTGTGGCAGACTATGGCTAATTATTGTTCCAGTGGCTGCTCAAAACCTTTAGTAGAGATGGATGTAAAGGTTAACTGCCTCAGAGGAGAATAGAAGGCTGAAACACTTCCAGTAAAAAGGAAACAAATAAAACAAAACAACTCGATTCTGACTGAAAATGCAATGCAAGTTTGGTCACAGAAACCAAACAAAAATCTAAGCCTATTCTGAATTGTGCTCGTCACAAAAACAAAAAAGCCTAAACCTCTGAGGAAGTCCTTTACCCCAAATACCACATTGAACTATTCAGGCACACCAAAACCGGATGACAATCACTACTTGCTAGGACATCCATTCAGCATACAGCCTAAAACCTCAATACTGCGGCTAAAGCAGGGAAGTGGCAAGTGTTATCAATTTGGGTCAATTAAATACAATTTAATGTGGAGTTAAATATATGGATTGTTATGGAATAGGGGGAATAGTATGAACTGGACAGTACACTCAAGTCAGGAATTACAATCTACTGCCATTATGATAATCAATAACACCACAAAGAAAAGATGCAATAACTCACAATGCAGAATTTCTCTGGTTATTGGTTTTATTATACAGTATGCCAATAAATCACTTTCCCAGAAACGCAGAGGGTAAAATAAAAAATGGTGAGAGCAGGACAACTTCAGCATTTGTCTTATGCACTCTCAGATCAACCCCTTGAAAGTTGACCAAGGTATGGAACTGGAAATGGTTTGTAAGCAAGACAAATAACCACAGCACAAGAATATGGTAAAATGTGCCACAAAGCCTAGTCTGATACAGAACTAAGATACTGTTTCCCTAGGTTGCACCTTAATGTTGGTGGCTTACAATATACTGTAGTATACATGTGTACGAGTATGAACAGTTCAGAATGGAATTCCTGTCAGGATTATGATCGTAGAACAAGAAAAAGCTTTCTGGATGATGCACACAACATCAAGTGATTTTTTTTTCTTCCCCACCTCAATTAATGAAAAGTCAGATTGTTAGTAATATTTCATTTCATTAAAATATCTAGATTTCCATGTGTTGCAGACACATGTGTATATGCATAGAGATCACCTCAGCTACATCAAAAATGTAACGTGCAAGTTCTTGGTTTCAGGGAAAACAATATTCCTCAAACTGAAACTGAGCCTATCCAGATGAGTTTATCCTCATGATTACATGGTATCCCAAATTAACATTCTCTCAACACATGAATACCATTTTGTTAATTATTTCAGCAATTACTGGTGTGTTAATGGACAATTGCTCCGATGACACACAAGTATAATAACATACAAATAATTAATGACTATAGCAGTAACTGACTTGGGGGGGAAATCAAAACCACAAAAAAAAATCCCTTTTACTTGCGTGATAGTCCCATGCAAACCCAAAAACCCTTTGCCCCATTCCAATCCCCATTCATCCAGTGCTTGCATGAACTAGCATACAAAGACCTATATGAAACCCCTGAGGCTGAAAAACCTCAAAGCAGAGACCAAGAGACACATTAAAAAATATAACAGACTGAAGCAAGCTTCACTTGACTCCCACCCAGATTTAAATCAAAGGGTCATAAACATTCTAAAAAATCCTGGGGCAGCTAAATATTTACTGACAATTTTGAGTCGTGGCAAACAAATGGTATAACAAAATTAACAAAGGAAATGCAACAGATGGGTGAACTTGTACAGAATGACCTATAGGCTGTGCTAAATACTAAAGTTGAATGGGGCCATTCTGAGTCCCTACCTACAGAATAGAGCTTCTAGACTCAGTATGCTCAGCTCCAACTATTCATGCAGGTGCATGTGAAACCTGGTCTAATCTGATTGTATTCAAGTCACAACAGACCGACGAAAAGAGTGGAAGGTGAGAACCTGGCAGTCTATTCTGAGAATATTGCATGGTCCCCAAATCTATTCCTAGTCCAGCCCCGATCCCTGTACTCTCCATAGCAACAACTCAGAAAGAACCGGGTGTTAATATGCAATATCCCTTCCAGGGGACACTGTGGAGCTATTATCATATTGCTCATACCCATCCAATTCTCATTAGGTGTGAATGGGGTAGTGGCAGAATGATATCTGAAACAGCTCTCAATCCCTTGTTCTATGACTGCTATGGACACCCCAGATGACTTCCAAATGTGGTGAACATTACATCTAAATAAAGGAAGCGTGGTCAGTCTAATCATGCTCTCAGCTCATCCACACATACTTACCAACTCCATCCCCAAAACGTTATTGGATTCCAAGCATCCATTTGTGTGCATCACTTAACGGGACAATTATCAGAATGAATCTTTGTGAATGAAAATTAACTCAACAAGTGTGCACACAAAATATTGCAATCAGTACAAGCCTAACATAGGCTGTGCGTGCACACGACTGCAAATGAAATACAAAAACAAAGACATTGAAGATCAGCTAATCAAGAGGAGAAAAAAAAAACAGGACGAGGATTTAGAAATGCTAGGATTTCTATACTTGACATTATGTGGTGAGGGGGGTGGGGCTGGGGTATCAAAGGCACATAAAGAGGGGGCATGGGGAGGGTAGAATGTGGGTGATGTAGATGCTTTGCTGGAGAAAACCCTCAGAATGAAGGAGGAACCTCTGATCTACTTACTAAATATAGGAGGCTTTGGGTCTACTTCATTGCAAATGGCTCGTGGCAGCTAAAGGGGGGGGGATGACTGAGCTGTTTTTTTTTTTTATGTTGGACACACTTACTGTCATTCAGACCGTATATGAACAAAAACAAAAACAACCTCAAAGAAATGACACAGGAGGCAATAACTTGACACGACAAGTGAATAAAAGGCTAAAGCACTCCAATACTATTAAAAAAGTTTTAATGCTGTTGCAGATCAAACATGCAACAAAAGCACTTAAACCCCATTTAAAAGACGCAGAAAAGAGCCACAGGAACATATATAGACTGCTTGCTGAAAAAGAAATGGTTAAGGTTGTATCTTCACCCTAATTATTTATTTACCATTTGAATGCCCTATTGGTCGTGTGAAAACCACTTTGTTGATCCTGTTAGGATATGCACACCCATGCACACATGTAGTAGTGATAAACGAAAAAGAGTATTAACCTCAGCTTCAATGAATAGTTTCCAGAATCTGCCGGAGCTTGGGAATTGGGCAACAAGTCGCTCATATGTTTTCCTTGCTTTGTCTATTGGTTGGTTCTAAAAGGGTAGAATGCATTTACATGTACACGTGTTGACAAGCAAGTTGATACAGCCCTACATGAAATATGACCATGTGCATCATTCACTGTTAGAATTCTTCACCCACCCTCCGCCCTCTTGTTCCCAACCCCTCTCCCACCCGTGTCCCATTTGATTATCCCAGGTAAGAGGAATGCAACCCTGAGTCACTAAACCTGTGCTTCTCGAATCAGAATGCTCCATGCGTCAAGGTCATATGGATTTTCTTCCAACTTCTTTTCTGCCTTCTTCACCTTCTCCGGGATATACTCTGCCTGCAGAAAAACAAAAACATGAAGGGCAGTTACAGACAAGTGAACTGAGAAACAATAGTGATGGCTTGGTGGCTCATTCACACACCGTCCCTACATTGAGGAGTCAATCACTAAGGTTTTAACTACATTGTCTACAAGTTGAACACTCACACATAGAAAGATATAAAAAGTGTCAACATTTCCAAGGGTATTTTGAAGAGTAGGCCTATGCCTTTATTTACAAACTTGTTTCTTAAAAGATGTATATTTTGCTCAAAATTGACCTACAACTACTATTGACGAGTCCTAAACTTTGCTCATAATACAAACATTCCACACGCACAAAGCGGGACGAGACAAAGCAAAGGCGGACACGAGGCGCACGTTTGCGTGAGCCCTCGGGTTGGATAACGTTGCTTTCGAGTTGTTAACTAGCCAGCTAACAACCTAACTACGCAAGTGACGGTTGGTTAACTTACTAGTTAATTGAGCAACCAGTGCATTATGATTTCGATTAGAAAAGGCATGCACAAAACTACGTAAACAAGCTGAGTGCGCGGCCAACCGTCTAGACTGTAGTAGCTTGCACTGCTCCAATTGACTTTGGCCTAGAATGAAATATACAGTTGACGTTTAATAAATTATATTGTCATCTAGTTTAGTAGCAATAACAAGTCCATCAGACGTAACAGGACAAGCTAATACTACATTCCGTCCGACATGACAACACAACGGTAGCAAGGCTAGCTAGCTAGCTAGCTCTGCGGCCTCCTAGTTGTAGTTATCAATCGACCAGTACGGGGAAATGTAAACGCGTTACCAAACAGTTACCTGGTCGGCTGTTCCTTCCGTAGACATGACTGTATACGTTTAGTGTCCCTATGTTACAAACTGCAATAACAACAGTATTTCCACATAAAACTATACATTTAAAAAAAAAAAAAGAAACAGCTAGCTAGCTATATCTGCATGACTGCACGGCAACTCCAGTATGCACAGTCTGCCCGCTGCTGAGGCTAGTCGTTTTCTCAAAATGGCGATTTCGAATGTTCACTTCCTATGGAGGAAGTCACTCCTCCTGCTGACGGAACACCAGACTAGATGCCGATCTGGGGTCAGTTTACGCGATCTGGTTAAGACTAGGTTTAAGGGGGAGGGTATATACGAGCCTAGGTCTGTGACTACGGGAACTTTACCCCGGAGCGAATAATCTCTCTCACACACACACACACACACACACACACACACACACACACACACACACACACACACACACACACACACACACACACGATATCAATGCATGGAAATAAAAACAAATACAACATATTTATTGATATGCTCATTTTCTCTCTCTCTCTCTCTGTGCTACTCATTGCCATTCTGCTGGGTTATCTGTTCAATGTATTTATCTTTTCAATGTGCTGAAGAGGAGCCCTCCACAAGTTCATAAAGAAAGATAGACACTTTCTGCAAAATATTTCTTGATAAACCAGAAAAGAACTCGGTCTAGACAACGATGTTTTTGTTGAGATCCTGCATGACCCCTGTGATGACAAGATCCTCCGATTGTATTACATGTCACATGTGCGTTAGTCGGCTACTACAGACGAATACAAAAAATAAGGGGAAAACACAATTTGTAAATACTATTTTATATTGTATATTGAGGGAAGACACACTTGTGTGTGCCCCCTTAGTTGTAATATGAGGCAGCAGAGGGGGGTAG
This sequence comes from Argentina silus, assembly GCF_951799395.1. NCBI lineage: Eukaryota > Metazoa > Chordata > Actinopteri > Argentiniformes > Argentinidae > Argentina > Argentina silus. The sequence goes on along the minus strand of NC_139673.1, from coordinate 11,607,607 downwards.
AGAGCGGATCAGCGCTGGAAAGGGAAACAGACTATAGCAAACGAGCCCAGAACCTATCCTCAGTACACGTGCTGCATGCAATAAAAAAAAAAATCCTATTAGCTAGCTGTAATTTGTACTGCAGACGATGCAATGCTCACCTTACGAATGATTAAGGAGAGCAGCTGCATAGGCTGACTGTGAGAAGACTCTTACCACACGTGTAAAGGGCACCATGTTAACTAGTGTCCCTGAAGGCTAACCTCCCAGGTTTCAGAGGGTTATGACATTATTATCAGTGGGCCAGGCCTATGGACATATCTGACTTCACTTGATGGCAATTTTAATAAGGACATATTTGAAATGTGTGTTAAAATAGAAGCGTCAATGCGTCAAATCACCATCATTATCTCTAGTCTCTTATTTGACATCCACATCGAATCAGATTCATGCAGACCCATTCTGCAGTTAGTCAATAGCCCACGCATGTGCATCAGTAGGCCGGTCTATATGTGGTTAGTGCTGAATAAAATACTAAAGTATACTATACAGATTACCATAAATGTTTGCTACTCTGGAACTCTCAAGAGTTGTCCTAATATTTACATTGTTAGTCATAGTGTTTGTTTCCATCACCGATAACTCCAGAGGCCATCGCAACCGATCTAAACTTGTGGCACTGCAGCGACCAAAATATGGTAAAATTCCTGCAGACTGGGAGCTAAAGCTGCTGAGCAGACAGACGTAAGGCTTACAGCAGCGAGAGCGGGATACAAGCCCTCACACCTGTTGCCTTCACCAGCTGGGGCCCAGCCAAGCCTGGTTTCTGCCCTGGGGGACAGGCTGGAGTTGGAACGGGGGCTGGGGCTGACAGTTGCCTGTTGTCAGATTAGGTTACAGTTGACCCCCAGTTGGCCACTTCAGACAGTGAGGGCTTATAATAAGCAGCTCTCTTTGTCAGGATGGTGTCTCCAGGCTGTCTGAGCTGTGTGTTCGTCCCTCTTAGCTCAAAACCAGAAAAGTCCTCAGAGCATCAGAGCTGCTTTTTGTCATTAAAAAAAATATGTGAGTGTATGGTGGTTAGGGTAATCCTACAGTTTTATTATTGAGAATGAAAATATAGGGTAGGGTTATTCAAGATGTCTGCTTGCTCTCACAGTTTCACCTGGATGTTTTGCGTAATGACATTTGTATTAACTTTTTAGATTGGTTTGGAATCATCTGAATTCGTATCCTGAGGGTGAATGTGTGAATGTCACTCAGTTTTCAGCTATTGTCAATTTCAGCAATGTCTGCAATGTTTTAGAAACAGTGAATAGTGATGCATAATTATAGTAATTAGTGGTATGACTGACGTGTAATTTACCCACATAGAAGGGACGTACCCATTCACTAGGATGATTGCTAGACTATTTAGACAGATAGGTTGTTGTCCATTCAGTGTTATTAGATACAATCTCCTTACTTCAAGTGCCTCACCATACAATGATTCAGGGGTTTTCAACTCCAGTGCAGGATCTAAATGGTCCTCTCATCATTGGGGTTGAGATTGAAGTAAACTCAGTAACAATCTAGCACATGAACTACATATTTATCTATTAAGCGCTACAGAGAAGTGTGGAACAGCAGACAGACAATATGGCCCTACAGGACTTTGAAGCCCTCCAAGCTTGGGCAGTAGCTAGTCAGGCATTGCCTATGAGGACTCAGGTTTTCTCTTTCAAACAAACCTCCTCCCTTAGTTTACAAATGGATGACTGGTCAAATCCCAAACATATCAGACTTCTCGAATCCTCAAGCCGTCGTCAACTAATAACCTTATTACAACTACCAGGCCAGAGATGGGGCCGGCAGCTGGTAGTGTCACAATCCAAATATATGACAAAACAGGCTGTGACTGACAACTATGAAGCCATTTGCTCGGCCATGTCAGACCAGCTGGTAGACCAGTATGTTGGGAATCAGGATGTGACAAACCTGGTTGGTTGCCTCATATGCAATACTTGGTCAACTAAAAGGTTCAAGACAGATTTTGGGGTTTTCTCTGTCTGTATCTGTCCTGTACTCAGTGAATTGTGCTACTGTGTATATATTGTACAATCAGCAAGCCATACACACAAGTTATCTTGGAGAAAATAAAGTTACTTTATTGATTTACTTTATTGACTTTATTGAAAGTTACTTTATTTTTTACACTACTCTACTCTACTCTACTTTCTACAGTATTCTACTCTATTATTCTCACCATCTCTATTGGAATATCTCTGCATCCCTGCTAGTTTTACGGTGGTAATGACAGATATATTTGTCATTCTAACTCATTTTATAGTTTCCATGATGAATTCAATGAATTCCAACTGAGGAACATCCATCCACAACAAATCATGTTCTATAGACAGACCTCTTGTGAACGAAAACTGAGTCAGTTTCCTAGGCAACTTGCATATCAATTACCCCTTCTCCAATGAATACCTTTCAAGAAGATGCAGTCGATAAGCATGCAAGCACTTGTTGATTATTTACAATATGACAAGAAGGAACAGATAAACACAATTTAGCCTACACCTGAAATGAATACCTACTCTATACAACAAGTTGTTCTTGAGCTTGTTACAGCCGTAAATATGGTCTGAAAGGCAAATTATTCTTTCTTACTCAAAACCCATACCATTTTCAAGATAACCGAGATTCAGATGTTAATATACATGCTATTACTTAATTATTTATGAAAAAAAGTTAACTCACACTGGGGCCAAACTCACACCCTGCAAAACTATACTTTCTTATCTCAATGAGGCAAAATAAAAATAAAACAATTTGTTTTATACTAATTTGTTTCTTTCATTTCTTTTTTGTTTTGTCAACAATCTCGCCACCCCACCCCACCCCACCCCACCCCACCCCACCCTGTTTGGCTGTCTATCATACATTGACGGCTGTCACGTCACTGTGAATGTCCTTTAGTGTGAGTGAGCAACTCATCTATCGATTCGTCTGGTCTAGCTCCATGCCATCAGCTCACAAACAGTTCGCACGCAGTCGAGAGACTGAGGGAAGACGTAGAGACTGTCAGAACGGGAGGATCGTTCAGGAGAGAGGGGTACCGGACGCCCTTTCAGAGATGGGCTTCGTCGCCCAAAGAGCCAGAAGGATAACTTGAGCTGTATAGCTACATCTTGGGCTAAGTTTGGTGTTATTGAACGTTTATATGCGTGAGTTATTTGAAGTTTAAAATGTGGGAGATGGTGGTGTTGTCGAGAGCGAGGTCTCCCCTCCTGTTGTCCAGGACAAGATGGCAGCAGTGCATGCAGACTGTGCATGGTATGGGTATATAAGTCCATAACATGTTCAGAGAAGCCCTGGATTCTACCTAATGTTACTATATGTGAAGGTAAGTTGTCATTTGAAACCTTTTGGAAGTAATTTGCACAACTAGCAATGGATCAAACGAGTTTGTTATTGTGAAACAGCTGTTTTTAGTTGAAGCTAGCTAACCTGCCTTTTCAGCAGGCATCTCTTCCCCTCATCCTCAACCTAGTTAGCTAGCCCTGATATGGCTAGCTAGCCTCTATACGGAGACTGGGTCGATTTTGTTTGTTTGTTTTGCTTGAGTGTTTGCTCTGACAGGAGTAGCTCGAACTGTATCAGTATAGGATAACGGTTATACTGTTTCAATTGTAATTTTTGCATGGGCAATGTTTACAGTTTGCCTGCATTGTGGCATAGCATATACATGTTACACTTAGGCATATGTTTCCCTGATTCTTGCCACAAATGATCTATGAAAGCTAAACGTTATTATCATTTACTGTGTGGGAGGACGTACAGACGTTTTGTTTCCCTGACTCCAAATGGCATTAGTTGTAACTAACCTACTCGTGTCATGTGTGTGATTAGTATATTTTGCTTCAATTTACTGTTAGATCTAGTGAGATGAGTTATGTCTAGGGGTGACCTCATCAATATCTCCTCTGCCAGCTGGTTTCAGGTAGTTACTCAGCTACCGAGTCCCAGCCCCCCACCCCCCCTGAAACCAGCAAATATCACAGCCCTTTGCTGTTTCTAAAGAATGAGCTCATTTAGAGGCTGAAGTCAATAGGGCGTCACAAGATAGTGTCATCTCTGCCATTTAAGAGCAAGGCAGATTATGGACCAATGCAATAGCTTCACTCAGTGTCACTGAAAATATAGGCCCAGTAAGAGGATTAGATAGATTTAAGGCTGTGATGACATATAGCCTAGCTTATTTGCCTACAGCCCCCTTCTCTCCCTGCATGCTATCCTTGCTTTCAGTGCCATTTCCAACCCCATCAGCAACCCATAAAAGCATAAAGGTGGCCTAAAGATTTCCTTATCTTGTGTTGACATGCATTCCGAAACTAGCCCGCTTCATCACCGCTCTTGCTTTATTGCCTTGCCTTCCTCTGGCAACTTGACAATCACCCTGCCAGTTTGAAGGTGTTACCTGTGTTATTGCCTCATAGTATGAAGTTCAACCCCTCCCCTCCCCTGTAGAGAAACACAAACAACCCCACTGAAGTTCCCAATCTGCTCTCAGTGCTCTTTGACTCATCTTATCACTTTGTATTAGTTAGAGACATACTGTGGGTACGAAAAGTACCAAATTCCCAGACTTGTTGTTAGTGTGAGAGGCATTGCATCAAGGTTGAATAGAGTCTTTTTAACACAGGCCTAAATGCTGCCTGTTCTTGGCAGTGATAGTTTGAGAGTCTGAACAGGTCATCCAAACAACTTTCCTCAGACTGAAGTGTTCTCATAATGTGCAATTTCATGCTGAGAACAAGAGTGAGCGAATACCCTTATTAATCATGTAATGTGATTAGGCTGCCGTGTTTAGCGACATTAACCATCTTTTTAAGACGTGCTGACACAGATACTTAGAACCACCTACTGCGCACACCCAATAAGTCAAAATCTGATTTGTTTCTTTATTTTACGAAGAATGCACAACTTGGAGGGGTGGGGGGAGATGCTGTGCTCTCTGTCTCGTGGTTTCCTGATTGAAGCAGCACACTTGATTAAGTTGTTGCACTCATGTGATCTTGCTTTGAGTGTGCTCACTCACCCCCCTCTCCTCTTACCCCCAGGCCATGAATGCAGGGCGGTTTTTTTTTTTTCTTACTCTTTACTTTGAGCTCATTCTGTGATGTATCCAAACACAGTGGCTTAAGAGAATAGACATGGTGTGGACATAAGCCACTGTGTCTTGTGTTGTTAAGCATAAGAGCCCCCACCCACCAATGTCGACATAAGCTGTCCATGGTGGAGCATTTGAATGTTCTCCTACTCCCCAGGCAGATCGATGTTGGTCCACTGTCACCGCTTGCTCTATTGACCTGCCCTGTAGTCAGTCTGTTTGTCTCCCCCGTCCCTAAGTGGAGCACGCTGTATGCAATTTGTTGAGCATCAGCTTTTGTTTATCCATTAGCATTTATTAGCCAGTACATTTAGAAGGGGTTGCTGTGTTTGTGCCACGTGACCACTGCCTCACTCATACATGCTGTTCTGCTGTGTCTCGTAAATATGATCCTCCACGCCTGGTAGATAAAGGGCCCTCTATTTTCTGAAACACGTGACCTCACAGTTCTTTATCAGAGCCCTTAAGGCTCTCTGTTTTAGGAGTCCTCCACTCACATGACTAACCCATAAAGAAGCCATATAATGTTGCCTCCCCCTTTTGGTGTCAAAGGGGGAGTTGAGCACATGTCCACCCAGACCTTTGGTGGTTCGCTCCTGATGAGTGGAGAGGGACAGGGGACAGAGTTGGCGTCAATTACAAAGTAATTACAGTCTACACGGGAACTGAATAAGACCAATCTTCTGGTTTAAATTATTTTCATTGGACTGCAAATTGAAATTGATCAGACCCTAAATGGTGCCGTGACCGGGCAGGGCATAGGCTTAACCAAGCCTTATGTGGTTGTATGATCATCAGAAACTGACCAGCACTTTTCCAGGTGTTTAGATGTAGTCCCCAGGTGTCCACTGATGTTGAGTAGTATAGGGTTACGGTACCTGCATTAGTGGTGCGATGGGGCCGGCGGCATCTGGAGTTCAGCTCTGCAGCGGACCCTGTGACTGTGCTGTCGTACCTCGGAGGACAGCAGATGGATAGTCTACAGGCAGGATAATCTTGTCTGGCTGAGGGTGGGGTTGGATGTTGGAGACATCAGGCTTCTTGTGTAAGTATTTTACATTTTGCACACTGAAATTGAGTCTGCCATGAGTTGACCCCAGGGTTTTTCAAAGGGTTTATGGTTACCTATATGCCAAACATGCCTCAGAGGAACATAAAACTCACTAATTTAAAGACTAGTGTTTGAAAGCACATTGCTCTCCAACATATCCCTCTCAGGGGATATGTTTGGGAATGTATTTTTGGTTGACCCCAGGGTTGATGTCACTCATGGCTGAGGTGCTGGACAGATAAGTATCCCCTAAGAGAGGAAAGTGTTTAGATTCTCCATGATGACACAACTGAAATGTCCCACCAGCCTTTTTCAGAGGAATTTTGAGACCTGTGTAGTGTATTTTGCCTTGTCAGGACTTTTTCTAAGCTTATGTTTTTCTTATCTTCCTTATCCAAACAAGATCTTAGGCCCCCCTTACTAATAAATTACTTCTTCTTTGTTCTGTTGCATTTAGGCAAGTACATAGTCATATCCAAACATAGCCAATATCCAGAGGAATTTGTTTGGTTTCAGGATTTCTTTGGGGTTTTTTTCCACCAAAGAAGGGAAAGAAACAGGGATGTTTTTGTGTGTGTAATTACAGCCACTTCCTGTTTTCTCTGTTCTTGTGTTTATGGCTGAAGGGTTAGGGCATTTTTGTATTTTCACCACACATAGGCTAAATACATGCTCTACAGAGCAAGAGATGCCATGCACCCCTTGACCTTCAGAGCCAACTTTACTAGAACTTTGTGGCAGAATTAGGCCTAAGCAATGTAAATCAAACTCTTTTGCTAATCACAAGCCCCATGTAATTGATTTAACTATAAGGCTTGCAACAACATGTTATGTTGAGCCGAATAGATGTGCTTTGTATAGATACCCAAATGAATCAAGCAGCCTCAAACTTAGCTTGAGAAAGCCCATGTGGAGAGAATATTATCCCTAGTTTAAGTTCTAGGCCTACTTGATACTGGGTATATTTGCACCCTCTTACTGCATCACTTCTAAGCCTTCTTGCACTGCTTTCAGAGGACCATGTTTTCTTTTCCACAATTTTGTATTTTTTAAGTTTTATTTTTTCCCCACTGATATCAGTTTCTGAGATCTTTCACGCCTCATGCACATTTACTTTTTCTACACACAGGAACATTTAGTCACTGTGGACAGGTGTACTCTTTATTCCCCCCCCCCCACAACAAATTAATTCTAACCTGGCTAGGGTCAAAGGTCAACTGTGTGCAATTACTTTGCAGCTGAAGGCTTCTGAAAAAACCCTGCAGCTTTGAGGGATGTAACATGAGGCTACAGGAGGAGCCTCCTGGCCCGACCAGGGGGTGTCAGGCTTCAGGTGTTAATAATAGCAGGGGTCTGCAGCTGCCATTCTGTTGCCTTTGCTGAATTAAAGGCCCTGAAATCCTGAGCCTTTTGTCCCAGAGACCCTCCGCCACTACTGAGGAGGGGAAGAGTGTTAAAGAATGGGGGGCAGGGGACACACTGGCCACTGTTAAAGACAGCGTCTATCAGTTGGATGGTTTGACACAAAAGCCCATTTAGAGAGAAAATGGCCGCTGTTTGATAGTGTTATCCCGTCTCCAAAGCCTGGCTCTTTGTGCCCTGTCACCAAATGGTACCATAGGGCCTGATTGTGTAGAGAGCAGTCAAGGGAATAGGACAGGCCTTATCTCCCTGCTCAGAATAAGGCTTGAGGGCTGGCTCACAGACTTGCACCGTTGTTATCAAGAGGCATGCGTGCTTTCCGTTGAGCAGATTTGCTGGAGGAGGCCGGGCTCTCTGTCAGCCCAACCCTGCAGTTCCTGTGGTCTGATGACTTACTAATGTTTTTTTTTTCTCTCTGAATGTTTGCTGGTCTCTTGGAAGTGGGATTTTGGAAACTTTCCTTACTGAGTAACCGGAAGGCAAGTGGATTTGAGCAGTTAGGCTGAGCACAACGCTGTGTTTTTCCACCATATGGTCGTCTCAGTCAGATGGGGCCAGAGATGAGACTGGAGACTCGGCTGCTCATGTGAAATGGTCAGTGCTTTGGCTAAAGTGACAACTAGCTAACATACTGTTTTGACACCGAGTAGGCAAATGATTTAAAGTTAGCGTAGGCTATTTTTTTTATTCATCACTCTTTCATCCCTCATAGTTGGTCTGCCAGAGGTAGGGTACAGGGAGTCAAATGTTCTGAGAAATATTTTTTTAGTTTTTTATTTCAATGTTGTTGTTGTTCTTCTGGAATGCACACACTGCGGACCTGTCTGCTGTTCCTACCTGGGGGCTAAGTGAGGGGGCGCTGACTCAGCGTCATTATTGCCTCTTAGCGCTGTCTTTCCTGGCATCGATGTGATAGCATCCTAATGCGCCATAGGCCTCGGCAAACTTACCCAAGCCCCGCAAGTTATGGCAAACCTCCCTCTCATTGGTGGAGTTGTTGAATGATAGCAGGAGTTGAAGGGATAGGTGGGTGTACATAATGTTAGTTATGTTGTTTATGGCTAATGTCGATCTAACATCAGGGGCTGGCCGTCCATGAGGAACATGAGTGGAGCAGCCACGTCCCGGCCAGTATTGATGTGCTGCTGATTACTGGGCGGTTGCATAAGCGTCCTTAGAGACAGGGAGGCCCTGTATGTTTCCCTCCCGCCATAGGAACACTGCAGGAAACACACACAATGAGGAGTGTTCACCCATGGTGACACAACAAACTGCCTCTGTCTGTGTGGCTTCAGCTGGGTGCCTTTAGCTGGGTGCCATGGCCTTCTCTCAGGACCGCACTTGTTTCTGCCAGTCATGACAAGCAAGCGGATGCATAGACAAGGGCGTTTCTTTCCTCAATTGAGGAATTGAGCTAGATAGAACATTAAATTCGATAATTTGGTATGCCTAATACTTCACATTACAGTGTTAGAAAGTACAATGTAACAATGAGTAATAACAATACTTGTTACACATTTCTACAATTATACAGTAATACAATCACTGTAATGCGAAGTATGTAATGTGACCGAAAATGTTGCCAGGGAATTTCTCAATTTAATTTGAAATGGCCTAATCCAACATGAATGATGACCTCATTGTGAAACTGGGGTTCTTGATATAATTCTGATCAGTTTAGCATTATATAACATTATATAACATTATTGTCTGTGGCACAGTTACAGTACTTGCATTTTTATTTTTATTTTGAAAAGGTTCTTCACAGGTTCTTCCTAGATCTTCTATGTGGCTAAGCAGTGAAAAGGTGTGTAGAAAATCTGAAACAACAAGAGGGTCCAGAAGCTCTCAGCCTGTGCTGCCTAGTCAGCCTTGCAAGGCAGGAATTGGCAGCCTCCCCTCTCAGTGAGCATGTGATGGCAGCCTGTTGAATAGTGCACACTTCTGTGGTTCCCCTTTTCCTTTGCACTGCTGCTGTGGCGTACAACCCAGGCAGACGGACACAGCCCTCCATCCGACCTCATAACAAACATGGGTGGGAATCGTCATCACCAGGGTGTGCCTTACTGACCCAGCAGGTAGTGCAGAGAGAGGACAAAGTCTCCAAATATGGAGTAGAATGAGAGTGAAGACAGGTAGGCAACAATGAATGGGCAGTTAGCTATTCAACTCTAATACTTTGCTGCCTTGCCTTCCATCCATTAAAAGTTGGGGACATGAGAGCGAGGCGTTTGTTCTCGTAGTTGTACCTTTTTAATTATAGCTTCAACCACCAAATTTGAAAAGGTGTAATTTGGAGAAAAAAAATGTGTTTGTTCATAGGGGAGGCTTTGTGGTACTGTGTGGCTTTGTGCTACTGTGTGCCCTTGTGACTCACCAGCACCAGTCTTGTTATTCGGGAGACAGGAGGGAGTCGTTTGGAAGCCTAGTGTGACAGGCTCGGGGATGAGGCATGCTCAGCTTCTAAATCTGTCTCTGTGAATGCGCCGTTGATTAAAGTCAAAGAGCCGGGAGGGTCGAGCTGCTTTGATGTAACTGGATGTGCTCCAGAAGAAGAAGAAGAAGGAAGTAGGTTGTGGGCTCCAGCAGGGCACACAGGACAGCCACTGATAAGGTCACTGTGCCAGGGCGAACTGCCCCGCTCTTGTTTAGGCCGCAGACAAAGCCACAACATTAGAAAACCTGTCACGTTTCCCTTATTTCTGTAGTCTACTGCCCCAAGCTGAAAGCATCCTCCAATTTCCAAATATTTTGGCAGGACATGGTACTCGCTGGGATGGCGTCGGTTTTTGTTTTTCTGTGTTTTCTCTCGAAATGAGAGAGGAAGGGGTGGGGGGGGGAAGCGTTCCTCTCTAAGGCGTGTAATCGGAGAGGGGCTGGCATGCAGACCTGATGGTGGATGCTTCACTGCTTTATTATTCCCCAACTTTCCTCTCTCTCTCTGTCTCTCTCTCTTTCACTGACACTCGCTCTGAACACATCGGTTGCCTAGAGACCTGCGGTAGGATGCATGGAAATGGCAAGGAAAGGTCAGACAAACCTTTTGAGAAGTTAGTCATCTCCTACGGTGGAGGTGGCGGGGGGCTTGAGTGGATAGGCTGCCCGCGGAATGGTGAGGGTGTTCTAGAACTCTCTACTGGAGCGCGTCTTTTTCCCTTGGCTGTTGATTGGTCAGTTTTGTCTTGGTGGGGGTGTTGCTAACAGGAGTGTGGCAGTTGTTACGGGGAAAAGGTCATGTGATGTCATTGCAGGAATGATGCAAACGTCATGGCGAGATCAGTGCGCCTCTCTGAGTTGTTGTTCCTGCACTGAAACCACAGTCTTCCACTGAACATCCCTAACTGTGGTCATATTTGACCTCTGTTAACAAACAGGAAAAACACAGCGTAATCTGAACAGATGCACTTATCTCAATTTATGATGTGGTAATGTTGGTGGTGTTGCTGAAATTCGTGTTGCTGTCTTATGCAATTGCACATGCAAACATTTGGGAACAGAATGAGCAGGCTTTGGAAAAAAACATTTTTTTTCTCCCTCAGTATTTTTCCAGCGTTCTCTTGAGAAATGGCACCATGGTGTAATGCCTTCCAGGACTAGTACAGATGCAGAAGTGAAGCTTCTGTCCGCCATATTAGGTTATAGTTGTTTTTTTGCAGCTACAAATGACAAAAACAGGCAGACTCAGAAGTAGAACAATTTCTTACCGTCGTGTGTGAATCTAGTTTAGTAGGGCCTAATTTGAGGAGAGTGTGTTGTCTGCACACTGTTGGAGGAAGATGGAAATTTCATTGATAAAGAATCAATAGATTGTCCCAGTGAAAAGAAGAAAGATCACATTTCTTTTGGGTAGGCTACATCTTTGTTACATTATGTTAATCTAGCAGTAAAACTGTAGCATATCAGCACTTTGGTATCTTTTTTTTTGATCAAGGTGCAGACATAACAGCAGCTATAATAGTTGAAAATGTTTCTCTAAATTGGAATTGACATGTCCCTGATCGCCAATGATGTTGTTAACCTTAAACGGAAATAGGATGTTTGTGCTGTGTGCAGGGTGAATATGATTACCATTGGACATTTTGACATTTCACTTGAACATTGCTCTTTATATTACTACCATGCAGAAGCACTATCTCTTGAGTTTTGTATTGTATTATTGGCCTCAAAACATCATTTCATGAGTATGTTAATAAAACATTTATGCTAATTTCTCTCTGTTCTCTCTTCCCCACCCATTTCTCTCTCTCTCTCGCTGTCTCTTTTTCTAGGTATGGCCTCACAAGTCTTGGTCTACCCACCACACATTTATCAAACCCAGACAAGTGCCTTTTGCAGTGTGAAGAAACTCAAAGTCGAGCCCAGCAGCTGTGTGTACCATGAGAGGGCTCACCCGCGGACTTATCTGAACGGCAGAACCCTTGGCATAGCGCAACCAACCAAACTTGCTCCCTCCTTTGTGACTCGAGACTCGGCGGTGGGCGTCAGAGCGTGTGGCGGGCAGGATTTCCTGGTGCAGACGGTGGCCGTGCGTGGCATACGGAGAGAGCAGCCCAGAGCAGGAGCAGCAAGAGCAACAGAAGCAACAGGAGCAGGCCCGGCAGCGGCCCAGCAGCCCCAGGACGCAGGGGCAGTCCCTTCGCAGGGCAACAGGCAGGAGCAGACAGACAGAAGCAAGGGCGGCAGCAGTGGAGCAGCAGGGGCAGGAGGAGGTGGAAGGGGAGAGGGCAGTAGAGGAGGAGGAGGAGGAGGTGGGGTGGAAGAAGAAGGTGACGGGGAAGAAGACGACGACTGTGGAGGTTTGAACTCGGCCGACAGCTCTCAGCGATGTGGGCTGAAACGTAAGAGCGAGGAACTGGAGAACCAAGGGAGCGCCATGCAGATAGTGGAAGACCTGTCTATGTTGCCTGCCATGTTGCAAACGACGAATGTTGGGAACCCGGCCGCACCGGCGGCCGTAGGGGCTGGAGGAGGCCCCTCCAAACAAGGAGCGGGAGCGGGGGGAGCAGGAGGAGGGGACGGGGACTACCAGCTGGTACAGCACGAGGTCCTGTGCTCCATGAAGAACACCTACGAGGTGCTGGATTTCCTGGGCCGGGGCACCTTCGGCCAGGTGGTGAAGTGCTGGAAGAGGGGCACAGGTGATGTGGTGGCAGTGAAGATCCTGAAGAACCACCCATCGTACGCGCGGCAGGGCCAGATCGAGGTGGGCATCCTGGCCCGTCTGAGCGGGGAGAATGCAGACGAGCACAACCTGGTGCGGGCCTTCGAGTGCTTCCAGCACCGCAGCCACACCTGCCTGGTGTTTGAGATGCTGGAGCAGAACCTGTACGACTTCCTCAAGCAGAACAAGTTCAGCCCGCTGCCCCTGAAGGTGATCAGGCCCGTGCTGCAGCAGGTGGCCACGGCTCTGAGGAAGCTCAAGACCATGGGTTTGATCCACGCAGACCTCAAGCCTGAGAACATTATGCTGGTGGACCCTGTGAGGCAACCCTACAGGGTGAAGGTGATAGACTTTGGCTCAGCCAGCCATGTGTCCAAAGCGGTTTGCTCCACGTACCTCCAGTCTCGGTACTATAGGTGAGTAGAGTGCCTGCAGGGTTTTGGAATAGAGGGTTAGACTGTCAAAGTTGGTTTGTATGGAGAGTACAAGCTGTCTGTAAAAGGTCAGTGCAGGAGTGACTATGACAATTGTATTGTAACAGTATAGTCTAAATAGTCTGAGAATAGATGGAAAAGTCCTTTCCTCCCAGTTCTATGATATATGCTTGGGGTGAGTTTCTGTCAGGAAGCTGCTTATTATTAGAACTCAGTTTGCACCAAAGGGACTTGAGTCTCAGGTGTCCATATCATGAATGAGGCCAGATAAATAACGTCCCTCCTGAGGCCAAGCAAGGAAATGTCTCCCAAACCGCATAACATCCTGTGCATTCAGGAGCCACATACCACGACCTGTGAAAAAATGTGACCCCACAATGTTACTGGCAGGGGGTAGCCCGTTCACGTCCCCTCTGCCTGGGAAAGGAAACTGTGTTCTGAAAACAGCCTTCAACACAATGGGGCAGGAAAAAAATCAATAACTGTCTGTATGAGTTTGTGGACATCTCTTGCATTGTTAACAGTAAGGGAGAGGCAGGCTTGGATTGAGACCTCGGTAGTCTGTAGGATTTGTTAAGATGTCATGGCGATCATGAAATTGCCAGTAGGCAAATATTTGAAGTCTTAGCCTAATGCATGTATGCTTACGCCCGTTTGATTAAATATCAAGGAAGATTGAGGAGAGACATCACTGCAGGGATTCATTCTGGTTGAACATTTTCTCATAATCAAAAAAAAGGGAGGGCCTGCTTACAATGTTTGCGTTCTCCACTGTAATGAAATTCGGATGTTGCACGAAGACTCGGAGCATGAGGACATGCTAACAAGTTTTGATTGAGGAACTTCACCCTCCGCCAAATGTTATCATGAACGCAACTCTGTTACTTTTTGCTCTGATGCGTAACATGGCAGCACAGCTAGTATGTTTATGTTAAGAAGAATGTCTGTGTTTCTTGAGATCTTGGACGTACGAATGGAAAACCTTCAAGACAAATTACCCTTGGCAGCAACCTATGGGCGCCTTCGTTTTAGTTTTGGGAAACAGGTCTGAAATTATATTAACTGTTATGTAAGAGGCAGAGTGACTGACCCAGTTGAATGTCTGTGGTTTGTACCTCTGTGCTCAGTGTGCTGCTGACAGACTGTTTGTGTGATGAGAAGGATGTTTAGGGGGGCCTGAGGCCTCAGTTCCTCAGTGGTCTCCTCAGAGGAAGACTATGCAGAATTACTTGTTTTTGTGACTGGAAAGCCGTACAGGGGAAGATATTTCGAGATTCACATAGGCCGTCTACACAAAAAACAGGGCTAATGGTTTGACGTTTAGTGTGGTAGTCTGTGTTCTTGTCAAATGACATGATTGAACTCTAATGTAGCCTAATGACTGTAATGGTTCTGTCACTTGCTGCACCACATAAGGTCATAACCTTGCATTAGCCATTAGCTTCAGAATGCACTATAGTGTCTGTTGTTATGTGTGACTGCTGTGATAGCATAGCCTAGGTCTCCGCTAGTGGAGGACCTGGCAACAAAGAGGCAGCCTTCCTGTTTTCTGCTGCCTCAGAAGGGCATCATCAGTCTGCCAGGATGGATGTTTCTAATTAACCACACTCTGTCATAATTAAAGTCTCTCTGGCTCTGTGAAGACAGACAAAGAGAGCAGGCCTCTGTAGCCCAGTCCAGAGTAACGCTGGTTAGTCAGCTCTGCTGTGTCGGGTTTGCTCTGTGACAAACGTGGATGAACCAGCTAGCTGGACCACACCTAAATGCAGGCTTTAATTTTTAGAATGGCAAGTCTTTTAAAAGGTGCAGCGTGGTGTATACACGCCAGCTATAATTGAGATTCTGTCTGTAGCATGCAGACATTTAAATGTGCGTGTTTTGATTTGCACCAGAAAGGATCCACACCCCTTGCATCTTTCCCAGGCATGGGTCTTCTGCTCCCTCTTACATGGAGACAAGGTCAGCCCTAGGGACTGACTCACACAGCTCAAATTCATGTGCGTCATCCAATTCCAGCTTTGTGCTGCATGTCTTCTCAAGGCATGTTAGAGGCTTGAACTCAAGGCTTGAACACACACACACACACACACACACACACACACACACACACACACACACCACTCCCTGGAGATATATCATACCATTTAGACTCGTAGTCAGTGAAGCTTGTTCGTTGTCTTCCTGGCACACAATGTCCAGTGTTTTTGTGAGATAATTCAATAGAAACACAACATGCACATCAATGGCAACCCTACTGACACACCTTGTATCTGGGGGAATCAGGGCAAGCAGAGTCTGTTTGTGTTCTCCAGATCAACAGTCTGTCATGTTTGCCCTTGGTGGAAATGTCAGGAAGACCCTGGGGATCTTTTGAGAACTTGGCTCTGCATGTGCTTTTAGATATGAAACTTTCAGGAGATATTCATATGCTCCCTGGATTAGCACAATATTTTTTCTAAAGGTTCCTGGGAATAGGGGTATGCTGGCTGTAGTGCAGACTTGGCACCTGTCAGATAATATGTTTTAACTACGCAGGTGTGGGCGCCTAATCCACACAAACCCCTGCTGCTGCCTCCCAGATTAAATCCCAATCTGAGGGCACAATCTGTCTGAGCCATGCCACGCCACGCCACCCAGAAGCACCCTCATTCTGCTCCAGACTCCCAAACCTTCTTCAAGATCTAAATTATTTAGATTGTAGAGGATTAAAGAGCAAGCTCTTTTGGATACCGCCAAAACTGATGCCACTATGTCTATTTTTTGATATATATTCATTGCTAGCCTACCAACAAACATACTAAAGCTTGTGTAAACTAGAGCTCAATGTCCAGAAGAGCATTTCTTGATCCAGTCTATTGCTTATCAATGCATGCTGCCAGCAGACCACCTGTGCCAAGACAAATTGGGTGCAAAATTGTACTAAAAGCCTCAGAATTCATCTTTGAAAGTACTTCCCTGCCCCCGGTTGATGAATGGCAGTCATTGGCTGAATGTTAGCGTCTTAATTCTTCAAAGTGACACTGAACAAGTCAGGGATTAGTTTTTAGCCTTAAAGCGGTGCTCCACTCCATTTACCTTACGGTTGTTTTGTTCTTGGATTTGATGTAGTCATCCACCTCAAGTCGTTTTTCTGTGTGTCCCTCGCTTTGGATCTTTAGTTGCAGCTTTTGGTCAGCGTGTGTTGTCCTTTGAAGTCCATTAATTCTGGAAATATACAGTGCCCTGCGTAAGTGATGGAACAGTGAAGCATTTGTTATTCTTTTGGCTCTAAACTCCTGAAGTTTGGATTTTAAATCAAACAATCACTGTGAGGTTAAAGTAGAGATTATCTGCTTTTATTTGATGATATTTGTGTACATATTGGTTTCACCGTTAAAAAATTACAACACCTTTTATGCATACACTACCACGTTTTATTGCAAGAAGTTCCAGTCCAAAAGGTACGTTTTAGTTTCACTTTGATAGCATTGCGTTGCAACCGAACAGACCGATTATTGTTGACAGCGCGAGAGGTCTACTTGTGCATTTGTCAGGAAATAAGTCTGATATGTTAAATAAGATGTATTGAGTATGTTTAAAACACAACAGAACATTTATTTGGAAAGTAAAACTGACACATTACCGTTGGCAAGTATTTCAGAGTTGAGTTTGAGTGTTGTTTTTTGAAATGGTGATTCCGAGAGAAATTGATATAATCTAAGAATACGATCAATGAACATAAAACCTGTCTGGGGTGGTATACTACTTCGAAAAGTGCTAGACAACTAGGCTATATAATGTAATTAGGGTGGAACATCCCTTTAATGTTATTCCTTTGTGTTTGGGGGAGAACCTCACTTAGGAATGAGGAATCTAAAGCGAGTCATTTAAATAGTTTTTATTACTAGGGAATTGGAGGATTCACTCTTCTCCAGAAGAGATGATGGAGATTTAGTTTGACACCATCTCTGAGGATGTAGTTTAAGGGAAGATTGATGTTATCTTATCCAATTACGCAATGTATGTTCAGTCTGAAAGGGAGGCGAATCGATCGAGGGAGGTTGTAGCGTCCTTCTTGAAATGTTCAGCTAAATTGCATCCATAGTTTGGAGACTATGTTTGGCAGCTAAATGCAGTTTCATGAACTTGCAAAGTTTGAATGATTTCCTTGTATTCTGTAAGGTAATTTGGTTTGCAGTTTTACAAACCACAAACACTATTAAAGATGATATTACAGAGGTCCCTGGGTCATTTAGAAAAGGAAACGATCACTGAGCCACACGGCTCCTTGCTATCTGTTCTTGTGTGGGTTTTTTACATGACATTTAAATAATTCATGCTGCTTGCACACTGGGCCAGTGAAGCAGTGCTGTAAAGGGAACATATGCAAATGGTTGGTTTGGTTGTCTATTCCTCTCAGTTTGTGACTCTGTCGATTCCTGTTAGTCTTGAGATGAGGAGATATGAGTTGCTTTGACCTGTGCTGGGGCTGTTCATCGGAAGAGTAGAAAACCACATGATTGTCAGTGATGTTGCTATCCAAAGGCCTCTTAATGTAGCCCACACCTTTGTCACACCGCTTCTGCGTAGGTGCGGCATTGTGTTTTGGCTGCAATCCCACTGCTCTTTGTTTCATAGAGGTTTTAAGGTTGGTGTTTTAAAACTGAGGTGTGAATTTATGTACATATTGCTCATCATAACAATTTCACTCGTACTTTCCAATGGCACCCACGTTGAAGAGAAAAGTACACTTGAGAGTAGGCCTATCATTCATCTTTTTCATTGTCACACTGCAATCTAAGGGTTTTCTTGGTAAAGCATGCTACAATAGCATTGTAGACCAAGTTCAGAGAAGTTCCAGAACGTTCTGATGATGAATGGTAATAGCCACCAGGGAAGTTGCTTGGGTTTCCCACCGATAGGGCTTATGGTTAATTGTGTTGTCTTGAATCATCTTGTTGCAGCATGAACAGTTCATGACATTTCTGTTGCCATGCCTTAATAACAAGAATGTTTGTTAAGAATTAATGTTTGTGAAGGTTATAGTGCCTACTACTGTACTTGAGAGAATGTAGTCTAGCAGCTGACATTACCACATTGAGATTGTATATGAGGAACCATCTTTGTTTTTACTAGCCCAATGTCACAGGAACTCTCAGTACCGCGTCAGCAGCAGTGTAGTCTGTTCTCATGCATACACACAGGGCTTCATTCACTCACTTCTGGTAAATGCACCATGTTTCAGGAAGTGACTCAAAATAGATTGGCTCGGTGTAGTCCTACACTGTATTTTTGTGACTTTGGAGAGGAAGTTAAATACAGTGTGCAGCTGCTCTGTACTCCATTTGCCAGCTCTAGCCATTGTGAGCTGGGTTTGCCAAATAATTTTCACCGGCCATTTTATCTCCAGATACAATTTAGAAGCAGTGTATTGCCTAATTTCAAGGGGGCCACACCGAATGTTAATAAGGCTAGCCTACTGGGAGTGCGCACCGTTGGTAAGAACTGGCTCGATGAAGATTCATATTCAACCTAATGGGTGATGTCATTTCACAAGGCAAGAGGGGGAAGCAATATCATGGATGCCACGAACAAGGCACCACATTAATTAAGTTTAACAAATGGAGAAAGTTCCCCTCAATATGCAGTTTGCCATTTACAATTTCTAGGAATCAGTTGGATGACTTTCAGGCGACTTTCTCTCCATTGCATCCAGCTTCTGTGTGAGGGAGAAGAGAGGAAAGAACACCTGACGTGCTCTCAATTTTGATTAGTCACTTTCCTTAGCTTGCTCTATTGAGCAGCACAGTCTTAAATGGTGTGTGTGGGTCAAGCCAAAGCAAGGGATTATTTTGTCCTTGGCTCCCCAGGGGCCAAAAACTACCTATTCGGTAGATTCAATACTTGGATGGTTCAATCCTGGTATTTCACACCATTGACTGTGAGGAATGCTCTTTTCTGATGAAATTGGAGTCCTGAAAAGGAAAGGATTGCGATCTGGAACACGCATCTAACCTCCCGTGAGGTACATGATAACGATCCTTGCCCTCTGCTGTCGCTGCTCCTCCAGTGAGAGGAGCACCCAAACATACGGAGGGCAGCAGGGTAGGGTGGAGGGCTGCTTAAAATAGCTGATGGGAGGGCGGCCAGCACCATTTGACTTCTATAGATGGTGAAGCTCGCTGGCAGCCAGAGCGAAATAAGGGCTGAGTGAAATGCTAGAGAGATCGCACTCACTCGTTCAAGGTCAACCTACTCCAGCGTCAGCTGTTTTGCTTTTTGTGTGTGTGTGTGTGTGTGTGTGTGTGTGTGTGTGTGTGTGTGTGTGGGCAGAAATATATCAATGTGATGAGTTTAGGAATTTGGTTGTTCCATCCCCTTTAAGATTCCACATTTGGGGTCTTTCCCTGGGACCTCGGGCGTGATTTAGTTGTATTTTCCCCTCTGAAACCCTGTAGTCATTTTGGTAGTGGTGCTTTTAATTAGGCTAGTTTAACATGTTCTCTCTGGGTGCTGTGATTGGTGAACCGCTGGCTCCATCAGCCCTCTCCCAGACTGAGGCCTGTTTGTTGCTCTGAACCTGGTAATTGGAGTCTTCAAATTGGAGCAGAAATGCCAGCAAGGCACGAGAAGTCTCTGTTAATTACGGCTCAGCACCCAGAGTCTCCATCAGCCTCCCTGTTCCTGCCGTCTTTACAACCCTCTGCACCCAGAACTGCCTGACATTTTCAAAACGCCTCTCTAATTGCTTTCATTTTGAGTTGATTTGCTCTGCCGGTGGCTTTTCTTTTCTTTTATTACAGCGACTTTTATTCCCTCACTTTTATTCGCCTCGCTTTATTGCTAGTAGCATTTAGAAGTTGTAATGTATTTGAATAGGATTTTTTTTCCTTACCAATTTGAAACAATATCTGTGAACATAAAACTCCTGCAGCTAAGGGCAATTCTACGTGTTTGTTTATTGCATAAAGTTCTTTCATTGTCAGTTCAACATGCTGGGTCTTGGTTCTACACTTCCTGATTATTAGCAGTGAGCTAACACCACAAGGCTAGTTAACCGACTGGTGGGCTGTGTTCCTAGCCACAGCTTTAGCTTGTGTGTGTGTGTGTGTGTGTGTGTGTTGGACTGTGTCTGTTTGTTAGTCTCTGTCTTTGTTAAGCCTTGTGTTTGTTATTGTGTGTGTGTGTGTGTGTGTGTAGCCCTCGGTGTGGGTTTCCTGTGTCTCTGGGAGTCGCTTGGCCAGACTGTGTATAGTATCTCCTTCCTCAGGTAGCATTAGTCCGCTGCGCTTCAGTTTGCAACGCAAGCTCATCAATCATTCATCAAGGCCAGCGCTCAGCCTACTGGTGTTAGCAACAGAGTAAACACAGCCAATCACATTATGTTCTACAAGAGGGAACAAGGCACATTTATCCTGTAACCTAATTTATTGTCATTTTAAAAATGTGCCTCCTACTTGGCGGGGATGAGATCGTCCAAGGATTCTCCCTCCCTGGATGCTGACATTCTCCCCCCTCTCTCTCTCTCTCTCTCTCCCCTGCTTGGTGAAGTCCTAATGATGTTATGGGGCTTGTTTGGAACCTTGAATACCTTGTGTTTGTCTGGTGCCCTTTTATTGAATGTTTGCCTGTCTAGTGTACCTGTCTGAGATTGAATCCTAGCTGAGTTTTTAAATAATGACAGAGGAAATGAAATTCCCAGACAACACTTCACATACCACGATCTCTTTTTCCCCTCTCCACTACTGGTGGTGTTGTTGTTCCCTCTGAAATGATTGCTTTGGGGTTTAAAGACCAAGGAGCTTCAACAAGGCCTCACCTTCAACATACCCTCCTTGATGACCGCAGATATTGTTGTTGCGATGGCTGGATGTTGCTAAGACTTGTTTGTTGTTCAGGCTTCATGCCCTCTTGTCAGTTGCTGAGCACAAATGATGAGAAAGGATAACGCCACGGGGATAAGACCTGTGATATTTGGTTACACATCTGTTCGTGTGAGTTGAACTTCTGTTCCACACCTACCTTTGGGAAAACAGATACTAAGATGGATACTAACTGCCCCACATCATGTCCTGTTTTTATTTTTTTATTTGGTAGATCATCATGATTCTTTCAAGAGTAGCAATAGTGGAGAAGTGCACTGGATCTCTGGCTACTGGTCACTGAGACACAGCAGTAGGCTACGTCCTTAGAATGGTATGGTTCTACCTCCAGTTCATCAGTTATGGCTAAAAAGACTTTGTTTATGTGGTCCTCAAACAAAGTAGGAAGACATTGAAAAACTGGTTGCTGGTGCTTAAGGCTTAGACTGTTTTGATACTATGCCATGACCTAGTGGTAATTCAGCACACTATATCATGTAGCGTAAAGCCACCAAACATCGCTGATTAGATTAGCTAGAACCCTGGTCACGGACCACAAGATCTACAGACTGACCAGCCCCACTCATTCCAAAGCCATTTCCTCTTTTTGCTTCCCGTGTCTGTAAATAGGCCTAAGTAGTGAGTTACATAAGCAAATGTTTAAGTAACAACGTTCTGTCAATAAGCCAAGAGCAATCTATGGGAATGGTCAGGAAAAGCAATCTGAGCTCTCCCTACAGTTCTCTGTGTAGCATCTGTGTGGAATGCTGGTGTTCAGAAGCAGATGTTCTTGTATGTAGCTCTGTAGAGCATGTAGTTCCTGGGCCCTCACTGCCATTCTTCTCCACACACACGGCAAGATTGGAAAAAACAACTTGCTGACTCGCATACATGTGGAGCTTGCTTGTGCCAGCCAGTGAGATTGGGCTAATTTAGAGGAGGGTAAGAGCACTGTGCAAAGTCAGATTTCCACGCATTTCTGGCATGTCTCCTTCTCCCACATAGCTCCCGTGATCACACCCACCTCCCTCTGCACACTTGGAAGTGGTTCTACAAATGCTCTCGTGTGTTTGGAAGGGAGAGTCTTGATCACTGGAATGGTGTTTTGACCAAATCATAGTCACATAGTGGGCCTTCAGTTATCACTATTCCAACTCTCTCTCTGTCTGTCTTTCTCTCTCGTTCTCTCTCGTTCTCTCTCTCTCTCTCGCACACACGCACGCACACACGCACACACACACACACACACACACACACACACACACACACACACACACACACACACACACACATGCACACAGAGACTATGGTTTTGTTGCTAACATCCCCTGCATTTTGCTCTCCCTCACTCTGGAAAAGGCTGAGAGAGGCTGCTGACAATTTAAGCCTGGGGTTTTTCCAGTAAGTGGGTGGACCAGTAGAGCTCTGGTAAAAACTAAATGTGCAATTAACTAACCCCTCTCCAAAAAGAGAGAGGGAGAATCACCCAGATGCCTTTATTTGGCATGTGTGTTACTGTTCAGTCGTGTGTTCTGAGTTTGACTTAATTGAATTGTTTTCACTTTTGTGGGTCAGTGTTTTGGCCAGCGCAGCAGCGTGAGGCAGACTGGAAATGCTTTGTGGATGGAGAGGGTAATGACAGGGTGAAGATGCGGTGGACAGGACGGAGGGAAGAAGTGGAGGAGGAGGAGGATGAGGGTCCACTTTGGCCTTCAGAACTGGCATTTTCCCTGGTTCCTCTGTTGGAGTCACGGAGAGGCTAGCCTACAAATGAATTGACCACTCTTTTAAAAACAAAGGCTTTTTTTTATTTTTTATGAAAGAGGCTGTTTTAGAGAGGCTTCAGAGTCAAGTGTTGGCTTTTGTGAGTGAAAAGGAAGTGGTGCTTCTCACTGGAGGCTTGAACATCCTCTCATGTCACTTGTCCCTGCCTGTTCTAGTTTGCATTTTAAGACCGCATCAGCGATTTGCGCAGCTGTAGAGGGTCGGGGGGGAAAAAACCAGCTTTACATTATGTATGCCTGATGTGTATAGGGGCTGACGTGAAAGTGCAATATAAAATACGATGATGGTTGTGTCGTGTATGCCTTCACACAAGCTCGATAGCAGGATGCGGGCTCTGAGGGGTGTTCTGGATTTAACCCATTTAATTTTTTGTTCAAAAAGCTTATAGTCCCAGAGATCACTGCAGACAAAGGCTGAGCCAAGGTTGAAAATCATTGATATGGTTTCTTTGGATGCAAAAGGCCTCATCTCATATTCATTCATTCATTCATCGACATTCCTGTGCTCATAACTGAAAAGTCTGTTGTCTGTGTTGGCTATTCAGTAACTTTCTGATGAAGAAGCAGTGGCACGAACTGTACAGACGCACCTATATTGTTAACCACTTTTCAGAGCGCGTGTCTGTCGCTGGCATTTGACAACAAAAGGACTGTTATTCTGGGCCGTCTGCTGAATGGGAGGAGGCCTCATTGAAGAGTGTACACACACACACACACACACACACACACACACACAAGCACAAGCACAAGCGCACCGTTATATCCTTCTACATGTGTGGTTCAGGCAAATGGGACTGTCGTAGTTGCGTGCCAGGGGCTACGTCAGCCCTGTTTGGAACCTGCCCTGTGTTCCAGTTAATAATTTAGAATGCAACAAGGGTGTGTGGAATTACAGTTCCTGGAAGGACGCTGCGGCAAGGTTCCATTCTCCCCTCGTAGGGCCAGTCGTTGGCCACAGTGTTCAGTCAGAGCTGAGGGGAGAATAATATTAGCGGTGTATGTTGAGCCTTAGCCTACGGGCCTTAGCTGGTACGGTATATGGTTATTTTCAGGAACTAGCTAACTGAAAGGCCAACCCGAGCAAAGAGAACCATCATCCCTCCCTGAATATGCTGCCCTCCTGGTTTGTTGTTCCCTGTGAGCAGGTTGGACGTCACTCTACACCCAGCTCCTCTCTCTCTCGCTCTCTCTCTCTCTCAGGGCAGAGCCAGTGTGGATCGCAGGCCTATTTCTGGAGCGTGAGATCATAGCCATGAATAAAAAATGCCCATATAGATAATTTCTCGGCTGCACCTACCCTACACCTTTGTTCTTGCAGAGGAACAACACGGTGCCAGTGTCCTCTCTCTCTCTCTCTCTCTATGTCTCTCTGTCTGTCTGTCTGTCTGTCTCACTCTCTCTACCTCTCCGTCTGCAAAGGACATTTCAACCATTGAAATAGAATTTGGTTCTATTTTTATTCAGCATGTTTGTTCTCTCGAGAAAGCATTAGGCCTAGATATATTTATCATGCCATTGTGAAGCACTGTCTTTTTTTTTTCTTTTTTTCTTATTCTTTTTTACATTTGTCTCAGCAAGGGGAAGAGGATGTGACAGAAACTAGATTTACGATATCTGATACCACAGAACTTATGCTTTTGGTATTCCCCTGGGTAGCTTAAAGCCTTCTGATGCTGAGTTGCACTAAAATAATTCAGGATTGATCCAGTAAAGTGAAATCCAGCCCAAGCGGAGCTGTCTCTTTGTATCACACACCGTGGTGAGGGGTTTTGATGCAGTATGCTGGTGATGCAGTGGGACTGGGGTCCTGGTGGTATTTCAGGCTAGGCTAATTGAAACAGAGCTGGGGATTTCTCCCATCCCACCTCAAGTCAGTCATATTTAGATACAGAATTCTGACAAGCTTAACAGCCAAGGCGGCTTGATTAAACGTTGTTTAAACATTTGCCAATGGAAATTATTTGCATTTTAGTTCAATCAACACGTGTGTGTGTGTGTGTGTGTGTGTGTGTGTGTGTGTGTGTGTGTTTGTCTTTCTCTGTGCGAAAGAAGAGCAAACTCTAAATTATAGCAGCCGACTTTTCATGAGGTCATGAGTTTCAACTGGGATTACTCTCTCAAAACAATTTAGCAGTTCAGACATGCACTCTTGAGTTTCTGCTTGTGTAGTTAAGCCTAAATAATGCAATTTTCAGGCTTTATAATGCTCTCTTCCTTTGATGTAGTTAAGGTTAGGTCTTTAGCCTGTGGATACTGCTCTTCGTTTCAAGTGTGTGTGTGTGTGTGTGTGTGTAAGAGAGAGAGAGAGAGTCCACCCGCTGGCAGGTTCAGCGTCAGAGGCCAGCCTTCCGTGGGATATCAACATAACAGATGTTTGCGGTGCCGACCCCACTCCTTTCCTGGGTTTGTGGGACTCCTTCCCAAGCCCAAGGTCAACGAGGGGAACACACCTCCCTGTGTTCTGCGGGATCCGGCCCGTCATTATGTTTGTGTTTTTCCCCACATCATGGCCTTCTGCTTTAGCCCTGAACTGTCTGTGGGGACACGGGAGGGAGTGATGGAGAGGGAGAAAGAGGGAGAGAAGGAGAGAGTCAGGGAGAGGTAGAGAGGAGTGCTGTCTGAGGTAAGGGTATTGGCTGCTGAACTCAGACGAAACCTCCTCTCAGGTTTTCCGAGTGTAATCCATTTGCTAAGAAAATGCTATATAGTATTTAGTTACCGAGGCAGACGGTGAAACCCTAGAAGTGCGCTCTGCACCGTGGGATGTTTGATAGGAGGTACTGACAACCCTGGCAGGCCTAGAAAGCTCTTCGACGATGTGTCTTTTTTTCCCCCCTCTGTGCAAACTGTGAAAGGTATTTCTTTCCATAGTACATAGTGTTCTGTGGAAACCTTTGAACCTCACTGATATTTCAGACAACTCAGCCATGTCAGACTCCACCCCCCCATCCCCCCACCCCCACCCCCCACCCCCCCATCCCCCACTCATCCATTCTCAGCCTGTTTACAACATGATAGTGTCAGACAAACAATAGATTTGATATCCACACTCTGGTATTCTGACTGTGATAGACATGCCCAGTATTTGCCTTTATGAAACAGCACTGGTAGTTTCCTCTGGCGAGGCCTCGCCTGGGAAGCAGATGTGACCGTAAGTTCTTGGCTGTAATAGTTGGAAGTCCTTCCATGTCTTTTTCCTTATGTTTTTTTGGACTCCTTATGTGTCAGGGGCCGTCAACCGCTGTCAGATCCAGGAATTTCCTATGCACCTGATTATTTAGCTAGAAAGCTGATCTGTGAGTAATCTTTATTCTATCTAAAGACTATCTGACTTCCAGTTAACCCCCCCCCCCCCCCCTCGACCCCGATTTACGGTAAAAATTTAAAATGGGTTGATGTTCCTCCAGCGCTACTCTATGAAGATCGCCATCCAAAAGCTCAGAACCCCGTGCGATAATATTGTGAAAGTACTTTTCTTCGGTCTATCACTTCATCTCCAGTCAAGTTTCATTACTCCCGGTTCTAAACATAACTCCAGACTCCGGAGGTCGTCCATCAAACCTCCCTGACTTTTATATGGTAATGCCGAAAAAGAGCTCCTCAGATCCCTCTGTGGCTCTGCCCCCTCTGAACAGTTTTCCGCTGCGTGTCCCTGTCATCATTAAAGTGCGGGAGGAAGAGAGGCTCGGTCTGTCTGTGCCGCTCGGCTCTGCCTCAGGTGTCGACGGTCCTGGCGTTCTCCTCTGAAGTCCCCGCCGCGCGTTCCGCCCCGCCGACTGTTCTGTAATTGGCCAGATTCTGGAGAGTAATGAACACCCAGAAGGGGTGGGGTGCTGTGTCCGAGTGCAAAGGGAAAGAGGAGAGACACCGGGGTGAGAGGGGGTGGGGGGGGGTGCAGAGCGGGAGAGAGCGGCCATTAGGCGTAAGCTTTGATGTTTCCTAGGTGCCAATGGTTAAAGGCACTAGGGATCCATTAGTCTTAGTGCGTGCGTGCGAGAGACAGACAGTCAGTCAGAGAGCTGGAAGCTCTGTGTTAGCTTAATGAGGGGCGGATGGAAGCCTCCTCATGTCTGCCTCACCCTCCAGACTCCTATCACTCGCCTTACGTCTTAATGCCTCTACTCGGCTTGTGTGTGTGTGTGTGTGTGTGTGTGTGTGTGTGTGTGTGTGTGTGTGTGTGTACTGGTCTATCCTACTGTCTGTTTGAGTACCTGTCTCTTTATGGGTGTCAGAACAGCATATGTCTGCAGACTCCTGCTTTTTGTTGCAGCGTCATTATCTGAGGATTTGTACAGGGAGTATTTGATGTGTGATCATCTCTGATTTAACCTAATCTGCTCGTTAAGCAATATGCTTTTTCAGTGCTTATGGATTTAACAGTAGAGACCCATCTGTGACATTTTACAAAGGTCATGTAGTTAGCCTAGATATCCCATCCTGCCTTGCAGACACACACACGCAGACACACAAACACACACACACACACACAACCACAACTTGTACCACTTTACAGGTGAACGTCACCCTGCATCCCTCCAAGGCCACGTGATGTGTGTTGTCCGAGGCTGTGAGTGTGTGTCATCCGAGGTGTGTGTGTGTATGTATGTGTCATCCGAGGCTGGCTGTGCGTCTCCCATGGGGCCGGTACACGTGAGTGTGTGATCACGGGGCCTCTGCTTGTCTAGCGTCCCTCAGCCCGCCGACTCCCACTTCATACCCTCAGGATAGAAAATAGATTTGGTTTGGCTGGAGACCGGCAACTACAGTTGCGTCGATCCACAGAGTGCCTCGTTGCCCTGGCAACGTGCACTCATCCCCCCCAGGCTGGAGGGGGGGGGGGGGGGGGGGTGAGGCCCGCTGGTTCCCATTCTCTCTTTTTGTCTTTTCTCTTCCTCACTTGTTGCTCACTCCCTGTCCTCCATTCATGCTTTTGCAATCGATGATTTGATGGAGAGATTGAGAGCAAGAGAGAGATGGAAAGAAAGATAAGGACAGCAAGCTTATCTTAATCCATAGGTTTCGAATAGCCTTAAATATGAATATGAATATGAAATAGGAACAGAAGTGTGTGTGTGTGGGGGGGGGGGGGGGGGGGGTTTGAGTCATGATGTCATTTGTTTTCCGGTTTCTCTTCCGAACACCTGTGCCTTTGGTCCTCACAAGCATAACCATGAACTCTGCTTTTATGTCTGATCGCCTCCATAACAAACCTCCATAACCAACCTCCGTAACCAACTGGATCTGCTGCAAAGGCTTTTAGTGCATTCATTATTTTGCCTGGCGGTGTATGTAATTGCACTCCTGGGGTATATGATTTGTGGAACAACCCGTGGTAATCTTAGAGGATGTGTCCGGCGCGTACACAGGATGAAATGGTGCACAGTTTGACAGTCCCTCTCCCTCTCCCTCTCCCTCCACCTCCACCTCTCCTCCCCCTCTCCCTCTCTCCCTCCCCCTCTCCTCCCCTGCACTGAGGTGTTAATGGACAGACCCCTGTGACGGCAGGATGTATTCTAGCGCACGGGTAAGAATAGGTCCTCTGACAAGGCCAGAGTGTTGTGCTGTGTAACATCACAACACACGCCGCCCTACTGTAGAGAGATCAGTGTTTCACCATGATTGCTTCTTTTGTTTTTCTTCTCTTTTTTCTTGACGAGGAGCAAAGGCCCCTGAAACACCTGTCAGGGCTGCAAACAAACACTGAAACTTTTAAATTGCCAATTTAATCTTGCATTTTGCAACTGGGCAGTAGAGCTAAGCAAGGGGGCCTTGTCTAGTAGCGATGTGGTAAGGGCCGGTTAGAGGCCTGCCTTGGCTTGTTCCTGAATGGGATACTGTTAACAGAGTTATGACCACTGATGGGGGTAAATGCAGCACAGGTGTCGAAGGTGACACCGACAGTCCATCCAGTCTCTGAGGAGCCTGGTCTAAGATGAATGAGCTCCTCCAGCAGGAATGCGCTGCTACTGACTGACTTTCTCTAGGATCGCAACGCCCGCACGGCCTTCTTCTGTCTTTATCTGGAGTCTCATCCCCCTCTGCCTTCCCGGGGAGAGCCTGGATCTTATTAATAGGACGTGGTCTGTGAGGTTCAAATGGTTGTCATAACTGGTCGTGTCTTTTTTTGTTATTATTATTTAATTTTTTCCCCCCCGCCGCTCCGTAGCCGTCGCCTACAGCGCCAGCTGTCACCCCGCGGTCGTCGTGACGATGTGATTGAACGGGGCTGGAACTTATTTTAGCAGGTCCCCCCCCCCAGCCCCGGGCCTAGCCTTACCCCCCCCCTAGCCACTGTCACTTACCACCCAATGACACAGCTTAACGGATTTTACAGACAGGTCAGCTACCTTTTCCGCGGCATCCTGTTAGATAAGCTCAGTATAAAAAGCTCAGGATTGCCCGGGTCTGTTTGGCCGGCCATGGATAGCTGTGGGAGCCTAACGAGAGATGCTGCGATCGCCCCGCCAATCCCTCACTCACTTGTTTAGATTATCTTGATCCTATTGATTGTACAGTAATATGTGTCGAGCTGCTTGCTTCGCCATAGATAATAGACCCTATCGCACATTCCCCCCCCCCCCCCACCACCCCCCCTCCCACCCACACCCAGGCGCCTCAGTGCTGTGTTTTTACAGCCTCTTCCCCTATGTAATCGATGCTGTTGTCAGGGTTGAGAAAATATATCGGAATAACTGACGTAAGAGGTTTACGCACGCGGACACGCACGCACTCAGTGCAGGTCCCCCCCACACTGACCTATCGGTGACAGCAGCAGTCTTGTGTTTTTAGACATCGGAGCCATTTGTCATCCAAAGATATTCACGCTTAGTCAAAACCCTGCCAAATATACCCATTGAAACATCCTCCCCGGCTTTAACGGCGGCCATGCGTGTCACTCCGGCATTCCCAACACAACGTTTTGGTCCGACTTAAGTTTAGAGTCGGCTAAATTACAGAGTAAAGTGCCCTCGCTGGAGCCCGAGGAATTCCATAGGAGAAGCAGCAGTTGTGATGTATTTCTGCTTATCGTTAATATACTACTAATTATAGTTAGGGTTAGGGAATTATCATGACAGTATAATCTTTTGGTGCCTCTTTTCTTGAGATGGGTTTTGGCTGTTATGTCCCTGCAATGAGCGTTTTACATCACTGTAATTATGTGAAGCGTTTGCCTGTATTTTAGCCATTGCTAGTTTTTTTTGACGTCATTATGAGTCGTGCGTCCTGTTTGATTTAGAAATGTAAACTCGAGGCTTCCAGGTATTGTCAGTGTGGTTTGTGGACCTGGTGTGTGTTGGAACAGTAGGATCTGTCAGCCTGTCTTACTCAGATCAGCTGTGACAGGGGTCTGCGTCAGCCTCACCGCTAACCTCACATGTGACGCGGTATTACTGCTCATCAGGATCACGGCGGGGTTACCGAGGGTTACAGCGGGCCAGCGCTTAGTGACCGCGGTACACTTCCTGGTTCCCGTCTTCCTGGGCTGGGCACGGCGGCCAGGTGAAAGGCCGGATCCCTGACCTCCCGAGAGTATTTCGGTGCCTCTTAATTCCGATATTCAACATCAGATTGGATCAGACTGGACGGGACCTACTCTTGTGCTGCAGGAATGCACATTTGCATCAGACGTTCAGCCCTGTAACGACATTGTGTTATGTTATGTTATGCTAAGGGAGTGTGTGTGTGTGTGTGTGTGTGATTGTGGTCTCTAACCGTTGTATCTAACGTGTGTGTGTGTGTGTTTTGTCTCTGCAGGGCTCCAGAGATCATCCTGGGCCTGCCGTTCTGTGAAGCCATAGACATGTGGTCCCTGGGCTGTGTGATTGCTGAGCTCTTCCTGGGCTGGCCTCTCTACCCCGGGGCCCTGGAGTACGACCAGGTAAATGATCCTCTCATTGTGTAACTACCTCCTCCTCTCTCTCTCTCTCTCTCTCTCTCTCTCTCTCTCTCTCTCTCTCTCTCTCTCTCGCTCTCTTTTCCTCCCCCTCTGTCTTATTCCCTCTATACCCTCTTTATCATCCTCCTCCTCCTCTTCTCCACCTCCCTCTGCTCCTTCTCCACCCTCCTCTCCTCCCACCTGCTATTCCCTCTCTTCCGCTTCCCTTTTCACCTACGCTCCATCTCCTGCTCGCCCTGTTTGCATTCCCCCTCTCATCACCACCTCTCTCTCTCTCTCTCCCCCCCCTCCTCCTCCCTCTCCTCCTCTTCATTCTCCTTCAGTGTTTGTTCTCTCCTAGCTGACTAACTGTGCCCAACTGTGGGAAACACAGGTCTGTCCTGAGGCCAATCCACCCCCTGTACCTCCCACCCAGCCTCCTCAGACTAGCCCCTATGGCAGTGCAGACAGCGTTAAATCCTGTCTGTCTCCACCTACACACCCTTCTCCCAGAATGGCCTTCCTCCTCCTCTGAGCCCTGCGTTCTGCTCTCATCTCTCTCTCCTCTCTCTCTCTCTCTCTCTCTCCTCCTCCCGCTCTCTCACCCCATAGGCTGATACTATGTGCAAATACCACAAATGAAACATAAAAGTAGTTGCTATCACACTGGCCCAAGGTGTGTGTGTGTGTGTGTGTGTGTGTGTGTGTGTGTGTGTGTGTGTGTGTGTGTGTGTGTGTGTGTGTGTGTGTGTGTGTGTGTGTGTGTGTGTGTGTGTGTGTGTGTGTGTGTGTGTGTGTGTGTGTCATGCTATGAAGTTGATTGCTTTTGTATAGGGAGCTAGTGGGATGTCCATCCCCTCCTGCTGGGCTTAGTGTGTCCAATGTGAATCCTGCAGGGACTGATGACGAAGGGAGGGAGAGGCATGGAAAAGAAAGAAGGGGTTGAAAGAGAGAAACAGGGAAGGATAGATAAGGGGAGACTGAGAAAAGGAGGGAGAGAAAAAGAATAAAAGACAAATGCCGGGTAAGACATAGACACAGAAAGAGAGAAAGGGGGATGTCAAATGAATGGAGTGGGAAGGACAGAATGGAATGGATTGAGAAAGAGAGAGAGAAAAGGACAGAAAGAGAGACGGAGGAGGGGAGTGACAGGCAGCGACAGGCCGAGATTAGTTCTGTATTTGCTGGCTGCCAGCGGGGGAGGGTCCCCTGTGGATGATGGCGGCGGGGTTTGGTGGGTTGGGGGGGGGGGATGAGGGGGGGTGTCTCCCCGTGAGTGATAGCCTAGTAGGGTGAAGGTGATGGATCCCCCCCCCCCCTGGAGCCCTGAAACCACCTGCCCAGAGTCAGATGGATCTGTGGCTTATGTGAAGCAGCTTTCTCCTGCCCCGGAGGCTCATCCACAGCAAGCCTGGCAACACCACCCAACCCCGGGCCCAGCCCAGCCCAGCCCAACACTCTCCCATACATTACCCTGCATTACAGCACTAAGCTGCTCTGCGGACTGCGTCCTCGCCAAGGTATTTTTTACGGCCCTGGCATAATTTTTCACGCTCCCCGGGCCCAAGGCGGGGGGGGGGGGGGGGGGATAACTCAACACCTCCGAAAGAGATTTGACTGGAGTGCTGCAGCACTAAATATAATGAATCTGTTTTTGTAGAGGCAGATCAGAATGTCCCAAAGCTGCATTAGAGAGAAATCCGGGGGGAACCTTCTCAGAGTGAGTGCCTGCCATGGGCTGAAGGAAAGCCCCTCTCCAACAGAGGGAGGAGGAGGAGGAGGGGGAGGGAGAGAGAGGAGGAGGAGGAGGAGGAGGAGGAGGAGGAGAGAAATGGATGAACCTGGAGGTTACTGGAGAGAAGGAGAGAGAGGACTAAGTGAATGAATAGAATCGAGAACACGAAACGGGGGGGAAGGGAGGAGACGGAAAGAGTAATAGAGACAAATAAGAGACATAGAATGAGTGCAGATGGAGATGCGTTATACAGTATGGAGAGAGAGAGAGAGAGAGAGAGAGAGAGAGAGAGAGGAAGAGGACTTGGTATAATTGGTGGTATAATTTCGCTTGATTATGAAGAGTTGAGTCCCGCTTCGATTTCATCATCAGCCTTTACAGTATCTCTGAGTGACACTCTCAGTTCTAAAATATCACACACTCTTCTTGGCTCCAGGCTATGTGGGAGAGTTGGCCTCCCCCATCCCCCCCCCCCACCCACCCCCTGCTCCATGCCCAGGCCCTCAGGGTCCTCACGTGGACATGTATGAGTGTTCATCTGTTCCCTCCACCCCTGACTGATGGAAAGCTCCCTTCTATTGCCGACCGCCCCCCACCCCGGTGGTGTGGGGTGACACCCTTGGGGCCCCAGGGCGAGATGGCTGGAGCCAAAGGAGCCGCCGTCACCCCCCCCCCCCACCCACCTTCCCTCCCCCAGCGTTGGGGTCTGGTTCCATCCCACACAGCAAAATGTATTTAAAGCCCCCCTCTAGTCCTCCCTCCTCCCCCCTGGTCCCCTCCTCTGACTACCTCAGCTCTCAGCAGCGCAGCAGCACTGTCTCACCTCTTAAGCACGTCTAACCTTCTCTCCACAGTTTGGCAAGGTTTCAGCAACTGTGACCAGGCGTTATAGGGCCTTGGGAATGTCCCCCCCCCCCCCACACACACCCCCCCACTCTCTTATCCCTCCCTCTTCGCCTCTCTCTCTCTCTCTCTCTCTCTCTATGGTTTGCTGCAGGCCTGGGCTCGCCGGCCTCTGTTAAAGCGAGTGCGTCTTAGGGCTCCAGTGACATGCCTTCCGGGAAAAAGAAGCGTTTTCCCATCCGTGGAATTCGCCCACCCACACACGCATACATACAGTACAAAGACACACACACATTCCACTGTCTCTGTCATTGTTTACCTGATCTCATCGCCAGGGCATGAAAATATGTACCAATGCTATTATTTTGCCAACTACAATGGGGGAGAGGGGGGGAGAGAGAGGAGAGAGGAGAGACATACACGGTGAGAGAGAGAGAGACATGGCGACAACCAGTGTGTTTTATGAAGAGAGCTGATTTAAGGCCACTCTGAAGTAGGCTGCAGGATCTTGAATTATTATGTCCCCCTCATAGCAACCAGATGAGGTTAGCGCCATGATGCAAGCCATTGAAATGGCAATAAATACATGCCCTTATCTTAACCCAACCTCCCCACCACACACACACACACACACACACACGCACACACACACACACACACACACACACACACACACACACACACACTCACACACTCACAGTTTGGCCAGGAGAGGCGACGTGCGGAACTGGACTCTGGGCGCTCCAGTGAAAATATTTATCCCAGGAACCTGGGTACACATCCTGGCCTCTCCCGGGCTCGGCCTGTTTGTCTTCTCCATGCTCATTTCCAGGCACTTATCCACAGATAACTCTGAGATGTTTGGCATTTTTCTCCCTTTCTCCTTCCCCTGATTAAATGTGACCTATTTCTCTTTGTCCCAGACAGTGAAGGACAAGAGAAACTTTATTTTTTGTGTGAATATACTCTTGTACTCATGGACATGGACAAATACATACACACACACACACACACACACACACACACACACACACACACACACACACACACACACACAAGCAGGCCTTGGGGCCTTCATGGTCACGCTGGCAGCGCAAGCCAGAGAAGGCCATCTGATAAGAATACAGACTCCTTGACGGCTCCTGTCTGGTGAGGGTCATTCTGATTTTAGGATTCAGTGAGAGAGAGAGAGACTCTTTGTTGTTCTGGTTATGGCCTTCGCTGCATAAAGTCATGGGTGTGTGTATATATGTGTCATAGGGTGTGGATGTAAGCGCCTCTCTTAAGGTGTGCATACAGTACTTGAGAATGACGTGTCGAGTTGTTTTAACAGGTAAGCTGCTAATCATAGACTTATTTGCATTAGCAGAAGCCAATCAACACTGAAAGAGACTGCAGCTCAGAGTTCCTGGCTCTCAAGGTGCTGTCTGTGCAGGACAGGGTGCCACCGTGCCACCGTGCCACCGCGCCCCCGCCCTCCTTACTCCTCTCTCACCCCTCTCTCCCTCTACACACCCCAGGGCGCCACCGTGCCCCCTCCCTCCTTACCCCTCTCTCCCTCTACACACCCCAGGGCGCCACCGTGCCCCCTCCCTCCTTACCCCTCTCTCCCTCTACACACCCCAGGGCGCCACCGTGCCCCCTCCCTCCTTACCCCTCTCTCCCTCTACACACCCCAGGGCGCCACCGTGCCCCCTCCCTCCTTACCCCTCTCTCCCTCTACACACCCCAGGGCGCCACCGTGCCCCCTCCCTCCTTACCCCTCTCTCCCTCTACACACCCCAGGGCGCCACTCGGCCTCTAATGGATGTTTTCCCCTCACACCGCGGCGTCACTGACGTCAGCAGACCGTCGGCCCTCGCCTCCCCTCTCTCCTAAAGCTGTGTGTTCGGAGCAGCTGACTGATACTCATCACCAGTAGAACCCAACGCAGCATGGGGGGGGGGGGGGGGGGGGGGGGGAGGGGGGAGGAGGATAGGCTGGAGCCGGACACTACTCTCTATCAAGAGTTTATACCCCCTAACCCACACACACACGCACGCACACACCCACACACACACGCAGTCACTTTAGCATGTTCGTGTTAGCGATGGAGTTGATTTACTCACCCCTCTCAGGAATTACCCAGTGAGGCTCCAATGTGACACGCTCCCAAACACACACCCTTTAAAACAACTCAACATGGCAATCTCTAGTCCACACACACACACACACACACACACACACACGCAGCAGCAGCTGTGGTCAGCTCAAGGATGGATTTGAAGCAATGGGATTGGACAGGCCATAGACCTTTGCCCCCTCTATCTTGCACTTCTGTACAGCCTGAATGTCCAGGTTGTGTAAGTGATTACCGGGGCAGCCAGGGGTCAGCTCCTGGGCAGAGTGGTGGCGGACTGTGGGCATGGGAGGAACATTGGAAATAGTAGCCACAGGAATGGAAAGGAAAACTGCCCGGGATGTTTAGACTGTATTATATTATGGTAATTTGATGGAGTTGAAATGGAAATATTCAACTGTTCTTTCCCCACCTTTAGCCATAGCAAACAAGGTATGTGTTTTCCTAACACATTCTTCTCCCTCCCTCCCTCCCTCCACTCCCTCCTTCCTTCCCACCCCCTCCTTCCACAGATTCGCTACATTTCTCAGACACAGGGTTTGCCGGGGGAGCATCTTCTGAATGTGGGGACAAAGACGGCACGATTCTTCTGCAGGGAGTCGGACTCCCCCTACGCAGCATGGAGATTGAAGGTACCTACCCCTTCCACAAACACACTTTGCAATTCCCTTCCCCTTTTTTAATAACGACTTGCCCAACCACTCCAAAACCACGCTGACCCTTCCCCTCGACTCCCACCCACCAGAATACATAGCCCTAAGTCCAGCACATTCTCTCATCCCATCACCAAACATTGTCCCCCCCCCTCCCTCAGCAAACACGTACTACCTCCAACCTCTTCCCAACAGGCTTTAGTTTAGCCTGCTTCCCACCCCTTAGCAAACTCAGACCCTCCATATATACACACCACTCCCCATAGATACAGCTAATATGATAAACCAATGTCTACTCAACACAAAATCAATGACACTAAAAAAAGAATAATTAAATAATCCCGATTAAACTTTAGACCTACTATATCTGGCACATTTGATTGAATTTGAGTGATCATGAACTCCTCTTGTCTCTCTCTCTCTCTCTCTCTCTCTCTCCAGTCGACAGATGAGCATGAGACAGAGACGAGCATGAAGTCAAAGGAAGCAAGGAAGTACATCTTCAGCTGTTTGGATGACATAGCGCACGTAAGTGACTAGCACAGGAAGAACGCCCTCTCAGCTGTTCTAACCCGGTAGTCCCTTCAGGCCCCAACTCAGGAAGTTCCTCATCAGATGGGTTGGGAGATAGATATAGAGTTGTACTGCTGTAGATCTTTGAGAGAGGAAGTTTACCTTCAGCTGTTTTGAGTGATCTAGAACACATAGAAAACCCCCCAAAATCTCACTTCACTATATTGAAATGCCAGTGTTGAACAACACAGAGGCCTCAGTCAGAGATCAGTCATTCCTCTGTTGAAACCACAGAAAATTCCCTGACAGAGAACAGGATTAGACATCTCACTGCTGATGTAGTTACAAGTAATTTATGGGATAGAGAGATGTTTTTTTAATATAAAAGTCTGCAGACAAGAAAAATGTTATATGATTATAGGAGTCCTATTTCACGGCTTTGATAAACTCCTGCACAATATTGTATTTATGAACTTCAAATGAGAACCTTTGAGTATAAGTATACCCTTTGAGTATGTATTGTGACTACATGTACATGCTTGTTCCTTTGACAAGGTCGCTCTTGTCTTCAGACGCTCGGGGGGGGGGGGGGGGGTCAGCTAAAAACGATGGATTGAATATGAAGAGTGACATTTTAAAAGCCCTGTCCCTGTCTCTCCCTTCTCTCAGGTGAATTTAGTGATGAATCTAGAAGGTAGTGACCTGTTGGCAGAGAAGGCAGACCGTAGGGAGTTCGTGGGCCTTCTGAAGAGAATGTTGTTGATTGATGCGGAGAAGAGGATCGCCCCCGCTGAGGCACTCAGCCACCCCTTTGTGACCATGCAGCACCTGCTGGACTTCCCCCATAGCAACCAGTGAGTCCGCCCGGGGGTTCATTGGAGTTGTTTGTATAGAGGTCATTCATTATTGATGAAGATATGTGCACCAAAAAGCCATATACACTGAAAAAGAAATTTCTCAAAATTGCAATAGGCCCTTTTAGCATCCCATACAATGCCTGTGTTGAGGATATATGGAGGGATTTTTTTATAATGAATCGCAGGCTGGCTCTACAAAGAATAGTTCTCCTGATGACCCTTTTCTCCTATTCATCACAGCGTCAAATCATGTTTCCACATCATGGATGCGTGCCGGTCCCGTCCCGGGGCGTACGATACGGTCAACCGGAACAAGGCGCCCTTCATCAGGCCGGTGACCACGACCGCCGCCACGGTCAACCTGACCGTGCCCTACAGCAAGATGGCCGGCGTCCACACTCAAGTAAGCAACTCCAACATCTGCCGTACAGGGGCACTGTTACGATGAAGGGCTGCCGAATTGTATGTTTGCATACAGAAGCTTTGTTTACGTTCGGTTAATTTGATTCACGCTTTGTTCACGAAACCTGAGTGTGTTCAGCTTATGATTATGAGCTTATGTATCCTTCCAAAGGTCTGTTTGTAGTTTGCATTCACGTCAGATTCACATCAGACATTGATTCTCATGGAATAAACACAGTTAGACAGTGGAGAAGCGTTTGTTTAGTCAGAGGAGATGGTAGTCCAGATGGTAGGAGCTGTTGACATGGGGGTTTATTTTGCCTCTCTGCTCCTCACATGGATTTTGCTCCCATCAAATTGTTCTCGCACATGTCAGACGGACAACCTGTCACGTTGATGTGCTGTTGTCGTGGCAACGCCATGACGTCATGAAGGCAACAGAGGGAACGGAGGGATGGTGCCTTGTTGCCGAGGAGGAGAGTGGAGCAGACCCGTTTGACAATGGAATTGGTCATGTTGCCTAATACAGGAAGCTCGGTGTTGTTTATTTACCTCTCATGTTCCAGTTTGTTATTATTACATTTCCTCCAAACAAACAGAACAACCGTACAGACCTTTCCTTTGTCACGACATTCGCTATCAATTTTGCATCGTGATACTTGTGATAGAGAACTTTGGGTTCATGGATCGGAGGCTGTTTTGAGTTTGGTCACTGGCTGACAGAGTTAGGTCGTTGTGTTGACATATGTTCTCATTCCTCAGTTGTGGGGTGTTTGGGTTCAGATTTAGCCCAATCGGAACCCGATGAGGGAATGCGTGGTCACAAGCGAGGTTTTGCGTGCGTACATTGTGTTTACATGCAGCAATCTGGATGACCTTTGATTTGTTCCAGTTCAAAAATGCACTGTATTCCGAGTATTACCCTCTCAATTAGAGCGTTGTGCTTGTCATGAGTATTGGGGGCAAGTCTCGTTACCGGGCATCGACTTCCCAGAGGTGCTGCTCTGAGGCCTAATTCTCGTGATTCAATAACGGTGATTATAGCCAGGCACGAGAGCCGTAAGAGCAGTGACCTCTGAACCCCAGGCACATGCTGCTCTGTTCTTTGTTTCCTCCTGGGTGCTGCGTGGCTGAAATACAGACCACCCCACAGTCGCCATCTACTGGGTTGAATAGGGTACTGCAATTGCAAAAACTGCAAAAAAAAAACCGATCACATCGCTCATTCGTTTTCAGGAAGTCTTTTAATCGTGTTCAGTTGCAACGTCTCGGTCGTTGGTTGTTTTTTAGTTGGTTCGTGGTAGCCTCGGAGGTGTGCCGGTTCTCATCCATTTTGTCTCCTTCCTCAGGCTTTAGCCCCATCGGCCCCCTCCGTGATGCACCCCGGGATACAGCTTCAAACGGGAAGCGCTCAGTTCGGGTGCAGCGACTCATTTCAGCAGGCACTCATCCTGTGTCCACCGACCATCCAGGGTAGGAGATCCGAGCCCGCCCATCTCTCTCTCTCTTTCTTCATACCTCCGTTTCCCGTATCCCTCTTGCCCTGTAAATGTGCTGACTCCTCCTTACAGTACATCTAGTCATCCCTTCTCATGGACTCCTGTCTCGTTGTCCTGACGGCTTCTTCTGTTCTGGCGTCCCTCCAGGAATCCCCACCAACGCGGCCAAGCCAGCAGGCTACTCTGTTCGCATGGAGACTGCGGTGCCTCTGGTCACCCAAGCCCCCAACATCCAGCCCCTACAGATCAGACCAGGAGTCATCACACAGGTAAGACAGTCAAGACGAACAGATAGGGGGATACTGAACAAACAAAGAGACCAGAGCAGTGCTGGAGAGGCGTTTTATACATGGGCTAAATGTCCTGAAAATGTAATACAGAAGACATTGACGTGTGTTGAAACTGCTCTTGTCCCCCCCCCGCTCTGCAGCAGGCCTGGTCGAACCGCGGCCAGCAGATCTTGGTGCCCACCTGGCAGCAGGTGACGCCAACCACCCTGGCATCGGATACTGTGGCGGGCCCACAGAGACTGGGAGACTGGGGGTAAGGAGTGTGTGTGTGTGTGTGTAATACCGACATACCCTGTCAGTAAAGCATCTGTATGTTGTTAGTTGCTACTGTACGTGCTCTCCTTAAGACATCTGATACCGTGTCCTCACTCTCCATCATGATGTTGATGACAGATGAGTCATGTCTGTTTTGAAGCAAGGAGGAGATGAGGTCACGCTCTATTATGTCACGCATGACCGTTGACCTTTACACAACCCCGTCTTGTCGTTGCAGGAAAGTGCGTCCCCATGGCAACCATTACAGCACCATGATGCCCCACCCTCAGCCGCTCTTAACCAACCAAATGACCATGTCAGCCCACCAGCCAATCAGCATAGGCATCGCACATGTGGTGTGGCCACAGCCCGCTGCTAACAAGAGACCCAAGCCCTGCCTCAATAGGTACTGCAGGACACACACACACACACACACACACACACACAGGCGCACACACAAACCGCCTCTGCTATTTGCAGACCAATCACAAAGCCTGTTATTTCTCTCTCAAGGGGCAACAACTACTCCCACAACACCAACACCCATAACTCAGCATGCCAGTCCCCAAAGATGGCCGACACCGCTAAGAATGTGGAGGAGCTGTTGGAGGGAGAGAGATGCCCGGAGCCGGGGCGAGCCGTGAGGGCGGAGCCTGAACGTGAGCGGGAGGAGGAGCAGAGCTGCTGTAAGGCGGGGCCAGACTCAGAGGAGCTGTCCGTCTCACATAAGCAGCAGCAGCAGCAGCAGCAGCGGCAGGCCATGGTGATCTCTGACCCGGCGAGCCCGGCGGTCAGTGTGATAAGCATCAGCAGCGATGAAGAGGAGGAGGAGGAGGAGAGGAGCACGCAGAGACACTCGCTGGGGGAGTGAGTACTGTCTGGAGGCATTCAGGGATTCCACCCACAATGTCAATGCAATCTTACACGCTATAACTCAAAATATAATTCTCTCTCTCTCTCTCTCTCCTCCTCCCCCCCTCCCTCCCTCCCTCCCTCCAGGTGTAAGGGCAGCGCAGAGTGTGAGGCGTGTCAGAGCACTGTGAGCATGGAGCGGGTGTGTTCCCTCAGCAGCCCCGACAGCACCCTCAGTACCAGCTCCTCCGCCTCGGCCCAGTCCAGCACCTCGCCCTGCAAACGGCCCAACAGGTACGGTACAAAACCCAGGGCACGCCACACCTTTCAAACCAGGGACTTCAGCAGAGGCGTTCGGATCGCTGATGACCCGTTGAGACGGGGTTCTAGGTCAACTGTGTTCCGCGTTCTGCGGTCTCCTCTCTGAACGCGATTGCTCTCCCCTCATTCCCAGCATGTCAGATGACGAGCAGGAGAGCGGCTGCGACACGGTGGACGGCTCGCCCAGCTCGGACTCCTCCGGCCGCAGCAACAGCCCCTTCGCCGAGCGACGCTTCATCGCCGACGGCAACCAGAACCGGGAGCCCCGCGTGGCGTACGTGGCCCCGGTGATCGAGCCCAGCAAGCCGGTGGTGCGGACCATGGTGGTGCCGCCCATGAGGCTTCACAACAACAACCCCGCCATCAACGAGATGCTCGGCAACACAGGTGAGCTGCTCACACACACTTATGGTAGACACGTAGACACACACACACACACACACAGGTAAAAGGTTACCCCTACATTCTGGAAACAGCAACAACTCCCCGAGGACTAGAATGCTTTGCCGAGTGATACTGTACTACAGGACTGTGGCCTTAATCTTAGTAGGTTCATTTGTGATTACAGTGGTTTACAGTCCCCCCCCCCCCCCCCGACCACACACACACACACACACACACACACACACACACACAGAGGTAGGGAGTGTGTTAGTAGGTCATGGCGGGTCAGTCAACGCTGCTGCTGCTGCTGTGCTCCACAGGTCACATGGCCTGGGATCACGTCTCCTTTGTAGGCCGCAGAGGTTCTCCCAGGTGATTATGGGTGAAGCGCCCTGACCTGTCGTCTCTGAGCTGTGGAGTGGATGTGTGTTTTGCTGTCACCTCTCCTCACTCTGCCTCCAGCTGGCCTCTCTTGTTTCAGAGCCCTCTGAGGCTGTTCTCTACGTCCACGTGGACATATTTTATAATAAGGCGTAATATCCCCGGGACACTTTTATTCCTTCATTCTTTCATTTCTAATTCATATACCTGGATTGACGACCAGAGAAACGCACGACATCGCGCTGAGTTTCGCTGGCTGTCACGAACGGTGTATGAATGTGTTTGTTAGGCGTTTTTGGGAGGGGGTGGGGGGTGGGGGGGGGGGGGGTTACGTATGTTGTGCGTAGGCTTTGACAGCTGCTGTGGTCAGTGGGACGTGTTCTGTCACTCTGTTCACAGGTTGTGCTTCTTTTTTTATGGTCCAGATTTTGAGGTCATTTATAGAGCAGCGTTAACTGTAAATCCCCCCCCCGCCCCCCCCCTTGAGAAAATCACCCCGTCTCATATCGCCTTTCATGCCCGAGGCATCCCCCCCTCATGCCCATCACCAACATTCAAACGCTCTCATCTAAGGCCCAACATAAAAGGCCACAGCTTGCTATTCTAGTGCTGCGAGCAGTATTTATAACCAACGGTGTGACCCCCACTATGAATATGAACAGGCTTAGTTACCAATTGGCTCCCACCCCCTCCCCAGATCCCTTTTAACCATCTATTTATACATCTCCATATCACACTCGGAACAGATGAGTGTTATTTTGAAGAACCTGGGTCTGATCAAGCACCGTTGAAGTCAGTGATGAGCCCACAAAGCCCTACTGCCACAAATGCGGTTGCACCTGTCATTCAGAGAAGCTGCTGCCGTCGTGGCGACTAGACCCAACAACTCTTATCTCCTCCGCGGTTGGTTCCTGCCGGAGTTGTTGGCGTCAGGGCACCGAGCTGTCGGTGTGTATTAACACATCTCTCCTCTCTCTGTCTCCCCCCCCCCCCCACAGTCTTAGAGTCTTTTTGCCAGTCCAACAGGCGAGGCATTCCCGGGCGGCAACCACACCACTCCACCCCCCTCCTCAACCGGCCGCAGAAGATCACCGCATTCCAGCCCCAGCAACAGCAGCCCATGGGCTTTGGACAGGTCAGCACACACACACACACACACACACACACTTTAACTTTGAATATGTCACAATATGCATACATAATGATTATATGATGAATGTATGATATGATGATGACTACTCATCCTACTCTGTCCCTCTCCCTCTCTCTCTCCCTCCCTCCAGGTCCAGCATTACGGCTCCTGCCACCAGGAATGGAACGGAAACTACCACC
The DNA here is from genome assembly GCF_951799395.1 of Argentina silus. Classification (NCBI taxonomy): domain Eukaryota; kingdom Metazoa; phylum Chordata; class Actinopteri; order Argentiniformes; family Argentinidae; genus Argentina; species Argentina silus. Next base: position 11,564,465 of record NC_139673.1, on the reverse strand, counting down.
GGCGCCCGCAGGCCTACATCCCCCCCACCATGCATGGGCACACCTTCACCCTGCCCCACGGCAGCCCCAACCACACTACGGGCCCCCACCCCCACATGGGAGGCCACCCCACCCTGCTGCCCTATCCCCCCTCTGGGTCCCTGGTCACGGGCGCCCCCGTGGCCCACATCCTGGCCTCTCCTGGGTCCTCGCGGCCCGTCCTGCAGCCCGCCTACAGCATTTCCCACCCGGGCGGCATCGTGCACCAGGTCACAGTGGGCATCAACACCCGGCTGCTGCCCTCACCCACCCTGCACCCCCAGGGCCAGTTCAAGCCCCTCTTCCCCCCTCACTCCTACATCGCCTCGCCCGCCTACGCCAGTTTCCCCCTCAGCCCTACCAAAATCAACCAGTACCCCTACATCTGAGTGCCGGGGGGCTGTCCCGCCGCGGCCCTCCCTCCGGATACACCTCACACCGCCTGGGGGCTGAGGCCTTCTTCTCCGAACATACAAACAACAACAACAACATGGTTTTCATGTCCAAAGCCATGGCACAACCACAGAGAAAGCAAGCTATTTTTTTGAATCATGTAGACTCGGGTGCAATTGAACTTTGAGCTTTAAAACAGTTCGGCTGGAGGAGGGCGGAGGGGTTGGGGGGGTCGGGGGGGGACGGGTGTAAAAGAAGAAGGAAAGAAAAGAATGAATGAGTGAATGAATGAGTAGATAAGAAACTCACTCTCAATGTGTTTTGCACATTTGATATACCTTCACATTGGATCTTCTACGAATACTCCTCAAAACAGGTGAATAATCGGGGCGGTGTTGAATAGTCAAACTCTGCACCCCCTTTATCCCAGCTATTTTTCTATATTGCCTTCTAACGTGTGCAAGACACATCTACATTTGTAAAGCCATCCCGTCTCTAGCTCTAGGTCGACAGATGCACATGTTGTCCACAGTGTGTTGTACTGCGTTTGAAGTATTTGTACTTTTCTCGGTGTCTTTGGTGTTTGCAATGTCGAGTCACTTATCCGACTTTTTAAATAGGGTTGTTCCTCACACTGCATGTGTTCTTGCATGAGCAGAAAAAAAAACGTTAACGGAAAGACGCGTAGACGTCGCTCATATTGTTCGTGTCACGAGACTCGCTGCATCGTATAACTGTCCCCAGCCATAGTGCCTTATATATTTGAGGTTGTTAATGTTACTACTTATCTATGAATATATACATGAATATATTAATGTACTGGACTGCAGCACTTGAAATTCCAATCAGTCGATGCATCCTATGTGTGAGCATATATATGCACATGTGTATATATCCATGCATAGTCTGCATAGATGTGATGTATCGCAGATAGCGGTGCTTATATTTTGGATTCAGTGTATACTTCAGTGTGTAGTGAGTGAGTTACTTTTCTGTTTCTTAATAACGAGAACGGCATGCTTTGCTGTAGCGAATGCTCGCTCTTCCGTTTGTTAAATGTTTTTTTTTTTGTGTGTTCTCCCTCCCTGAATGAACTCGTGTACAAGCATTGAATATTGCTTAATATTTGATAATCAATTTCTATTAAGTGAAACTCTTACTACTAACAGTATTTGTACTGTTTGATGAAACTGCAATACAATCTAAATAGTTGTTGATTTTTTTGTTGTTGTTGTCTTTTGTATTTTCATCTGTTTTTGCGTTGGATTGGTTTTTCTTCTTTTTTTTTATTTTAATTTTTTATAGATGTTTAGAAGTGTGGTGGGCATGGCTTTGACTACAGTAGGTGAGGACAAAATGCAAATTAATTAATGGTATGGATTCTTCTAAGCCTGAGCAGACCATGCAGTATTTGATATATACACACACACACACACACAGACACACACAGACACACACACATATATATATATACATATATATATATATATAAATGGATATATATTATAGAGCTAGTCTATTTAGTGCAGACGCTTGATAAGGTGTGAGTTAATTGTGTGCAATTCTCTCATTTATGCATGTGACAAAGTTAACTTTTTCCCTTTACATTATACCATTTGTTTAAAGCTTATTGGTGTCGACTGCTTATTTTATACATTCCGTCAGGGAGGAAAAATATATATGCTGTGTGCATTTTTTCCGTTTGTTTTGCTAGTTATGTGCGTACAGTTTTCGTCTTTACTTTCAAATGAAGTTACTTGTGCAGCACCAAAGACTGTAATTCATTTTTTGAGCAAGGTAGCTATTCTTTTTGCATAGACCTCAAGTATACTGTAGTTGTAGAGATGGGGTTAAATTTAAAAAAAGAAAAAAAAAAAAAAAAAAAAATGGCTGAGGTTATTGTCTAGCTTTTTGGGCGATTAATAAGTCTCTATCATTTTTCTTGAATGTATCATAGATAAGCTGCTATATGATTGCCACTTCAATAGCTGTGAAATTAGGTGATTTCTCTTAGTTCAAACCTAGCGTTCCTATTTTTGTATAGGTCCCTAATTATCTGAAATAGAAGTGGTTTTGATTTTAGTGTTCTGCTTTCATGTTTGGAGTGTCATGGTAACTACTGTATTGCTGATGATGGACGTTAGTTGCATTTGTTATGTTTTTGGGGGTGTGTGTTTTGGCATCAGTATTTTATCCTTATTAACCTTTATGGGCTCATCACTGCATATAAATGGATGTATCGATGTAACTTAATTTTTTGTATGTTTTCATATTGGCGTTTTGTAGACATGTAAAGCTATAGCTTGCAGGATTGATTTAACTTTTTCATTATGGTAGTTCATTGTATGGTATACTAACGTAACTATGTTATATGTATGGCAGGAGCACTGTGCGATGACAGGACACATTCAGTGAGTTTAATGAAATGCTTCTGGAACACGTTTCACCAAATCACACACCACTAGCACTTGCCAATAGGCTTGGAACATTGAGTCTTCATGTCCCTGTGGGCAGTGAAATGAAAGTAAGCGTCTCACATGAATTTAGCCTGAGGTGTTTGTTCCCAAACAATATTTATGACGTATATATATATATATTTTTTCTTTTTAAAGAAAAGGAATGGCTTTTTACTAAAAAACCCTTTTATCTGTCTGATGTCAACAGGGACCATGATAGTGGTTCTACTTCAGAATTTGTTTGGTAATTTGGATATTCTGCCTTCTGTGTTGTTTTTGATTTCTTTATTTATCGCTCTCCCCTTTATGAGTGTCTCATATCGATGTGGTGTTTGTCAATGCAAATACATGGCCGTCATGTTGTGTTCCTTACTGATGTTGAGACAGTGTGAGCAGCACTGTGTTTGTGCCTTGAGAATCGGAGGGTTCAGAGAATCGGGGAGCGGGGGGCGGGACTGTTGCCCCTTTCTACCCTCTCCTCTCTCCCCGCTCTAAGTGTTTGGGGTACAGTAGGAGGGGTTGGGGCTCCAACAAAGATCCACCTTGCAGAACAAAGCAGTTGTGTAATGGCCACTCGACCAAAAATCATATACAGAAACAAAACCACCACAGGACTCCATCGAACTGTAATTCCAGGGATCGATATACTCCTTCTATAAGCTTTTAGTCATCACAGTGGAACAAGTCGTCATAGGTCCTTTTCCTCCGTTTTAGATACCTGCCACCAAAGTACACACACTCAACACACAAGCACACAGACAGACACACTCACACACATATAGGCTCTCTGAGTGGTTTTACATTTACAAATCCTCTTGATACAGTCACTGGCTGAACAGCAAATGCAATACTTAACATAGTACGGTCATTGTACCACCAAGTGTTCTTAGATCTCTCCATGCTTAACTCTCCATTAACCTGCATGTTCACCTTAGTAAGCTTCACTAGTCTGCCTGGAAATACTGAATCCCATAGACAATATAACAAGAGCCATGACGACCATGGCAGTGAGGCTCAGCGGTCATCCATAGCGGGTCTGCTGTACGCGCAGCACCACCCTGAACACAGTGAAGTGGACTCTCCCCACCTTTAACCACGACACTGGCCTTTAGTGAAATGGTGACCTATGGTTTCTGACCATGCAGTCTGTTAGTGAATAGGATGTTAGAGACGTTCTCTGAAAAGGAACATGCAGTGTTTGCCTTTTGTCAAGGAGCTCTCTAGAGATTATTGCGGCTGCACTTACTGTCCAGTTCTCTTTGGGAGAGTAAAGTATTCAACATTTCAACACCAAAATATAGCCAGATAGGTGTAACTTGATATTGTTCTCTCTTTCATGTTTTGGAAATGAAATCTGAAATGACAACAAGGCATGAACTTGGCAGTTCTCTTACAGTGCTTGATATGTGTTCCCAATGATAAGCATGTGAAATGTAAACTGTATTTCGATTCCTGTGTATAATGGTATTCACCAGCAATGCGCCTGCAAAAACTCTCCCACACTTAAACAATGATGGATGCAAAGGAAGAGAGATCTTAAGACTGTTTTTAATTTCCCATAATCTCAATATGACATGACAGATGGACACATGAAAAACAGATATCCAGAGGACGGATAAAACATATACAGTATGAGATAGAAAAAACAAACAGATCCAAGTAGAGTTATCCACTGATCCGGCATTATCCTTTAGAGACATTAATTCAGGGTCTATGTATTAGTCCAATATGCTACTGTGTTAATCCCCAATCCTTACTATTAGTTTTTTATTAGTTTTTAATCTGTTCTCAAATTCTCTTATCCTTTTGGGTTTTTCTGGTCAACTGTGTCCGTTCATAGTTAATTCACGCTGCAAGTTATAGAATCATCTGTTTAGATCGCTCATTGAAAAAGACTTGATAATTAAATATGAACTGTTACTGTTATAATACTTGTAGATTTTTTTGTGGCTTTGTTTTTATCATTTTGTTTCATTTGCTATTTGATTTTATGCTACACTAGTTTGCCATGTAGCAATTGCACTGTGCAATATTGACAGTATGAGGACTGGGAAAACTAACTCTCTGGATGTGATGTCTCTTCACAGTTTGCGATAGCGTTTCCTCTCTAGTTCTCAGTGATTTAGGTGTGACCAAGCCTTCTCTACTTTGTCACATTAAGCGGGTTTTCCAGGTGACTCTTTTGGTGAGTGTCAAAATAAGACTTTATGGTGTATTATTGTCAAGATTCACTTTGAATTAAAAAAATCTATTGCTGCAACCCCTGCTGACTCTGTGTGATTTATTTCTTGCGTGTCTGTTTTTAGGCTGTTTGTCTTGTATGACTTTGTTTAGATGTACCCTCTCATAGAGGATATTGCCGTGTGTGAAATAGGTTTTATGGTCTGTGTTCTTGGCCATGACTGCCACCTTTTGGATTTAGTCAGGTAAAACTTCTTAACATATAACAATAATATAATAATATAAAATCTTCATATTCCATTCAGAAAACACCCCACATGTTCAAATGTCCAAGCAAGCATAATTGAATTAGGTACACCCTGTTCAACTGCTCGTTAACACAAATATCTAATGGTGTGGGGGATATTTTCTTGGCACACTTTGGGCCCCTTAATACCAATTGAGCATCGTTTAAACGCCACAGACTACCTGAGTATTGTTGCTGACCATGTGCATCCCTTTATGACCACAGTGTACCCATCTTCTGATGGCTACTTCCAGCAGGATAACGCGCCATGTCACAAAGCTCACATCATCTCAAACTGGTTTCTTGAACATGACAATGAGTTCACTGTACTCCAATGGCCTCCACAGTCACCAAATCTCAATCCAATAGAGCACCTTTGGGATGTGGTGGAACGGGAGATTCGCATCATGGATGTGCAGCCGACAAATCTGCAGCAATGATGTTATCATGTCAATATGGACCATAATCTCTGAGGAATGTTTCCAGCACCTTGTTGAATCTATGCCACAAAGAATTAAGGCAGTTCTGAAGGCAAAAGGGGGTCCAACCCAGTGCTAGCCAGGTTTACTTAATAAAGTGGCCGGTGAGTGTATAGGTATATATTTATGGGGTATGGTGGACCATTATATGTCCGGAGCCCTCTGAGTTAGCGCAGAGAAATAAAGGCTTATTCCAAAATGGAAAAAGATAATCATGGGGAGAACTGTGATGACTGAGGAATCACATCACACTGTCCAGTGATACGTCGGCCTACATAACAATTTGATATGTATCCATGTGTATCTTTGGAATTGAACATTTTAGAAAGTAGTTCACTGTGTGACTGACTGAGGGGGCCAGGGAGCAAACCAAAATGCCCGAGGGCACAAACCAATACGCCCGAGGCCGGCTTCCACTGTTCTCTGTAGTCAAACAATACAGCCACTAGAGGGCGTACTGTAATGTCCAAATTGCTGAGATGGCTCAACACTTTCTCTCACACAATTCACCTGGGCTCAAATACTGAACAGCGGACAGCAGGCTAGGTGATCTTTATCACTCAAACACTGGACACTGGAGTGACATAATCGATTTTGAGGATTATGGTTTGAGCTGAGAGCTAAATGTCAAACGTTGGCAAACTCCACCGCGCATCCCTGTGTGTGCCGCGGTGCGCCGCATAGTGATGGGTGGACCGAGCCGAGCTGAGCGCTCCTGAGACGCATCCCCTACATTTTCAATGCCGCTTCCTCCGAGTCACGGACAGGCAAGACCCGAGGACCGCTTAATTCTTTGACCAGACGCTACTTGATCAGATGTCTTGTTCACGACCGAAACTTCAACCACGCATCCACTGGAAACGCAAATGGCTCCCAGTTTGAGGAGTGTGCGGAGAGATTACCCCAAACTGGATACCTGCAGAACGGACGCTAGTGACTGGCGTTCGCCGGCATGGATAGGTGGACCAGGGGAGGGATGGATTCAGAGGACCAGGAGGCGAGCTGGAGCAGAAAGGATGCTCGCAAACTGTCTGTTGTCCATAGGAATGGTTTTCCTTCTAGTGCAGGGTGCGCGGGCCACAGAGGGTAAGGAAGCACACGTTTTGTTAATGCCTGGCCATTGTAAGGCTATTAGGCTATACCAGAGCACAATACCATTTCTACAATAAAAGGCAGTAAAAGATGCTGCAATATTGTTACTCTCTCCACCCTTTTACCCAACCCCTCTGTCTTTGTTCAATAGCCTACTACTGGTCCTAACGCAGAATTCACACACTTATTGATTGTTAGCCGGCGTGGTGGTTATCATGGGCAAAATATGCGCATTAATTATAGGCTATACAATGTTAATTAAAGGTGCATAAGGGCATTTCGAATTGGATATGGTGTGACGGAATAGTGGCACATCCAGACATGCCGTAGAGGCACAAATCATGAATACACTCTTTTATCCCCAGAAAAAGTTAACCATCCAAGCTCCCTCCGTGATGCGCGCTAGTGCGCTATCTTCATCATTCTGACCCTGTCCTGTTTACTGTAACTCCTCTAAAGCAATTGGGAATGAAATAACCAAAATCCTGACTTCTGCCATTTGCATATCACACTATCAAGCAATCAATCATTTGAGAAAGAGAGGGAGAGAGAGAGAGAGAGAGAGAGAGAGAGAGAGAGAGAGAGAGAGAGAGAGAGAGAGAGAGAGAGAGAGAGAGATGAGCTCAGAGCTAGTGGCTGCAACCCTGCATGAGCGAGAATGCAGGGCTTCTTTGTCCGCCTGCTTGTGTAACTCACCTACTGTGCGACTCCCTCCTCAGAGTCGAGTCTGCCTGGCCTGTACCCTCTCCTTTGTTATGCACGGTCAGTGCAATGCTGAGATGTAACGGTCAGAGATGATATTGCTTATGGGTTATGAGAGGTTAGCAGACGATAGGCATTTGGGTTGGGGTATGGTGGTGTTACTTCAGTACAGTGCATCGCCTATCTCCCCTGTGCAGCTCAGATACAGAGAGCATGGTTGTACAAGCTGACGGTGCATCTGGGTCAGCTTGTAGTAGTGACACACATAGATGCTTGTCTCCAGCGGCCAGGACAGTTTGAGGGGAAAGTTTGCAGGGATAATTGCCCTTCAGCCTAGTTATTCAGTGACTTTCTGATGCATAGTTGATGGACTTTCCATCATGCACTTTGATTACCTAACTATGAACCTTGTGTGACATAATTAACAGACATCCAACTACCTCCTCCCTCCACAGAAATACAGTACCCCCCCGCACCCCCCCCCCTCTCTCCTGTTGACTCAACACTGCCATTCACAAAAATACATCTGTGTATGTCTGTGATCTTGCATGAATGGATTAAAGGCAGGGAACACGCATACTTTTGGATTAGTCCATGATAGCCACATTGTCACATACAATTGATAGCCACGAATTGAATTCCAATCTGGCTTGGTGTGTGACTGCATGTTTGGCCTTCCTAAAGTATCAGTTAGGGCTTGTGGCCACTTAAAACAGATCCGAAGTATTCTCAGATTAGTATTCACTTGTCATATCTCTGCACAGCGACCTCCCCGAATCCACCAACCACTACAGTGCATGCCGTCACTATGGGAACCACAGTTTTGCCCTACAGGACCTGCCGCCTCTCCTTATCCTCGGAAAGCAGTCGATAAAGTAACATACAGTCTGAAAACCCAGAGTAAACTGTGTTTGGCTCGCAGGGTCATATTGGCAGCCATGTTGAGAGATGAAGTGCAGTAGGTTATCCATACTGCAATCTGGGGTTTGATAGATCTTTAATTAACCTGTGTGATCTCTCTGTCTCTCTCTCTCGTATTCCCTCTAGCGCTCTCTGTCTCTCTCTCTCGGCTGGTTTGTCAATCTTTTATTGCTTGGGCAGAGACAAGCCATCCGCAGAAACCTACATAGCACATAGCATACTGCAGAGCTAAATGAGCAGTATATATTCCAATACCATCTGTGTTGCCTCGAGAACAGAGTGACTTTCTCCTCACGTCAGCACTATGAGCTCCTTACACTGCAACCTGCCCTTTGCTCGTGAGCGCTGACACCATGGCTTTGGCAGAAGCGAACCTCACAGACCTTTACTATGCGATGTCCCCTTTCTGACCGTTTAATAGAACCGCTTTTGCATGACGGATTGAGAGTGGTTTGAATCGATGCTTGGTGAAGGTGAACAAAGACAACGTCTGATTGATTCATTGACCACCGGGTCTGTGTCCTCTCTCCTCTCGCAATCCATTGATTGTTACAGTTACAGAGCATAGGATACTGTATGTGTGTATTCTGCTGTACTTGCTCAATCTTACACCTGCACCGTAAGCGGCTGACTTCTCTGCCTGCAGTCTGTTCGGTGCTGATTGTGGCGCTGCTGTTTGCGCGGTATAGCTCAGCATGCTCATAAGCAGTCAGAGAAAGTGTGACAGACATAAATGGTATGCCGAATCAGAATTTTTCTCCATAATAGTTCCAAATGAATGGCTGTGTGGTTTTGTATAAGCCTATAAGCTTACATTGCACTCATATTTTCTTAGAAAAAAAACAGGAAATCTTTTGACCCTGGCTGGCTCGGGGTTCTTTGGCGTCCATCTTGAACATGATATGGGAGTAATTGTACACTGCTTCACCCCATTGCACTGATTTACTGTGTGAAAGTTGATTATGCTGTGGATAAAGATGCCAGGAAGACTGAGGACTGATTGTGTGTGTGTGTGTGTGTGTGTTTGTGTGTGTGTGTGCGTGTGTGTGTGTCTGTGTGTGTGTACCTGCCAGCCTGCCTGCCTGCCTGTGGATGTTTGTGTGTACATTAGGCCTCAACTAAGCTGGTGAGCTTATTTCCCTGTGTGTGCTCATGTATGGCATTGCCTTCATTCCACCTTGTTATCTTATGTTGTTAGGGCATTCATCTATTACACGCGTGTGTGTACCGACACGGGTATCTGCATGCGTGTCTGTCTCATTCCACTCATGGTTATAACTCTACT
>NC_139673.1:11527152-11549652 GCF_951799395.1 Argentina silus | reverse complement strand
AGAATAGAGTCTTTTTGAAGGAGCATTTATCACATTTTGGACCCAATCATGTTGTCTGCCAGCAGCTCTTACTGTCTGCCAGGCAGCTGCTCTGTCTTCCTGAGGCAACATGAAAACAACAGAAATAGCCAACCAACACTACTGTTATATCATCTCTCATACAATCAACAACACTCCTGCTGCACTCATTTTAGAGGAACTTCTGAATGCTGTCAAATTTGAAAGTATTTTCCCATGAGTCTCTTTGTTCCAGTGTGTGTTCCACAGCCAATTCATTCTCCTTCTAATTTAGGCACAGTATATGACTGTGGCTGCCCATCAATGAGTGTCCGTTAGACAGCTCCTCTCTCCACTAAAAGCTGCAATCCCAGACAATTACACTGTATAGGCCAACCCACAGCCCTCTCTCTCTCTCTCTCTCTCTCTCATATTGGTGAGGGAGACCAATGTATTGATTCCTCGGGACCCCTGAGACTCATCAAGGTCAATCACTCCCCGAGCTGCCGCCCTAACCTTCCTAGAGTCCCCGACACAAGCCATTTCTTAATTGTTAGGAACACGACTCCCCGCGTCTCCTCCTCTCTGTCCTCCACTCACGTCCTACTGAAAACGCATTGGAGGAGAAGATCTAAGTCCCTCCCCTTGGAATATTGTCCTCCAATGCTTTTCGAGGACGAAGCGAGTGAAGGACGGAGGAGGAGAGGACGGGGCGGTGAGTCGCCTTCCTGACCGACCTCTCCTTCTGTGTCACTGTGTCATCATCAGGCAGTCCTGCTTGACCGCTGCAGCGACATTTTCCATTGACGTGTAAAGGTCACACAGGAGTCAGTAATAGTTACAGAGGATGACCAGGGAATAGCTTGGAGTGACTTACTACCTCTTTTTTTTATCTCTAAGGGCCCAATTAGGCCAAAGCTCTTGGGGGGCTAGCATTCACACACGCGTCATACACATGTGTCACACAGACACACACAAACACACACACAGAGACAGACACAGACATGCACACACAAACACACACACACACACACACACACACACACACACACACACACACACACACACACACACAGCTCTCCGATGCAGTCCTCCATTTCTGATATACTGAGCTAACCTTTATATGTCACCTGCTCAGAGACCTGTGGTGAACTATTGATTGGCTGGTTACGGTCCTCAGCTCCTCACAAAGGACCAATGGGATCCTTGCTCTGCAGAACTATATATAGAGATCCTTATACTGTATATGACTATGGAACTCTGCTTCAGATGGTTCCTCTGCTGTCTTTTTGAACACATGGTGCAGTAGGCTACTCAATGAGTTATGATTATAGGGGAGAGGTGATTCTTTATGAATGATATGATTCTTCATATCATTTCATTGATTTATTTCCATGACATCAGGATGATGATGTAACATTATGAGTGAGACTAAGAGAAGGATACAATTATGGAATAAAGAACTGATGAAATTATGAAATGATTCAAGGAGTTTTCTATGATGGATTTGCAGGGAAAGCCTGAACCTAATGACCACACACTTCCCTTCCAACAGGAATATACGCAAACTACTGAAAAGGTATAAGTTGGAGTATCCAATTGTGTTGGTCCAATTATACTGTTCAACCATCTCTCTCTCTCTCTCTCTCTCTCTCACACTCACTTGCACGCACGCACGCACGCACGCACGCACGCACGCACGCACGCACGCACGCACGCACCTTCTCAGTCGTAGTTGTAGAATGAGGGCAGTGTGTCCCTTCGCTGTGGTATGTAAAAACAGGAAGCTGTGCCCTCCATACTACCTAGCAGGCCCGTGGAGCCAATAAATGCCCCTCCCCACCCCATTAACTTCTAACACCGGCCCCTCCCCTGCCACCAAACACTCTCAGTCCTCCCCAGTTGTCCTCATATCACTCTACAGTATCTCTACCTCTTCAACCCCCCCCCCCTCCCCAGCTCCCAGCCCGGTCCCCCCAGCCCGCCACTAAACTCCCCCAGTTGTCCCCCCTGCCTTCCTCACTCCACTGCAGAGTCCCAGGAGAGTCACATGTGCTCCAGTTTCACACCACAAGAGAGGGAAAAGCAAGGTGGCAGACTCTCTCCCTCTCTCTTTCTCTCTTTCTCTCTTTACCTTCCTCTGTTGTGTTCTGCTGCATCTGAAGTCTGGCTATGTAAAGAACCACTGTTGTGAGCCCTTGTGCACTACAGTATTTGACAGTAGAAAGCAAACTAGACAGAGAGATACAGGCGGGGGCGGGGTGAGGTGGGGGGGGGGGGGGGGGGGGGGGAGGGAGGTGGTGGAGGCAGACACCATTTGATATTTGATACCATTCCTCATTCCATTCCATGCATTACAATGAACCCCCGTCCTCCGATTTCTGCCTCCACCAGCCTCCCCTGCCCTGTTGGGAGTGTATTTGTGCCTTCGGTCATGTAAGCAGAAGAGAACCGTGTTTGAAGAGACAGGGACTGAGTCTGTACAACATGGGGACTCTCTTTCTCTCTCTGTTATGGGGTTGGAAGCGTTGTTTTGAGATCCACACCCTAGTCTGTTGCTGTGGCTTCAAAGGACTGTTATGAAGCTGATTTATATTCTATTAGAGCACTTTGTCTGCTCTGGTCTCATTAGTATGCTGAAATCACCCCGATTAGAACAACAATGGAAGCTGCTGCTCCGTTTATTAAGACAGACGAGCTTTACGAACGCAAGCTAATTCACTGTGTTGATATTCTGTGTTTTGATGAATGTATGTATGAGGAGATTTGAATGAATGAATACGTTCACATTATGACAAGCATGACTTTATTGAGATGAGAGCTCGCTCTTGTGATAGCTGGACGGTGATATGAGCTTATAGAGATGTGCCTTCAACATTTCCTTCCACATTTCTCTTTTTTTCCCTCCATTTTAGGTCTGCTGGAAAGGAATAGATCTAGTCTTTGCTCTTTTTGAGAACTGATTCCTGATTCTTTTTGAGCAATAAACTGATTCATATCCCCTCTCTCAGTCTGTACAGTTTTGACTCAGACGAGCAGAGTGTGGCTCACCCAGATTTAATGGGGATGTGATTAGCTGCAGTGCCCGCTGAACCCCACTCCCCCCCCGGGAATCTCCCCCTGGCAGCCTGGCACCAACACTGCCCTCCCCAGGAACCATGTGTATGTGCCCAACCTTTGAACCACCCCCGCAGCACTGGCAGAAAGGCCAGAAATGATTGGGTCTGGGGAGCGTGTGCATGCGTGCATGTGTGTGTGCGTCCGTGTGTGTGTGTGTGTAGTGGGTTGTAGGGGTTTGTTGTTGAGAGGAGCTCAGCGAGAGGTAGTTGTTTGTCATGGAACAGGCTGTTGTGATAACAACGTGTTCTAATTGGATGCAGTTAGAGGGGATCAGGACATTTTAGAGGTGGAAAGATTTGCTTTCCTCGTATTTTTGGTGTTTTGGCTAATTGTTATCTTGGTAATTGCTTAGTGCTTTTTTGTGGTTCAAGGTCTAAAAGGCCTTTATCCTTTTCTATTAGCTCAATGATAACACCTACTGTAATGTACCTAATGTATCCACGTAATGTGGCCAATTTACAAATTAGTACCCATGAGTTTGTAAAGTGCCTAACTACCTGTGACACTGCAGCAGAGCGAAAGTTGCACCCCAGTCAGCACTCTCAAAGTGAGAGTTTAAAGGTGCAATACGCAACAAGCTTTCTAAACGCTTCCTAATGGTTGTTATGACTTTGTCTAATGGGTAGCCATCAGGGAATGAGATCCCTTGAAATACATATTTCATTTACGAACACTGTTTTGGTCCAGTCAAAGTAGATGCTTTCTAAAATGGAGTGTCCTACATGTGTACAAACATGTTGTTACTGGCTAGGGGAGTGAACTCACCGATTTTTGCCTTTCTGTCTCTGGTGGCTGCCGCTTAAAGTCGTTCACCCATGAAGAAAAACAACAGCTTATGTCTGACAAAAAAGCCCAAAACGGCCTTGGTCTCCCTTGGTTTCCCCTGTATCCATAAAGGTTACATATTATTATTAGGGAGGATGTTGTTGTTGTTTGTAACTGAACTGAATTTTGCTGTAGTGGCCAGAGATGACAGATTTACTTATATTCTGCTCCTTTAAATGAGCTTTTTTGGAATCAATTGCAATTAGAGGACAGTAACTAATGAGTGTGGCTTAATGGTATCTTTTATCGCCCCTATAACAAGGTGTAAGGGAAATTAAGTGGGTATCGCTTAGGGGGGAGATTTACATTTAGGGACCGTTTTGGGATTTCTACTCCCTAACAGATTTTGGGAGACAGTTCAATGCACCGTTAGGAAAATCACGATCCATCCAGTCATCAGCTTTTAAATCGCATTTAAAGGCTATATACTGGATATTGTCAGAAAAGGAGCAGGCTGGGTTAGACACTTGCACATTTGGATAATGCACTTGTTTACTGTAATCTAAACTGATGGATTTTAACTTTGTTCTGTTTAATAAACTTGCTATGCGTCATGCAAGGATGAAATTGAATATAAAGCCAATATGAAATCAATCTCACCTGAATGGCCTTTGGTTGGATGAGCTCACTAAGTGTGGGTGTAGCTCTAAGGGGGTAATAGAGCAGTATGTATTCACGGAGGCACTGGAGTGTCCCTCATTTGCTGCATTTGCATATTATGATACAGAAATCAATTACTTTGTTTGGCTGCTGTTTCTCACTTGTGGCACAGAGAGAGACAGAGCCAGCAGTTACCCCCCCCCCACCCCCCCTTCACTCTCTCCTATCAGTTAGGATAGCACTTGTCCCGTGTCTCCTTCCAAAAATGTCTCTAAAAGCTCTGATTAATGGTGCTTTGGCATGGCTGGGGTCAGCCAGTGTCTAGAGCAGAGGACAGGGAGGTACTGAAGAGGGACAGGGACACGGACACAGACAGGGACAGGGACACAGACAGGGACAGGGACACAGACAGGGACAGGGACAGGGACACAGACAGGGACACGGACACAGACAGGGACAGGGACACAGAAAGGGACAGGGACACAGACAGGGACAGGGACAGGGACAGGGACACAGACAAGTACACAGACAGGGACAGGGATAAGGGCATGGGCAGGGACAGGGACAGGCATAGAGACAGGGACATGGACAGGGACAGGGACAGGGAGGTATTAAAGAGGGACAGGGACAGGGACAGGGAGAGGGACAGGGAGGTATTAAAGAGGGACAGGGACAGGGACAGGGACAGGGACGGGGACGGGGACGGGGATAGGGACAGGGACAGGGACAGGGACAGGGAGGTATTAAAGAGGGACAGGGACAGGGACGGGGACGGGGACAGGGACAGGGACAGGGAATGAATGAATTCATTAATTCATTCATGGATTTAATGAATGAATGAATAAATGAATGAATGGAAGGAATATGCTATTAGGGTTAAGACTGGAGAGGATATGAGATACAGGTTTCTCTGACAAGTGTCTCACTGGGTAGAGCTACTGTATGCATATCAGCAGTGACCATCAGATCAGCCAATGGGCCTGGCTCCAGCCCTGCAGCTGTAGCTTGTCCTACCACGCTGAGGTGTTGCTGGCCTGCAGGACAACAAAATAATGGCGGTCACTTTGTGTCATCCTCCCACCCCCCCAGCCCCTAGTGTGTTGTCACCTCAGCGGTCACTGGCACTGCCACCTTCTCCCCCCCCCCCCCCCCCCCCCCCCCCCCCCCCGCCAACAAGCCAGGTACAAACATCCTGCCTCTTCAACCGGCCAAATGAATATAAATTAAACAATAAGGTGGCTTTAGAAACACACACAGCATTCGTTTAGATGTGTTTCATTAAGCTGGAGGAGCCATTTTCTCGTTTCCTTCCATACACTGTAGTTGATAACTGACATCCCATCGCCATGGTGTTCTATTGTACTCTTCACCCAAACAGAAACTCTCTCACTGTCCTTCTCTTGGAGGAAAACTGTTTTTTTGCTTTCAGTGGAACAAAATGCTCAAGTGAAAAAAAAGGTCAATCGGAAAAGCAGTGACTATACATCAGAGCCCCAGCCCCATAACCGTAGCCTTGGCAGTGTCTCAGCTGTGACAGTGTCCTGGTCGCTCAGAGATAGCACTGACTGCTGCTGGGTAGAAAATAGAGTGTGGAAATGAGGTCTGTGATCTGTGCTGCGCAGGATGCAGAGACGCCCAGAGAGGGACAGGGATCACAGCGAACCTGCTCCTGTAAGCTCCTGGAGACACTCCTGTTCCGCAGGGCGGACATTTTATGCATCATAATCGCAGCGCTGTCTGATGTCCCTGTTCCTTATGGGAAGCTATGACCTCTTTCCCTTGAACGTGGTGAACCCTAAGCCTGTCTCAGGTACTCAGTAGATTGGTTTGCCATATGTGGAATTTGGAGGGAAATATACACATGATTGCATCAATTGATTTTCCAGTCTTTTGGATAGGGGGCTGGGAATGATGTCATGTTTGGACAGAGACAGGGAGGTACTGAAGAGAGACAGGGACAGGGACAGGGACAGGGACAGGGACAGGGACAGGGACAGGGACATACTAAAGAGGGACAGGGACAGGGACAGGGAGTTACTGGACAGAGACAGAGACAGGGAGGTACTAAAGAAGGACAGGGACAGGGATAGGGACAGGGAAAAGGACAGGGACAGGGACAGGGACAGGGACAGGGAGGTATTAAAGAGGGACAGGGACAGGGACAGGGACAGGGAGGTATTAAAGAGGGACAGGGACGGGGACGGGGACAGGGACAGGGGCTGTGCTGTAATGTGACTGGACAATGTACGACAGTGGAGGACTATCACTGGAGGATCCTGGGAGGTGGCTGAGCAGGAG
This sequence comes from Argentina silus, assembly GCF_951799395.1. Classification (NCBI taxonomy): domain Eukaryota; kingdom Metazoa; phylum Chordata; class Actinopteri; order Argentiniformes; family Argentinidae; genus Argentina; species Argentina silus. Next base: position 11,542,812 of record NC_139673.1, on the reverse strand, counting down.
TCAGCCAGTCATGTCGACACGCCACACTGGAGATGAGGAGGTTTTGCGGGGGTGGTCAGGCAGACGGATGAGCGTGTGTGTGTGTGTGTGTGTGTGTGTGTGTGTGGCGGTGCTGGAGAGAGAGACAGGCCAGGCAGAGAGCTTATATCCTGGCAGAAGCGTCTCTGAGTCAGTGCCAAGTTTGTTCCCTCACTTGTCCTTTTTGTGAGGATTTGTTTATTGGATCCTCTAATCCCAGTATGAAGAGATGAGATTCTACTGGTCCACAGTCTGACTGTGGAGCTGTTTGATCAGTTTGAAGTCCCTGAAGATGATATCAATAATATCAATAAGTGTCAAAGACATAAAAAAATGAATTGAATGAATGAATGAATGCATGAATGCATGAATGCATGAATGAATGAATGAATGAATGGACTCCAGATATAATGGGCCAGTTTATGATAGCTCCAGTCATGTGTTATGTGCAAGCATTGCAAATGTGGAGACAAAGATTTAATTGTCATTCACCGGTCATTCAGCACCCAGCCCTATTGCACTGTGCTGATGGTGGCCGGTCCACAGAACTAAAGCAGTTTCAGCCAATTAGTGTGACAGGGAATGTTCTCATCCAGCCTGTAACCGAGGTTGAAATCTGATTTTCTCTTAAATCTGAAATTAGATTTGTGTGAAATTGTTTGAGCCAGTAGCTTCAGTGACGCAATCCCACAGTTGTGAAGGACTGGCCTGAATGCTACAAACCCCTCTCTTTCCTCCACTTTCCCCCCTCTCCTCTCCTCCCTCTCTCCTCTGTTCTCCCCCCCCCTCTCTTTCTCTCTCTCACCCTCTCCTCTCACCCTGCTCTCTCTAGCCCTGTGTTAGAGCTCAGTCCCATATGCTCTCCTCTCTCAGAGCAGGTGGCAAACCGCAGGTGGACCCCGCACCTCCACTCCGGACCAGCCCCTGTCCCGCACTCCCCTCGCCGTGTTGCCATAGCGACTCCCAGCAAAGGGGGGGGGGGGGGGGGACAGGAAGTCCTCTCTGATCTCAATGACCTCATGTAGTCTCGTCTGTGACCTCATGTTGGCTTTGGAGTAGATATCATATCCTCAACTGTATTACAAAGGCCCTGTTTGAATACTCAAACACATCCTTCAATATTCCTCTCATTTAGGTCATAGTAGCTGATATACTGTAATGGACTGGATATGGAATGGAGGGATATGTTGGATTGATGACATTTTATGACTTGTTTTAGTTACAAGTTGTCTTCAGGGCGAGATCTCAAGTCACCTCGTAATCTAATAAACGAAGGCTCAAATGAAGTAAAGGTTGACAGCTTCAGCGTAGGGCTGTTATAAACGGTTTATCTGGCTTTATTTCAGCTATGAGGACTGGCGGGCTCGGTTCCCTCCGCAGTTATGGAATACATTGAGGTTTTATGAAACCCAATTACTATAACGTGTAATGTGAAGTAGCTAAGGATATCGGTGACATTTCAGAGTGCATAGAAAGCAAGTGGCCGGCAATATTGGCATTTTATTGAGCGTAGGGATGGCTATGATATCCCATTACAGTTTTCATTAGACAGTGGGCAAATATCTGGAAAACAACTCATTTTCAGATGACTAGTTTATGGGACTTTGGTGCCTGACGGTCATCAGTGTGTGTAATTGAGAAAGCCTGGGCCTCCCTATGTTGAGTATAAGAGTGTGTGTGTGTGTGTGTGTGTGTGTGTGTGTGTGTGTGTGTGTGTGTGTGTGTGTGTGTGTGTGTGTGTGTGTGTGTGTGTGTGTGTGTGTGTGTGTGTGTGAGGGAGGTTAGCTAGCGGTCATGGTGGTACAGTATGTGTGTAAGTAAAGCTGGTATAAAGACTATGAGGTATTTAGTTACTAGGTGTCAGAGTTCAAAGGAAAGGTTTCAAAAATGTTGTTCTAGTTCGGGTGTTTGGGCATTTGGAGGTGATTGAAAGGTTCCCCCTCTCTCAATCTTTAAGTCCCCTCTCTAAGTCCCTGTCTCCCAGCATCTCTACGTCCCTGTGTGTGTCTGTATGTATTACTGGATGCACCTCAGTGGGAGAAACATAGAGAGACAGCGGGAGATGTGACAGGCTTGCAAATCTTTATAAATGAATAAAATAACCCCCAGATGGATTTGGGGGGGACGTGCTGAGCATGGAGAGAGCAGAGAGAGAGAGAGAGAGAGAGAGAGAGAGAGAGAGAGAGAGAGAGAGAAGAAGCAGGATAGATGAGTGCCAGCCCTGCACCGGCCATCTTAGAGCTGTTATCACTGCCAGCCTGTTAACGACACCTGAACCACAACCTTCATCATGCACCTCTCTCTCACACACACACACACACACACACACACACACACACACACACACACACACACACACACACACACACACACACACACACACACACACACACTTTCTCTTACTTTCTTTCTCTCTCTGTCCCTTTCTCTCTCTCTCTCTCTCTCTCTCTCTCTCGGTCAAAGTACTTTTCAACACATGAACCCACAATCTTTAGAGAGTTACTCTTGTTGAGTTTTGAGCGCCCAAACTTTTTAGCAATTCATCTTTTGTGCTTTGTTAAAGGTCGGAGACTTCTGTATAACTATTTCCCTGCTAGGCTTATGCACAATTGTCTCTTGTATAATTATCTTTGTTCAATAATGATTCTCTCTGTTTCCCATGGGAATAAAAGTGGCATCTCCCGGTTTCCAGTTAGATGAATGCTCACCTGAATACACAATGGAAAATCGTTTTTACACTGTCATTACATTGGCAGTGCTTTTCTGCTGTACACACTCAATGCAGGTGATTCAACTCTGAAAAGCTTGAATAAATGCTCTTCAAAATGTGTTTCACACTGTCAGTCCCTAATGCTTTTTAAAGGTAGGGAGGGAGCGTGAGAATTTCCATTCAGGTGATGAAAAGGGGTTTACATCATCAACGGTTCCTGGAGACATGAGATTCTGATTGCTGTTCTTTCTTCAAAGAACTCATTTCTGAATCCCCAGCATGATGAAAAAAATAGAATGGATTTGCTTTAAATGGAAATAAAATGACATTGTTGCTCAGAAAGTCCAAAACTTTAATATTAGCCCTGCTCTGGTTGAAAAAGCCAACGTTAACTCTTCATGTCCCTGTCTGTTCTGTTCCAGATGAGGCCAACTACGATGCCTCTGGTTCCTCCTCCCTGCCCTCTGCCCCCACAGCCTCTGCTCAGACCACGCATCCATTGGATGGCCAGTTGTTGATGGAGGAGGAGCCTTTCTCAGTCGTCCACTCAGAAGGCAGGACTGTCTCGGAGGGGGTGGGGTTGAGAAAGCAGGCTGCATTCTCCTCTATTTACACTCTGCTGGCGGGCACTGCCCAGCGCCCACTGGGCCTCCATCGAACCAAGGTCTTGCCAGCGATCACCAGGGGCAACAACCGCACCAGCCAATGGCCTTCAGATGCTATAACCCAGGGGGCGGAGATGTCTGCTTCCTCACCTGTGGAGCCTAGTAGGAATCTGTCAACCGACTCAGGTTTGACTGCCAGCATGCATAACCACAGCTCAAAACCCAGAGCTATTACCATGGTATCATCACTGTCTGGGTCATCATCAGTGGCGTCCTCCATGGCTGGACTTTGGAGGTCATCATCATCATCATCATCATCACCACCACCACCAGCATCATCTTCATCACCAACACCATCATCATCACCTTCATCATCAGAATCATTACCCTCACCATCATCATTATTACTGTCACCATCATCATCATCATCATCATCATTACTATTGTCGTCTGATTTGATTATAACAGCTGCTTCCTCTCATGATGACTTAACTCTGTCCAACCCAGTCCCCCTGACACAAGCTGCCTCATCAATATCAATATCAGCTGAGTCTCCTCACTGGAACTCAACATCTGTGAAGCCCCCCAACCAATCCACCATTAGTTCAGCTGTTAATTCATCCACTGTTTTAAACAGATCGCCAAATACAACAGTTTCCCCCTTTGACTTTATTCCCAGTGAAACTAGAGTGACCAGCAGTAGAAATACCAAACCAGAGGTCAGCAATAAGGAGTCTACATCTTCATATTACTCAGCACTGGTCCAGTCCCATGGAGTGTATGCAACACACAGGAGGACTTTCACACAGAACACAGACATCAGCCATTTACCTACATCGGCACCAGCAAGGGAAGACCACTCCACACAGGCTATGCATACCTCTGGACAATTCCCTTTCACAGTTTCAGACAGAGCCACTGGAAACGTTGACAGTATCAGTGTTTTTATTAGAGATAGAGAGACAAGCCCTTCCTTTCTTTCCTCACATGTCAAAGAGAGTCAAGCTGATCAAAGCCAGCATAGGGTTTTACAAACTCAGTCCTCAGCCTTGCTGTCTACCCCACCTAAAGGCTATTTGGTTCCCAGTCACATCACTGGGGAAATTATAAAGATAACACCACACAGGACAGACAAAGAAAAGGTGACAGGTAGCCAGACATCTTTTCTAAGAAGCATCTGGCCAGTCGCAATAACCGCAGTGCATTCACATGCTGTGAATACAAGTGTATCACCAGCTATAACAACCAGAACATCAGGAAAGTATTTTCCTAGCCTGTCCAACAGTTTGCAGACCATGTCAGATAACTCCAGTAATATGACACCTCTATCCTCAAACACGAGAAGGTCTGATAAAGAGGGGTCTTCCACCGGTAGCCCAGAACTCAATGCACAGAATGTGTCTCTTTCTCAGACACTTGGAGCATTTAACCCAAATGATACAGGATTCTCACACGGTGCATTAGCAATGGTGTCAAATGGAACTGAACCAGTTGTTGTTGAATATACACCTGTCAATGTTCTTAAACAGACACCAGTCCCCACGCCCTGGAATCTCAATCCTTCCCCAGCCAATCTAATGACTCCTGTATTTCTCAGAACACCAGCAGCCAGAGAGAACACCTCTGCCCTGAGAACACATCTGCCCTCATTGTTTCTGAGAAGTGTCCGGCCAGTAACAATAACCTCAGTGCATTCACATGCTGTAAATCCAAGTGTATCACCAGCTGCAACAACCAGAACATCCGTGGAGTATTTTCCCAGCACGTCCACCATCCTGCAGACTATGTCAGATAACTCATCCCCCTCAGAGACAGCAGTCTCCCACCGCAGCACAGCTCCACCTGAGCATTCATCACATCCTGGTGATTTAGTGACAGCAGCAAGTCACACCAGCTCAGCTCCAGTCCCCAATGAGAATAATGACCAGGGAAGAGAAGCGAGAACACAACTCAGTCCTCTTTCCTTCCAAAAGCTCACATCAAATTCATCCCTGCAAACAAGGCCTGAACCCCTTAGTGTCTCCACGCTCAGCTCTGCTCCACTAACAGTCACTAAATCACCCTCCGCCTCACACACTGTGTCTCCCAGCGGCTTAACCCAGGAAGATGCAGGATTGACCTCACTCAACCCCATGACCTTGACCTCTGACAGAGGCCTGATGTCACTTCCTCCCGCCCATCCATCAACGTTACTCCAGGATCCAATACAGTTCCTGACCTCTAGAACCCTGCATGTGAGTCCCTCAACAGCCAATCAGGATCCCCAGTCCACCCTCTCCCTTGGGACCCAGCACACTAACCCAATCAGGACTGTCTCTAGTCACCATAACACTGACGTGACACTGACACCTACCCTCTCTGACCCTAGTGAAGCCACTCCTCTCTCACACAGAGAAGTGGTCACGTTAGTGACACAGCGTGCTACCTCAGCAACCCGGTTTCAAGCAGGGACATTGTTTACTTCTGTCAGCTCAGACGCTGAGACAGCGTCCCCTAAAACGTCCCCTGTAACGGCAGAGAGAGCCATGTCGTCAACAGACTACTGGATATCTGACATCTCCCCCGGTCCTTCTACAACAGAGGAGACAGACCACAGCTCCCATACAAACACACCAGATAGATCAGGTGAACAACAAAAACCACTGGGTTCTTCTACTCACATTACAAACACAGACAAGCCTACTGAGCACTCCACCTCTCAGCAGAATACAGAAAATACTATGATTTCACTCCTCTCACTTTTATATGACTCTGACACTATTACAGACAAAACTGTTAATATTTATAAGGAAACAACCCCATTCATGACTTATTTTACAGAGGAATCCTTGACTTCTAAAATGGATAGCTCTGAAAGCTCTGCCTACACATCCACTGCTGGAATCCCATGGTCCACTGTGACTGCAGAAGTTGCAATGAAGCCTCTTAAACGTATCTCTCACACAGAGGAATCTACAATGGGACGATATGAATACTCTACAGAAACAGAAATCCAATCACTCAAACAGAATGATCTTACTCAATCACAGACTCCATTTACAACTGAGAATAGCAACCTCTCTTATTCTGAAACAGACAGAGAAACAGATATGTCCACAACAGCATCATCTGGGATAACAACCTATCCACATAAATATGGGGGAACCAATACTAGAACTGTCACCAGTACTTTAAATGATACTGCCAAGCTAACAACCCCATATACAGTGAGGAAAATGACCAGGTCTTTGACAATGATCCAAAATCTGACTATTGAATTAGATAGCTTATCCACTAATGTGACATCTCTACCCTTGAATACAATAGGGTCTGATACAAATGGCTCTTCCACTGATAGCCCAGAACTCAACGGACAGAATGTGTCTCTTTCTCAGACACTTGGAACATTTAACCCAAATGATACAGGATTCTCACATGGTGCATTGGCAATGGTGTCGAATGGAACTGAAACAGTTGTTGTGGAATATACAGCTCTTACTGTTCCTAATGAGACAGCAACAACCAAGCCTTGGAGTCTCAATCCCTCCCCACCCAATGTAATGTCTCCTGTATCCCTCAGAACCCAAGCAGCCACAGAGAACAGCTCTACCCTGAGAACAAGGGTAACATCAGCATTAGCAGTGTCCAGGCCTATCTCTGTTACAACTGATAACCCTGTGACCATTTCACCCACCATCTCCCTCTCGTCTGTACGTCAAAGCAGGGATACAGCCTCAGAGGGGACTGGAGGTGTGAACAGGCCTGAGTCTTCTTATCATTTTAATGTGACACTCCCCAACAGCCCGACGTCCCACATGCCTGTCACCATGAATATGAGACACACTGACTCAACAATGAAAGTTGTAAGCTCACAAGTAGACTTGTCATCATCATCATCATCATCATCATCATCAGCTCCAATGTCCTCCCTATCCATGGAGCATTCCGCCTCAACATTATCATCCAACAATACCGGGTTGAGTTTGTTTGTCATGCCCTCATCTACATCATCATCATCATCATCTTCATCACAAGCTGTGCTCACCTCTTCGGATATTACATCATCCACTGTCACCATCATGTCCCCTGGTGTTGCATCATCATCCATTGCCCTCACCTCCACTGGCGTGACATCATCACCCAGTGCCGCTATATCCCATGGTGTTCCATCAGCATCTACATCCCTGTCGTCCAGTGTGACCTCCTCTGTTTCATCCCATCCTGCAGAGGAAGTGACTGAGCCTTCTGTTGTTGTTACAGAGACAGCGATGGAGGATCTAACCATGGGAACCTCCAGAGAGACAGAGGTTAGTTTTCCAAAAGAGAACAACACCAGTTCCTCCTCCCAAACAGGAAACTCCACCTCCTCCAACAGCTCTACATCACAGGTTTCTCCTTTGACCCCTCGGGATGACACCACAACAGCCTCCCTTCAGCTAACGACTGTGACCACCACAATGGTAGCTTCAACCACAACCACTACAATCCCTACTACCACAACGATCGCAACAACAACCACACAGCTAACCACGACCACAGAGACCCCAACCACCACAACTAGGAGAACCAGAACCACCACCACCACTACCACTGCTCCAGCCACCAGGGGGACACTTGCCCCTCCAAGCCCAAGGACGAGCCCTCCCCGTGGGGCCACCACCAACCACCTCAGCCCCTTCACCACCACCACCACGGAGGCTCCCCCCAGACAGTGCAACATCACAGAGAAGATGTGGATGAAGACAGGTAAGGATCACTCATTGATAGCACTGACTCAACAACAATAATCTGTCTGCTTTACTGTTTTCAACAGGTTGTTGTTGTTATTGTCAATGGTTAAAGCAGTGGTGTTCTGCACAAAAGCAACAATCTTGAAAATCGTCTTATTATTATTACTTCATTATTTCCCCCTCCCCCTCGTTCTCCAGTTCTGACCATCCATGTGAGGAGAAACCGTCTAGACAGCATCCAGAGAGAGAACCTGCGTCGAGGGCTGACTCAGGCCCTGAGGAAAGCCCTGAACGACACCACCGCCCAGGCTCAGGTCAGCAGCTCATTATCTCTATCAAATAAGGACCTTCACCCCCCATTGTGGCCTAATGGATAAAGCTTGTGGTGTGGTATAATGTGCATGGTTAGGTGTGGTTGTTGTTGTTCTTATGTAATGCACAGCATAAGTTTGTATTTTCTGACACCAAAATTAAACGATATTATAATCGTCATGGACTGATGACCACATGCTAGCACAGTGGTGAATGGTGTTCTGTAATTAGTTTTTAATTAATTGGCAATTAGCATTAGCATTCATTATCAAACAAATATCTTACAGAAAATGTGCTAAATATCTTTTATTCTGTTGCTGTTGACATCATATCATCATGTTCGCTGTTTGGTAGTGTAATCTTGAATTCCATTTCAAGATATCTATACAAATTGTATAAAAATGTTTTTTGGAGACACAGATTGTAAGGATGCTTACATCTGCTATAAGCACAGGCATGGTCCTTACTTGAGAACCGCATGAGGTGTTCGATACCCCAGTGTCAGCTGTTGGCCAAATATGTTCCTGACACATCTGCTGCACCAGTAGAGAGTAAATTAGACACACAGGGCGAGGATCCTCATGTAGGCTACTGCAAGAACCGATGCGGACTAATTTAGAAATGAGGCTGACAGAATATGTCCCTGAAGGTTCAGTGTGATGTCACTTTTTTCGAGGGACTGCACCAAGACTAAAACCAGAGACCAGCGCAAGACCCAACCGTACATTACCAGAACTAACCCAGGTGTAAACTGTATTAGAAATGTTAGTCGAAGAATGCAGTCTCTTGAATGCAGTCTCTATATTTGAACTGATCAATGTCGAATATTGTTTTGGCTTCACACAGTACACAATGAAATGCACAAGAGGAGTATTATATCAGACTTATCCTGGATACCAGAAACCAGGTTTGGTTGAATAACGGCCCCTAAGCTAGACGAGCCCACCGTTTCCCCTCTGTGATGATATGAACACAACCACATCCAATACCAACACAATAACCAGTCTGTCTCTGGATTAAACAGTCACGGCTCCTGTTGCCAACATCATTCTCTTTCCTCATAAGCCTCTAATACCTCCACTCACCCTGCCTATGGATCTGGAGGACCTCTTGGCTATGATATGAGTGAATGAGAGGTAGTGTGTGTGTGTGTGTGTGTGTGTGTGTGTGTGTGTGTGTGTGTGTGTGTGTGTGTCTGTGTCTGTGTGTGTGTGTTGGGGAGGGGAGGGGTAGTCTGTTTACTGTAATGTTCATCCCTGAAAAATGACCCTATTCTATTCATTGGCTGGGATTGAATTTGGAAGTGAAGATGGCAGTGAAGAGTGAAGATGGCAGGAACAGATGAATAGAGAAGCAATGCAATCCCTGTACAAGACTTGCTGTTTGTCTCCATGCAGTCTCCAGCGGGTCTGAGTGCCTTCAGAGGGGTGTCTGTGTGTGTGTGTGTGTGTGTGTGTGTGTGTGTGTGTGTGTGTGTGTGTCTGTGTGTGTGTGTGTGTGTGTGTGTGTGTGTGTGTGTGTGTGTGTGTGTGTGTGTATGAATTCCGGTAAAAGGGAACTGTGTAGTATAATATCTCCCTGAATACTGCTGGGAGGTAATGTTTGGGACTGATGCCATGGAGTTTGGTCTGCCCATGTGAAGGTCACAGGAACCTTTAGGAGTCAAACATATGGCACTGCAGGTCTCTCTGTCTCTCTGTCTCTCTGTCTCTCTCTCTCCTTCTCTCTCTCACACTCAGTTGCATTTGTCACAAATCTAAATATTAACAAATGTCCATTATATAGTCGCACAGCTCTCGGTCCTACGGGTAGTTTGTAGATTGCGAAGGAAATTGGATTTTCTTTTAATTATAGGGCAAAGATGGTTAGAAGGAATGAGAGAGTGAGGAGAGGAGCCGCGTGTTGGTGTGAGGCAGATAATGAGAGGGAGACTAAATTAATGGAGTTCCAAGCCAGCGGAGTTATTTGAAAAAAAACAGTGAAATCGTCTGGCATCTTTAATGAACAGGCTTCCATTTCGGGGGAAAAATAGTGGAATGCTGAAATGACGGAAAAACCTTTGAGTTAATCCCTTGATGGTCTTTCACATTGTTGAGATAGAGCACCGGGGTGCGGTTCCACTCTCAGACTTACTGAAACACAATCTTTGAATAACACGTTCACATGGGTGCAGGCTGAGAGGGTGGAGTGATTATAAAGGGGCTGTTCACATCGCTCATAACAAGGCCTTGATTGTGAGGGAGAATACTGTTGACTCATGGCCATATACAGACTGTAGCCTCTCAGTGTGATGGCCAATGGAACTGTCTGTCATCATGGGTATTCACCCAGGTCCGGGGACGATGGATTTGATCTGTTACACTTCTCCCACACACACACACACACACACCCTCTCTTTCACTCTCTCACTCTCTTTTTCTCACACACACACAAACAAACGCAAATGCATACAGGTATTTCTCTTACACAAACTCTCTCTCTCGCGCACGGACACGCACGGACACGCACGGACAAACACCCCACACACTGAATGCACGGCCACGTCACTGGGAACACATCTACACCTGTTCTCTCAGGGTTGAAATCAATTTCCACATGATTTTCCCTCTCTTTCTCTTTCTCTTTCTCTCTCTCTCTCTCTCTCTCATTCTCTCACCCCCCCACTCACCCCCGCCCCTACAGGTGGAGACAGCGTTTGGGTCACCCAACGTGACGGTGGGCTATCACGTGTTTGGGGTAGACATCGTGTACCCCCCCTCCGTGGTGGTGGACGCCCTCAACTCCTACGGCTGGGATAGGTTGTTGGGGGATGTGCGGCAGTTTGTCCCCATGGTGACGGCCCTACCTAACGCAGCAGCGCCTTGGAGAGGCGGCCCAGCCATCGGCCTTCAGCTCAAGACAGGTCTGAGGTTCTAGATTACGTTTAGGAACATGTTGTGTTTCACTCACGTCTCCATGACCCATTCTGTACCAAACACCCGACAGATGACAACATATGCAATATTTTTAATCCCCCCTCGAAAAAATGATGTTACTGAGTACACTTATTTGTTCTGATGTTCTCTGGGTTTAGTACTGCGGTTCGTGGGGCCAGGAGATGACCCACGGTCCTGCCGATTCTCCCAGATGATGGAACAGAGGCTGGAGAATGTGTTCACTGAGGCCCAGGCTAAGGTGCTAAACGCCCACAACAGACTCTCTGTGCAGGTACCCCCCCCCCACACACACACACACCCACACACACACACACACACACACACACACACACACCTCACTGTCCATCCATGTATAGGAGTTATTGTTTGGAGTAGTAGAGTGCGGGATTTATGTAATTGTGACCATATGGTCGTGATGATGCATTGCAAAATTGCTCCAAAGTTTAGATAAAGTTGTATTATCATATTTCCTAATGAAGGGCCAAACACTTCATGATGAAGTATGTATGAAATATGCACAGGGCTTAAATGCGGTTCATTTGATGGGAATTAGATTTTTTTGTGGCACATTTTGAATGGATTTAATCTCAAAGTGCTCCTCAGACAAAGATCTGCTGTTGAAGCTGTTTGGCACATCCAAGCAAAACGCATGCTGCTTATAATTGGTGCTTAATTATCTCTCCTAAGTGCATTGTTTGTTTACCATTGTAAATAAAAGCTGTTTCTCAGATTTGAATTGATTGCGTTGGAGGAGACGATGTTTGTATTAACCTTTTATGAGCTGCCACATTAACATGTATTTTATGCCAAATGTAATGGTTTTCCATGCAACATAAATTTGGCATTGCAAAACACTTTTACTGTGGTGAACAGCTTGCCAATTTCACTTTTGACTACAAGTTTATGTCCATATAGATTTCAACATATTTTTGCCAATACACACTTACTATTTTCAGATAACTGCTTGAGAGGATGTATTAGGTCTGTAAATTAGACCATGTTCTATTTAATTCAATTTAATTTCTCCTTTTTTCTCTTGTTCTACATCCCCCGCCCCCTCTCTCTCTATCTCCTACCCCCCTTCCTGTAGATGCTGGGTGTGTCTCAGACGGTGGGTTCCCCCGCCGTGTCATTGGTCTACACGGTGAGGAACGGAACCGTGGCCCTCAACGGCACCGCTGCCTCCAACCTCTTGGGTCAGCTGACCGCCGAGCTGGTGGGCTACTTCCTGTTCTATCCCCCGCTCATCATCGCAGAGCGTAAGTGTCCCACTTCATACTGGGATATCCCTACAGCAGGGGAGGCTGATGGAGGTAGAAATCGGAGGACGGGCTGGGCTCATTGTTATGCATGGAATGGAATGAGGAGTGGTATCAAACAAGTGTGTCGCTACAGGTAGAGTTGTCCATAGGTACAGATTTAGGATCAGTTGACCTTTTTCAAATCCTAACCTTGACCAGTAGGGCTGAACAATACATCACTGACTCTGAATCAGCATCTAGGTGCAACTTCGCCAGACATCCCAATCAGTTTTAGAAACTGCTAGGACACATTTTTTGTTGTGCTATTTATAGAAGTGAAATCCATGGATACCTACTGTACAGAGGAGACACTGAGATACTGGAGGCACTCGCTTGGAATTGTAAGTACTGTGTGAGTGACGTTCCCCAGCCCTTTGAGTAATTGGATGTTCACTACTCTCCCTCTGCCCTCTCCAACCAAGAAGTTGTTTTTAATGATTGAGTCACTGAACGACAGTTGATGCGAAGGTAACACAGCTAACCCCCCTGACTCTCTTCCTGTCCTCATAAGAGGACATACCATGACTTAACAAGCCTGCTCCAGTGTTCCTTCTCTGTTGGAGCTGTGTAGAAACTACCTCGATTAGAGGGCCAATGAGGAGTGACAGGGGAACCGCGGGAGTCTAAGCAGCGTTCCCAGTCGAGTCCCAGTCTACGTTCCGCAGTCTTCCTCCTCCCCTAGTGTCACTGGGAGAGGGAGCGCTCGTTGGGGGACTGCTACGGCAGTGCCGGTGCGCTGAGGCGATGCTCCTGTCACTTGGAGTTTCTTAACGAGGCGTCTGGGAAGAACGCTCTCCTCCTCCCGGGAGTCACACCTGGGTCACGGCTTGGGAAAACAACCTCCCAGAGTGCACCTGGAGTGACCCTGTTTCCGAGGAGGAAATGGAAGCGCTATGTGGGGCCGGCGGGGGGCCGTAGTTGGACACGGGCGCTACATCTGCAAGCGTCATCGTCATTAAGGGCGAGGCAGATGGCTGCTTGGTCCACGCCGTTACAGCCTTTGAATCCAGATGAAAAGGATCGCTGTTAATGAGTGTTACCCTAAACCTCACTTTGTGCTGTGAATGAATCACGTTGTCAACATAATTACCCCTGGCAGTGAGAGAGAGAGAGAGAGAGAGAGAGGAGAGAGAGAGAGAGAGAGAGAGGGAAGGAGTGGAGAGGGTATAGCAAGAGAGAGGAAGGAGAGTAAGGGAGGATGGCTAGAGGGGAGAGCAAGAGAGAGAAGGGAGGGAGGGGAGGAGAAGGGCTGAAGGGAGAGATGAGAGAGGGTACCCTGTGTGTTTTGTTCCTATGCCATTTGTAATATTACAGTATTCAGAGTAGGTGAGGGAGGGCTCTGGCATATGTTGGCAGCGGCTGCCTCCTTACTTCAAAGTCAATTACTGCGGTAAATAATTAACAGTGGGGGGGGGAATTCTCAGTGTGCAGAGTGTCTTACGCCTTGGGGTGTGTTCCAACAGAGAAGGCCCAGAATCTCACACCACTCCGAAGCTCCTGCTTACAGTGTGAAGAATCACAGGGAAACTCATGTTGTTTCACTGGACTGTTCTTTCACTTGAACCTCAGAAGATGTGTAGTTTATTCACCTGTCTTCAGGTTGTTTTTGTACCGTTCTGTTTTTCTCTCATTTGTGTTGTCTCTGTGGAACAGTGTGTGTGTGTGTGTGTGTGTGTGTGTGAGGAAGACAAACTCAAAGTCAACATAGCAATAATAAAATATGGTACATCAGACATTACTTTGATACATATTTGATGAAGAGTGCATGACTTGTCTTTGGTTTGTGCGTGTGTGTGTGTTTTCATTTCTTCACTAACAAACACACACACACACACACACACACACACACACACACACACAACCTGCTTGAAGGGTTGATATTCAGAATCAGTATCATTTGTATTCTGGGTTTCACCTTGTTTAACATTGGAGGTGAAGGCTTATGTGAAACATAATCACAGGTTCTGATTCCGCATGGGTGAAACTATTGGACAGTGTTAACCTGATTCTGCTGACAGCACTGCAGTTCTAGCTGTTTACACGCCAAAGCGTTCCTCTCTCTCTATCGCTGCGGGGAGAATGGAGGGGGGGGGGGGAGAGAGAGCAGGGGAGTGAATTGAGCCGTGGTGGAGTGTACATTTCAACAGCAAGGCTGATTTCATAGGCCAGTGGTACCACATGCCCCCAAACGCTGCTCTAACCGCTTGCTGAAGAACTTAATCAGGCAGGAAATATGTAAGCGAGCTAAAGGCTCAGAAACGCAGAACAGGCTGGAGCCCATGCAGCTTTAAGCTCTTAGAATGGAAAAGAACCAGTGTCTGTGTATCTCTCAGCCAAAGCTCCCTGAGTGAGAAACTCCAGGACCCCAGTGTGATAATGAACCTCTAAGCTGAGCTTCTCACCACTGGAAACTTGCACCACTGCAGTGACTTGTTTACTAGGAGAAGCCGTCTCCATGTACTGTAGCACAGACCTGACTGAAGAAACTAGAAGTTTACGAACGTAACCCAGGTTCTCTGAGGGAGATAAGGGAGACACCCCTCGACAATGGGACGCACACTCTGTGTACCATTTCGCTGAAGACTCCTATTCAATCACGCCTGGTACAGGCCAGGGACGCTAGCAGACAGGTAGCCTCGTCTACCGCCCGTCCTATATATACACATTAGGACCTCGCGAGCGCGCCCGTTTTATCCAGCGAACCATTCTTCACGCGCCCCAGCAGTCGCCCCACCGATGCCCATGTAGCATGCCGAGATGGCAGCCGGGTAGGTCTTTGAAGAAGGCTTTGCCCTTATTGAGCAAGTCCTGTAAGAAGGAGAGGATGGCAGAGAGAGGGCTTTGAAAGGGCACAATCTCACAAGGCTCTCATCTTAAATGTCTTCCATTTCAGGTGGTAAAGACCTCTGGTGGATGGCACCCTAGCACTCACTGAATCGGGGCAATCATGTCCGAACGCAGGTCTTTCCGAGTTTACTTGTACCAGGCGTGATTGAGTACGGGGTCTTCAGCGAATAGGCTCACAGACTGCGTGTCCCTTTCGTGAGGAGTCGAACCGTGTCAACTGAA
>NC_139673.1:11452152-11522152 GCF_951799395.1 Argentina silus | reverse complement strand
TCTGTTTGTCTGTGTGTCCACCGTTCACTCTCTCTGTTTATCTCAGTCTATCTTTGCACCATCAGCACGTCAATGCAGAGTGAGGGAGAGGCTGTGGGACGCAGTGTTGACCCTGAGGAGAGAAGCCATGGGGCTGGAATGGGCCACTTACGCTGAGGAGAAGTCAGTGTGATTGATGGGCCCAAACCCTGACGAAGTATGTTCTTATCTCAAGCTTTGGTAGCCCGTTGCTGGACAAGATAGAAAAAGACTCAAAGGTGTTGTTGCCTTATTGAACGTGTGGAAAGTTGCAAAGCTTAAATGGAAAATCGAACACACTCACCTTAAGATTTCTGTATTTATCGCTCAAGGTTTTTCACCTCAGGGGATATTTTCTTCGGATGCGTTTGTTGGCTGGGCAACGTTCATCCCAAAAGGCCCTGTCAGTCTCATCTCCAAGAACTTCTAATAGAGATGTATACCCGTCCTTTCGGATGCTGTAGTATGAAAAGTGTCTAGGGGTAGTGGCCAGAACAGCAGAAAGCCTTCTCATGTATCACAACTGCGTGTGTGTTCAATGAGGCAGCACTCTGACTGTCTTGTGTATCGGCTCTCAGTATCTGCAGATGCAGCACTTTCCCTCTCTGTCCCTCAGAGAATCGCCATTCTGACAACTTTCCACATGTAGCCCAGCTAGCACTTTGTGTCTGTGTGAAAACTTCATCACCAACCACACCTCAGTGTGTGTGTGTGTGTGTGTGTGTGTGTGTGTGTGTGTGTGTGTGTGTGTTTGAGGGAGTATCCCGCATAGATTTCTCCTTGACTTGGGTGCATGGGAGCAATGATGTGTGACTGACAGATTGTGGCACTGTGAGGAGTGCTCTCTTGAATCTTTTAAGATTTTATGAGTGAGAGTGTGTGTGTGTGTGTGTGTGTGTGTCTGTGTGTCTGTGATGTTTGAAGAATCTTTCAACCCCTGCTGTTCTTTATAATTATGTGGACATCTTCTGACAGGTAGAACAGGGAAACCCAACTGCTTCTGTCTCCCCTCCCGGCTTTAGTGCTTTATAATGTCTGACTTCATCAAGTTGTGTTTGAAGGGTCTTAGAATCTCTCTACTGCCCACTGTGAGTCATTTATAACACATTAGATAGTGAGTTGAAAGAGGGCTCTACAAAAACCACTCTGTTTAAAGTCTGTTCAAAGCACAGCATAATCCGCTAATAAATGCTTTAAATCTTTTTTTACTTTTTGTAAAGTTGAATCGTCCACTTAGGCATTACTGCATGTCTGTTTCGGTCGATCTGTCTGTCGTTTTTTTCTGTCTGCCTGCCTGTCCGAGTTCGCCCCCAGTAACCCCCACCCCTTCCCTCAGTCTGTCTATTAAGTCATGTTCCTGTCTACTGTCTCTCTCCCACCCCCCCCCCCCCCCCCTCCAGCCTGTCCAGGGCTTTGACTACGCCAAGCAGCACCTGGGCCAGCATGGAGGGGAGGAGGAGACCCTCCCCGCCACCCAGGACACCCTGGTGCTTCCCCTGCCCAGTCTCCGAGACACCCCCCTCTCCCTGGAGAAGGCCATACATCAGGATGGCACAGCCAACAAGAAGACCCTCACCATTGACATACGCAAAAGGTACAGGAGACCCAGACAACCCTCCCCTTTCCGCTCTCATAGAGTTCACATATGCTAATTGGACAATCTGAGAAGCTGTTCACTGTTGCTGGCCATACTTGAGCTTCATTTGCGTCAGACCATTGTAATCTATCTAAATTTAGATTGATGTTTTTTTTTCTTTTTTCGGGAATGCGTTTGTATCTTATCTCTGGGTCTGGTTGGAAGACCTTTTCTGAGATCTGCTGACGTCAAATGCTTATCAGTTCACAAACTAGTCTATTCAGGAATATTTTAAGCCTGGTATTTTTACCTCTCCTTGTGTCTACGTTGAACGCCTTTCTACAATATCCACTGACATTACAATATTCTCAATATGAATAGAATATGCCTGCGGGTGAAAACCCTTAATACTAATGATATTACCACTGTATTTCCTTTTATTTTATCCCTGCGTTTGCAACACTCGGCCTCCCTGGAGTCTGAGTTGGGAGACTGCAACTCAATACCAGGCCTTTGCATCTCATAGTGCTACAGTGCACAATCCCTTCTGTCTTGTTCCGTGTTGTCTGTCATCAAATGGGACTGTTGACAGACCTCTACTGTACAGTATTGTTAAAGGGAATGTTTGGGCTATGTAGGAGGTATTTGAAATCACAGGCTGCTGACTTTAATAAGAGCCAGA
The DNA here is from genome assembly GCF_951799395.1 of Argentina silus. Classification (NCBI taxonomy): domain Eukaryota; kingdom Metazoa; phylum Chordata; class Actinopteri; order Argentiniformes; family Argentinidae; genus Argentina; species Argentina silus. The sequence goes on along the minus strand of NC_139673.1, from coordinate 11,519,876 downwards.
AGGTTACAGTGGGAGTGTTGAAGCTGTGGGGTGCCATTGCCTTTAACACACACTGTTGTTCCAGATGTTCCAGGATTCTGTGTCATCCTGAGGCGTGTGTCCTTGACTTCCTCATAGTCCTCCTGGGTTACAGGACTCAGACAGAGCAGCAGCACAGAGACTTATACCACTCCCGTCCTGTAATGTCAATGTTATTGAGTTATAGGGGATCGTTTACGTGGCGACTGGAGGGGCAGGTGAAACCGACCATTTGCCATATTTCACAGGGGCTCTTTAGGAAATTAGCTGTCATGCTAAATCATGTTAAATTGTTCTACTGAGGGATGTTTAAGGTGTAATAGGTAATTCAAACAACAACAAAGCAGGCTCCCTGCTGTTTTTTGCTAAACCGCTGAGGGATGGGGTTGGAGAAATGTAACCATTCGCAATTTCAAAGACAGAGTTATGGATGCCAGGACAGACCATGCATGAGATCAACATTATAGTTTTAACCATGTTTTGAAGATATACAGTGTTTACAATTGCATTAAATATAAAACAATCTTATATTTTGGGTTCTGATGGGGTAAGACAGTTGATCTAAGGCATTTATTTAGTTATTAAGTTCTTTCAGAATCAATTGCTATATATAATTAATTTAAAAGTCCAAAAATGTATGTAGCAATTACAGAGTGCCCCTTTAAAGGGCATGATTTTTCATAATGCTGTTTTTTGGAGTTATATCAGTGGTTTGGAGATTGTCTTGACTGGGCCAGGTTGTGTTCCATCTTTCATCCATTTGTCATATTTTGTAGGGCTGTTTATCCATGGATGTGCTGTTCTTTGACTTCCACTGTTTTATTAGGAGAGGAGCTTTTGCTGAATCAAGAGAAATAACAGCTTGGGTATCATCGTTTATGGCCTTATCCACTTTGTAACTAAGGATATATGGTGCATATTCATATTCATAACACCGTAGCTGCGCAAATGTATTGTCTCACCGTTGATTCATATCCGGAGGCGAGATACGATATTAAGACAGATTTCATGGACCGCAGATAAATATGGTGCATTGTTTTTATTCAAGAGAGGTTGAAAAATATTTTTGCTGCACATACAGCCTTAGATCATCTTAGATCAGTCTTACACCAGGACCAGGATGTAATTTGCAGCGACCAGCGGAGTGAAACACACCACTTTCCCAAAACAGCACAAACGATAGTGCCTGCGGCTCACTATAGAGAGAACGAACGCCCCTTCCAGACAAATCTATAAACATGCAAATGAAAGTCGTAAAAAGCAGACTGCAGACAGAATCATGCACACACGCACACATGCACACACGCACACACACACACACACACACACACACACACACACAGAGACACACAGACACACACACCACCAAACGCTGAACTTTTTAATTGCCTAGCCTGCCATCTCTTTCCCAAAGTCTTGCAATCAAATGCCAGTCGGCATTAAAGTCTGGGCATATTAAATGTGACCGGTCTGTCTTCCTCTCTCTCTCTCCCTCTCTCTCTCTCCCTCTCTCTCTCCCTCTCTCTCTCTCCCTCCCTAATCCACTCTGTCTCAGCCTAGCTTTTGATGTCACTTTAATTGAGGCAATTGTCAACACAGGTTGTATTTTTAACAGAAGAAGTCCTATCGTTTGAACATCACATAGCCCCACGAACAACATTCAGCGAACTCACTTGTCTTTAAACACTGAACATGTTTATCCAACACGGATCGCTTCCTGGACAGAGGCCAGACAGAGCTGTCACTCTTATTCTGGCTTCTCTCTCTATTAGCATTATTAATAGACAATTAAAAGGACAGACGTTTGAAGCTTTGATGTCCCTATCATCACCTCAGCCCCCCCCTCGCGCCCCTCAGCCCCCCCCAGTCCCCCTCAGCCCCCTCCTTTGATCAGCTCTAATAGAAGCTACAGCTTCTTGAAGCTGGGCTGCGGTGCGCTAATTAAATAGAACTGAAGCCAAATGATTGTTAGTTAAGTATAAGGTGTTGAGGCTGCCCACACACACACCCCTAGCGACACACTTACGGTGTCAGTGAAGGTGGATACTGAGGAGCTCACATTTAGATTAGCTTTGGATCTCTCTCTGTAGCTCAGTGTATGGATCTGGTGAGGTCTGATTTGGTCAGCTTACTCTTGTTAATATGTGATGTTATGAACAGCGGTTTCTGACTAATAAGTTGTATTGATAATACTGTAGCTGGATAGCCTGTACATCCAAAGTGGACTATCCAGTCTTAGACAGAGGTGGAGTATCCAGTCTTAGACAGAGGTGGACTCTCCAGTCCTAGACAGAGGTGGACTATCCAGTCCTAGACAGAGGTGGACTATCCAGTCCTAGACAGAGGTGGACTATCCAGTTCTAGACAGAGGTAGAGTATCCAGTCATAGACAGAGCTGGACAAGACAGAAGACAGAAGTAGAGGCAGTGTTTTCAGGAGACTGCAGTGGTCAGCACAGGTGAGAGTTGAAGTGGTAGTGTCTAGGGAGTAGAGGGAGGGGGGGGGGGGGGGGGGGGGGGGGTTGGTGAGGCGAGTGATGGCATAACTGTACTCTGAGCCCAACAAGCCCAGAGCTCACCGCCGCTCCTGTTGCTATGGTTACCCGCTGCAGGTTGCCGAGCGAGGACGGTTCCGTCATCAGTAACGAATCAGAGAAGCTGAACTCTGGCAGGGGCTCGACGGCACAGAAAGTCACAGCACAGCAGAAACTGACAAAGGAGGAGACGCGCAAGAGGGAGGGTGAGACTGCTGCTCTCACACACCGACACACACACACACTCACACACACACACACACACACACACACACACACACACACACACACACACACACACACACACACACACACACACATACACACCTCATACATTCATCATCTACAGTATGCTCACAAAAGAGGAACAATGACACCCCCCCCCCCTTCACACACACCTAGGTACAAACACCCAAACTTACACTCTCCCATATACACAGACTTGACTTAGACACAATTACAAAAAAGAGGAATGTAACCCCTGCTCACACAGACAGATACTCTACACCTTCTCTCTCTGTCTCTGTCTTTGTCTTTGTCTTTCTCTCTCACACACACACACACGCACACGCACACGCACACGCACACACACACGCACATACACACACGCACATACACACACACACACTGCAGCTCTTTTTATAACCATAAAGGTATCCACTCAGCAGGAACCAGAGAAATGGACCGATTGAATATGTATGAGACTCTGCTGACATGATACAGTCTGTCATAGTGACACACAGTCACACACACACACACACACACACACACACACACACACACACACACACACACACACACACACACACACAGATAGCAGAAAGGTTATGCTCTGACAAACACCTTTCTTGACCCTCTCTCTCACACATGCGACAACCATACATTTGACCACACTGCAATTTGACTGCAATGCCCCTGAACATAGTTTTCTGATTGGTGCTCAGGAAAAAATAAAGTTGAAAACTGATTCATATTTGCTTGTATGCTGATTTTTTTTAAATTATTTTTTTTGTCCACTGAGGCCAGTGACACTGTTGTTACTTCATGTAACAGATTACATGACGTATCTGCAGCGGTTGTGCATGGTTTGCAGTCATCTTCATCTAAATCAAATATGCCACTTACAAATTGGTCTGTGCTTTTTAGATTATGACTATCGTAATAGAGTGATTTGAATAATTTATCAGCTAAGTTAAACTGATGGAATAGAATCCACTTCCCCTGATATTGGATAAGGAATGAAAGCACACAGTCCTTCATCTATCATAGAGACGTCCTGCCTGAGCCTCCGAGCCTAATGCTGTCTCTGTGATAGACTACTTCTGTCTACCAGGTCATTTGTGACAAAGAGCACTGCTGGAATGTCACAGTGTCACCCACAGTGAGCCAAGGTCACTGCTGTCAATATAGGTGCTAGCTCTGTGTGTGTTTGACTGAGTGTGAGAGTGACAGCAAGTGTAGGAGAATGTGTTCATTTGGCTCATTATGAGAGCTTTCAGAGACGGTTTCTTTGTGTGTGTATGTGTGTGTGTGTGTGTGTGTGTGTGTGTGTGTGTGTGTCTGTGCGTATGTTTCAAATCCCTGTTCTTTGTTCAGATCCCTATGACACCTCATCCGGCTCACTGCAGCTCATTTCCATAAAGCCCATGGCAGCTCCGCCCACCTACTCACACCGCGCCTCCTCTGACCGCAGCCAAGACTCAGCCATCCTCAACGGAGAGGTGAGATACGCACGCACCCACGCACGCACGCACGCACATACACGGGAGCGCACACATACACAGACACATCATACACACACACACACACACACACACTATTAAACAGCCACGTCACTCTTTCCGCCTTACAGGTGTTATGATATTTCTCTCTCGCTCTCTCCCCCCCCCCCCCCCCCCCCCCTCTTCTCTCTCCTTCCTTCCGCAGGTGAGCCTCGCTCTGAAGCAGAAGTCAGACATCGAGCACTACAGGAACAAGCTGAGGCTGAAGGCCAAGAGGAAGGGCTACTATGACTTCCCCTCCGTTGACGGCCGCGGCAGCAGCAGGGTGCTGGCACAGCGGCAGAGGCACGGGCACGGCCACGAGCGGGCGCCAGGGGACCACGGCAGGCCGACGGACCACGAGGAGGAACGGGCGTCCACCTACGTCAAGTCCCGCAGGAGGTGAGGGGAGAGAGCGGGAGGAGTGGGAAGAGGAGGAGTGGGAAGAGGAGAGATGAAGGGAAACACAACTAATAAAGGGATATGGGGTTGATGATTGAGGATCTAGCTTGGCAGACAAGTCCCGCCTCCGAGGGTTTTTCCAGGACCCCGACTGGACGGCGATGTGTCCGTTTCCAACATATCCCCTGCATGCCAATTAGTCTGTGTTCATCTGTCTGCCTGTGACTAATCGTCCCTCGTTTCATAGTCTGGCCGTCTGTGTTTAATTGTTTGATGTGTTTCTGTCCAGAGGAGAGCCTCATCAGCTCTCTCTAATCAGTCTAATCCCTGTGCTGGTGCTGGGCCCGCCCTCTAGCCCTCTAGCCCTCCGCTCCTCTCCTCCTCTCCTCCTCTCCTCCTCTCCTCCTCTCCTCCTCTGCTCCTCCAGAGAGGGGAGATAAGAGGATTTGGTGTCTTTGGCTGAGAGCCGAGGAGCCCATGGGGTCCCGTCGCCTCTCTCCACGAGGTCTGGTCTGTCCTGCACTGACATTCACTGGCTACAGATGCAGACAGAGAGGACACATACTGCACTGTGGCCTTGGTTTGTTACAGATGCAGAGGGGGGGGGGATACACACACTCGTACGCGCGCACACACACACGCGCACACACACACACACACACACACACACACACACACACACACACACACACACACACACACACACACACACAGGTTGTACTTTGAGAGGAGAACAGCAGTTGCAGTTGAACAGTGCGTTGGAGTTGTGGAGGCGAAGGTTTGAACAGCATAGTTGTTTTCATGGCTCAGTGCAGTTTCTCTGGAGAATCCAGCCTCATGTTCCCTGCTTGTTGTTGCCCTCCTCCTCTTCTCTCCCCTAACTCTCTCCTTCACTGTTCACTTTACTGTTGGTATGAATAGAGAGAGAGAGAGAGAAAGAGAGAAAGGGTTACTGAGTTTGTGTGTGTGTGTGTGTGTGTGTGTGTGTGTGTGCATGTGTGGCCGAGCACAGAGCCACAAGTAAAACAGACAGTAACGGCATGCTTAGCCTACTGATGAGATCTTCAGCGCATGTTCACAGATAGGCATCTTGTTCTGTGTAATTGAATGCGTGTTGCTGTTGTGTTGGGAATGGCTGTATCAATATTGTATTATGCTCTACTGCATGATTCCCCTCTCCAAGACATCCTCACTGGGATTGCTTTTTAGGAGTGGCCTTAATACAGTATTGTACGGCAGTTCTTGGCACAGTAATTAGAAAGCATAAGATTATGGAAGTTATGTAAGTAAGCTGACAGGGAAGATATTGTATTCAAGCTTAGTAGTCATGATTGCATTGTCACTGCTAGTGCTGCAAGATGATGGTTTAGGTGGTGGTGGTGGTGGTGGTTGTGGTGGTGGTGGTGGGGGGGGGGGATTTATGATGACAATGAGGGGGCAGATGATGAATATAATTCCAATGATGATTCCAATGACGATGACGATGATGATGATGATGAGGAGGATTGGTTAAGCATTGTCTCAGTAATTTGAGGCCCAACACATCCCTCCCCTCTGATTCATCTGAGCTCTAATGCTTCTCTCCTCTGTGATTGGCAGGCACTCCCAGGTGAGGCACCCGGCCTATCGGAGCAGGCAGAGTCTGAACAGCCCGAGTCCTGGGGGGACGGAGATGGACCTGCTGGTGATGAGAGAGAGGCCCAGGAGAGGCATCAGGAACAGCGGCTACGACGTGAGTCAGAGTCCAGCCCTGTATCAGAGAGGAGTCAGAGTCCAGCCCTGTATCAGGAGTCAGAGTCCAGCCCTGTATCAGAGAGGTCAGAGTCCAGCCCTGTATCAGAGAGGTCAGAGTCCTTACCCTGTAAAAGTGAGGAGTCAGAGTCCAGCCTTGCAGCAGACAGGAGGCAAAGTCCCGCCCCTGTATAAGAGAGAAGTCACAGTCTAGCCCTGCAGCAGACAGGAGTCAGAGTCCCGCCCTGTATTAGACAGGAGTCAGACGGCTTGTATCCAGGTGTGATAGAAGTGAGCCACAGCAGACTAGTGGAGGGGTTCATTAATAATTAATAACTAAGGATTCATAAGGTTTCCATTCATAATGCATTCAGGCGTGCAGCCTCTTCCCCTCCGCATCATCTATGAGTCCTCCGGTGCGATTCTGTTGCTGTGGAGACACAGCCACACCGATGCAGCCAGAATATCAATGGGAGAGCAAAGAGCAGTTCCCAAAAGTCATTTTTTTCAGCCCGCTACTTAACAAACGAAAAACACTGTAATCACCTCTAAGCCTTTCACTTGAAAAACAAAAGCTGTTAATCGCTTGCTTCAAACCATTTCCAATTCCAAGACCGAGACAGCATATCAGGACACACACTTTGTAAGCAAATAAAACCGCATTGGCTGTTTGTCTATAAGCTTTAGAGGACCGACGTTTCAATTTATTTTGAAGCCCCCCCCAGTTTCACAAACAGGAACCACACATTACGGTTCGCTGTGTATTCATGATCTCGGTCAAAAACAACTCTTATCAGTCCAATTTCCCAGCAACTTCACATAAGAATACAGCTTGTCTTCACCATCAGCATATCTTTGTTCACCACCGCTCTGCCCCTCTTGTACCTGCTGTGGGAGGGAAAGATGGCAGTTACCCTAACAACAGTGTCAGTCCGCTAAAAATACAATGCTATACAGGCTACGCTACGTGCAGTCTCCTCCTGCAGAATGGCCTGGCTCTATTGATTACAGTGGGAATGCTGCAGGCCACATCACTGCGGATCCACGTCTCCGCCTGTCCGTGTTGCGGGGGGGACTGATTTATGAGGCGCGCTGCGCCAGGTCTCCTGTGGCTCCCCTCCGCTCGTACAGGAAGTAGGGCACCCTCAGCACCCACTCGTTTATCACTGAGAGAGAGAGGGAGGGAGGGAGAGAAGGAGGAGGGAGGGGGAGAGGGAGGGAAGGAGGGAGGGAGGCAGGGAGGGAGGGAAGGGGAGAGAGAGAGGGAGGGAGGGAGCAGAGCGTGGGTGCAAAGGTGGAGTGAGGGAAGGAGAAAAGGGGATAGAACAATGGTGTGAAAGAGAAGAAACTGAGAGAGGGAGGAGAAAGAGAAGAAAGGGATTGAGAAGAGTATGGTAGGGAGAGAGAGAGAGAGAGTGACGGACGGAGAGAGGACAGGGAGAAAGGCAGACAATGTGGAAGAGATTAGAGCGAGGGAGAGAGAGAGGGAAGGAGACAGAGAGAGTAACACACCCACACACAGATACCTCCAGCAATTTGCCGCAGTGCTTAATTACTTGTCTGTAATTCGCTGAATTGTTTATTGCCACAATTAATCTCGGGGGCGGGATGAAGGGTTGGGGAGGCAACGGATAGATAAACAAAACTCACGCTCTGTACAAAACTGTCCCCTGGTAATCTCCTAGCCTTCCGGGACCCACCAGAGAGCAGCATCTTCTCTGGATCGGTCCTATTCAGCTGATATATGATAGCACCACGGCACGCTATTAAACAGCTCTCTCTTGCTAAGTCAGCACCTTGTCAACAACCCTGCCGCGAAGATGAGTCAGTGACTTCCTGAATCATTACGAAAGGATGAACCTTTCTCCGGATGAACCCCAGTGTAGCATTTTACCGAGTCGTACGGGAGTCGTACTTTGAATTTCACACCGTAGCACTGTGTTCGTTGTGTAAATTAGGACATGGGTCTCTGGGTGGGTGGGTTGTGGGATAGGTGGAGTCCTCCAGGGCTGCCTGTGGTGTGTTCCCGATGAAAAGACATCGTTCCCTAGCACCTCTTAAACCAGGGCATCGTTAACATTTACACAGCGCTGAAAAGTGACGGGATAGTTAAGATTCTGCTCAGAGACTAAGTCTGAGTCATTTCTCCCTCTACTGTGATGCTAATTGGAATGTCAATATGCTATCATAGATTGGCACTCCAGAGTGTGAACAAGGATGTGCGTGTGTGTGTTTGTGTGTGTATGTGTGTGCGTGTGTTTGTGTGTGCGTGTGTGGATGTGTTTGTGTGTGTGTCTGGCATGTTCACACTGTTCTCTTTGTGCGTTAGTGTGTTTGTGTGAGTGTGTGTTCAATTCTTTATTGTGGTTGCTCTGCCCTGTGTGTGTGTGTGTGTGTATGTGTGTATGGTTCTAACTACTTCACCACTATCTGTCTCTCTCTCTCTCTCTCTCTGTGTTTCAGACGGAGCCCGAGCTGATTGAGGAGACCAACGTGGACCGCCTAGTGGGCCCGCGGGGTTACCTGTGTGGCCGGGGGGTCAAAGGGCACTCAGAGACGTCCACTCTGAGCTCCCAGCCCTCCATCGATGAGGTGCGGCAGCAGATGCACCTGCTGTTGGAAGAGGCCTTCAGCCTGGCCTCGGGAGGCCACTCCACGGCTGGACGCCACTCCCACCACCCCCACCACCCCCACCACCCCCACCACCATGGCCACTACAGCCCCGGGCCGCCCCCCCTGCCCTACTCAGAGGTGGTGACCAGCGCCCCCGGGACCATGAGCAGGGGACGGGGAGGGCTGCAGTGGGTGCCAGCCTACGGATCAGACATGTACCAATGCAGCCTCCCCAAACCAGTGAGTGGAATGATTGTGTTTGGTTTACAACAGCTGTGACTATTGAATGGCATGGACTCAAGTGAAAAACCCTGTCCTTCTGTGTTCTCTCCTAAAGGCCTTTCGGTTCACCCAGCTTCCTGACATGGCTATGGGCTCCCCTCCTCCCCCTATACCCCCTCGCACCGGCCCTCCTCCTGGGACCTCTCTGAGACGGTGAGGCCTGGTCACACACACACACACACACACAAGCATGCACACACACACACGCACACACACACACACACACACTCACTCACACGCACACGCACTCGGGCACACACACACACACACACACACACACACACACACACACACTACACAGCTTTTAAGGCTCTACCTCTCAGGTTGCTCACTCTCATCCTACAACTGATCAATAAGCTTTCCAACATTTATATTCATATGATAAATATCCACCAGGTACAGTAAATGTGCTGTGGTCAGAGTGATTTTGGTTCCTGTATAAATTTGAATTCAAATCAGTGCATCAGTGGTAGATGACATAAATATCAATAAGGAGCCACAAAGGTTTGCTAGTTTGTTTTCATGGAGTGCCTCTGCCACCCTGTGGTATAGGATGTGTATTGCATGTTTTAGAGGTATTAAACAGTCAGTGTCTGTGAGTGTGTTTGCGTTATCTCTCTGTCCCTGACTCAGCTCGTCCTCTGACCTCGGGCCCAAGGGCAGGACCTCTGAGGCGTCTGCCACCGACATGCAGACTCAGCAAGGCAGCGCCCCCTACGTCCCGCTCTCCAGAGCAGCTCTCCCCTCCATCACAGCAGACCAGCCCATGCCCAACTACTCAGGTCAGAGCCTGTGTGTGTGTGTGTGTGTGTGTGTGTGTGTGTGTGCGTGTGCGCGTGTGTGTTAGTGATGCATGGGTCAGCTGTTGGTTCACCCACTGCCACTCCCAATTGCTAATAACCTGTCTATACCTGACTATATGTGAAATATATATCTGAGGCCTGCACTCGACCCTAACCCGCAAATATTCATATAAATATATATATATTGCAGCTTATCTCTTATTAAATTAATCTCCGACATTGTTATTTTTGCCTCAGTGGATCGACATTAACTTTTTCTGCCCAAGTTCCTGTAAACATTTGGCAGTTGGTGTGTATTTGGCATGTTAGGCCCTAAAGCTTAGACTTACGCACTAATGGCAGTTAAAAAATAATGAAAGAAAAACCTCAATGTAGCCTATAGGTATGAATTGCAAGAATTATACATTTATGGATTTTTTAAAGCGTTGTTTTCCCTTTATTCAACCCGCCCGCGATCCACACAATATTTCATGAATATTTTCAGCATCGCCGCTGGGACTGTCGCTTCTGAGTCAACTAGTCAATCGCTATTGTGTGGGTGTGTGTGTATGTGTGTGTGTGTGTGTATATGTGTGTGTGTGTGTATGTGTGTGTGTGGGTGTGTGTGTATGTGTGTGTGTGGGTGTGTGTGTATGTGTGTGGGTGTGTGTGTGTGTCTGCATGTATAAATCCTCTCCTGGCTAAATAATTGGTTTGAAAAACGGCAGCAAACATTGTCTTTGTCTTCCCACAGGAAACCCAATGACAGCGGTGTACGCCATCCCCGCCACCAGGCCCGGCTACTCAGAGTACTTTGTCTCCACGCCCCCGTCCTCCTATCGCAGCCCCTCCTGGATGTCCTACCCCCCCGAACCCGAGGACGTGCCCCCTCAGTGGGCAGACTCTGTAAGAGCCCCTCCCACACGCCACCCACATACACCAGGGAACGCCCAATTCTGTTCCAGGATCAGGGACAGCTACCACAATGGGTCCAAATTGAGTTGTGTTCATTCATGGCGATGGCTATTACAGCATGTCTGAGACTGTAAGCTCAAGGACTGGTGTGGTCTTTTCATGGATATCTGTATTGAAAATTAAAACCAATAATCTTTGAATCATCAGAGAATCAAAAATATATTTTTTATAGTTTGCTATAAGCAGCCATTCGGATTGCCTCTGTAGAAAGCTTCATTTGGGACAGTGAGATGAAAGTCCTCTGGTATCCATATCTACCCTCGAACAGGATTGGGTTGCCTCCGATAGCCTTGAGTTATGCAATGCTCTTTTCTCTCTAAAACACAAGACGGGTTCCATTCTCCCTTTGTTGGATCTGTTATTGCCCATGTGACCTCCCCTCTCTGCACTGGACTCTCCTTGTCTGTATGGAATGTTCTTTTTATCCCTGTTTGTCTGCCTGTTTCAACCAGATGCCTTCACACAGTGTCTTTTTGCAGAACCAGTGTCATTTAGAAACCATTTGCTGAACTGAATTTATGGCTGGCGTTGAGTGGACACAGCAAAATACTGGGGTAGTTGAGCACATTTCCTAAATGAACACCTCTTTTCTTTTTCTTTTGGACCTTTTTTTAAGAGTCTGTTTGTTGTTAACCGGTCAGTCATGCTCATCTCATGTTCAGGATCCTAAAGTAACCCATTAGTAGAGTTCAAACACTCTACTGTTTGAATCGAAAAGTCCATCTTAAAGTAACTGATATTTATTTTCACAATATTTATTTGTTCCTTTCCGTTATCGTGAGTTTTGTCCTAGTGTTCTTGTGTATATTTTCCCTTATCACCCATTTAAATATATTTGAAATACTGGGGCAAGAGAAGCAATGTTCACTTAGCAAACAATAAGGATAATACCTTTTAGCAATTCAAAGTAGCAGCTGTATTTCTAATCATTTTGGTGGAAAGCCAACATCTTGTTGTAGTTGTCTTGACACCTGCCCTACCCTCTTTTCCAGGTGCCCCTGCCGGGGTATGTGGATGCCTTCCCTCACCCCCGCTACCCTCTGGGCAGCCCCCCCAGGCTCCCCCGGCACTACAGCCAGGCCTCGGAGCGGCCCCCAACCCCCTCCACAGCCACATCCCAGCAGAGCCTGCCCGAGGTGGGGGGGCCCACAGACAGCGTGCCCCTCAGCAGCCTCTCCACCTCTGCCCTGGTACAGGCTATTCGCCAGGAGGTGGCCAAGTTGGCCAAGAAGCAGAACGACATGTTTGAGTTCCAGGTGTAGTTTGTTTGCCCCCTAGTGTCTAGATGGTGGAATTGCAGTGTGTTTTTCTCTTCTGGACATGCTGTAACACTGGAGACTAGATCTCCCTGGAACAAACTCAGCATTTTTGACGTTTGTATATTAAGACTGATTGAAGCCTCTTTTTCTCTTTTCTTCTTCCTCTTATCTCTTTCTCTCTCTTTCTTCCTTACTCTCTCTCTTCCTCACACCATCTCTCTCTCTTTCCCTTTCATAATGGGAAAAGACCACTTTGCTTCGATGTGGTTCAGCATACTCTCATTATTGAGTTATTGAGCGGTGAAAATGTTCTCTCAAACTGTCAGTCATCTCCACTTCATGATGTCTCTATAATTATATGACATCATTCCTTGTCATTGTAGACATAGGTTACTAAATCAATTTAACAATGGATGAGACAAAGAAAGTAATGTTATGTACAAGCTCAAAGGACCAAATTCTTCAGAACAGAGGAGTTATGGGTATATCACAATGTATATAAGCATGTACAGGGATGCCATGTATCTTATCTCTTTTTATAGACCGAGTCCATTTCAATTCAAATAAAGAGACACCTTTTTTTGTTGTCAACTCAAATGGACAGGAAAGACCGAAAGGATTCTATCTGCTTAACTGTACCTAGATGGTTCTGTTTGTAGATGACATCAGTCAGAATCAGATTCCCTACCCTGTTGCCTGGCTTCAAAATACAAATTTCACTTTACACATGAGTTTGACAACAACAACCAAGTCATCTGTTCAATAAAAATTGAGCAAATTAGCTATCGTTTTATAGTTAGATTTGAGATGAATTTGATTAAAGAGAAATGATGTGTTGTATTTATCCAAACAAAGAAAAGGAGGCGTGTTTTTCTAGAGAGCTGGGATCCAGCACGATGCTATGTACAGTATGTTGTAATGAAACACACTTTGAAAGAGAGTGCCAACCATTGAGAGCCCTCAGCCCAACCCCACTGGTTCTGCTTTAGTCTGGTGTAAATCGGATACGGCAAAGTCCAAAACTAGCTGACACTGACCCCTGGAGGACTGGCGTTGCACAGCTCTTTATTAGTGCACAAACCCTTAATAAGTGTTGCTGCACAAGAGAGTCCACTACTGTAGGTGCTGCCACTGTGTTGTGGATAACAGGTTTTGGATTGAACTCTTATCTCCGTAGAGCATTCTTTGCATCATAAATGTGAATGTGAAACGCAAGAGTTCTATCTCCTTGGTTATTGATTGTACTGTAACTTGAACTTTTTAACAAGAACCAGTTAAAATGCACTTTATCCTTAAAGTAGGCCTATACGTCTTGTGTGTCAAAATGGACGCAAAGGAGAAGGTCCAGGTCCATCTGAGCCTCCCTGTGGAATCTGGCTGACATTCCATGATTCAGTGAGTGAACACACTCACTTGAAAACAGCCATGTGAACACAGTTACTGTTGAGTGGCTCCAAGTAGTATTGGCATGAAAGATCGCATGAGGCTACATAGGTAATCAGGACTGTTACAAAGTAGGTTTCAAAAGCTTTCATGAGGCAAACAAGGGTGACAGAAAGGGGAGTATGTTGTAGGGAAAGTATTTGAAATAATAGGGAAGCGTCCGCAAAACCTTTCTCGTTTTCTAATCCTGTGGCACTGTAATTTGTGAGAGGACAAGAGTGAAAGGGAGGTCTATCCCAATGAGAAAGAGCCGTAAAAATGAGTAGTGCCATCGATGTATCATACTCTTCTGTTCCTAAAACAACAACATTGTCTCTCCAGCATTGTTGTATTATTTCAGATGAAGATTATTGTTTTTCACTTTGACCTTCTTTTTTACAAATCCTCTGTACAGTAATATCTCTGTTTTCAGATGCACCCCTGGGAAGCTTTCTTTTGTACCCAGTTGAGTGTGTTCTGACTGTAAATATGAGAGGAATGCGCTCTTAACCGTGTTGCTTTTTTTGTTTCCAGCATTTCTTTAGCTGTTGGACTGAAAACACTCATGGTTGCAGTTATCTTGTACTGTATTGTAAAATGAAAGCCTTTCTGTCTGTTCTGTAGATGCTTACCAGTTTTGTGTCTAAACAAATATCATCACATAATGCTGATTTATCAATCTGAAGAAAGAAACTGATATCCAAATACTGTAGGGTGTTTTGAAACTTAAAAGATGAGCTCAATAAAGGTGATGACAGATTGACCCATGATGGTATGGTTTATGAAATATGACCCAATTCATTTTATGAAAATACAAATGTTAATGGTGGTCATCCTCATAATTCTATTTTCCCTGGTGTGAATCACTTCCTTCTCCACAGCTCATACTGGACGCTGCTTAAGAAACGATCTGAGAGAGAGAGAGATAGAGAGAGAGAGAGCTATTATGAAGTTATCCCAAGATAAGGTACATTTCCAAAAATATACAGATTTGCGTCTACAATGGCAGACGTGGTTACTACAGTATAGAGTGGACACATACAAACTGAAAATGTTCCAAGTATCGTGGAGTAAAACCAAGTTAAATTTACGGGCGTGAGTGGAGAAGGCTGTCATGGCATGAAGTCGGAGACTCCGGCTATATAGACATCACTGTTTGAATAACTTGACCTGTGTATACCTGTGTGGATGTAGGCGTACTATAACATCAGTTGTATTGAATGTTCAGCTTATTATTGGACAGCTTATTATTGACCACCCTCCGATTAACATCATTAAAATAAAATAATAAAATGAATCAGATTTTTGTTTACATCTCCCGGTATCGAAGCTCTCTCCTATCAGCGTTCGCAACTCGATCTCCTTCAGTCGGATATCCAGCTCGCAAAAGTTGTCCACTTCGCTCCAGGACGCAGAAGGACTATCTGCTGGTGGACTGAAGACCTCGAGAGGCAGGTATTCAGGCACCACTAAACTGCCTGTGTTTGGCCACTGTTCTTGATCTTCAACGGGCTGCTCCTGTTTTGTAGGCCTGTTATGGTTTTCTTGGTTCCGTGTCAGGGTGGCCCAAATGTCCGCGGATGCGTTGGACTGGTCGTAAAGAGAGGGGAAGAAACTGCTGTCAACACTCATTGTTTTTTAGTAAGTCGAGAATTTAGGAATTCTGGTTTGTTTGGATTTGAAAGGTTGATGCACCTGGTGATTCTGGAACTTTTCATTTGGGAAAACAGGCTGTACTCACACAATGGAAAACATACAACAAAGAACGGTCAATTGAGTGATTCAGTTATGATAAATAGCAATTATAATAAACGTTGAAATGGTCTGTCAGTTTTGTAGAAAGAGAGAAACAATTATTTATATGGGGTGAAGACTGTAGGCCTACCACAAACACACTCACTCACTCTCTCTCCTTCATAAAATAACTAATAATGCGTAACTACCCCTCTTTAATGCGTCACATCAACAGCCATTTACAACCGTCATTACATTGACGGGATCCTACGACGTGACTTTGAGAGGGTGACCCTGATTTATGATGACTGTGTGATAATGAGATAAATTACTCTACTGGTTATATGTCATAACAGGACATATATCAAATAATCATATATTGTGATTGCTGGAGACACTTGTATCTTGAGTCTCATGCCTATGTGTAAAAAGCATAATTCATTTTGACGTTCTGTTTTGATCATCTCCAGAGGGCTTTGTATATTGTTGTGAGTGAATAACCAGTTCCTTTTCAAAGCCTGTTATGATCCTCTGAACAGTAAGCCAGGAAACAGAGTGCAGCCGTAAACTCTTTTAAAAACAATATAGATAAGAGAATGATGTTGATGAGACATGTCATAGATATACCGTAGGCAAACATTCAAGATGAGTCCAATGTCTAGTTCTGACCTTTCTCATGTCCTCCTTCATTTCTTCTGTTGAAATTAAATAAAATGGTATCCTCACATTTCCTCTTGTGTGTACTTTATATCTTTGGGTGCCAATCTTTCCATCTTTCTTTCAGTCCTTCAGGAGTTAGAAGTGGTCTGTGACAGTAAGGTGTTGGATGGTCGTCCTTCAGGTAATAGCTGCTGTAGCTTTGACTGGTTGTCCAGACGCTTATTGACGTGTGGTGGACAGGGCATTACCAAGAGCCTTGAGTGGATTATTTATTACGGTGGTAATGGACTCTGCAATACAGTACTTTGCTGCAGAACACCCGTGTGTGTGTGTGTGTGTGTGTGTGTGTGTGTGTGTGTGTGTGTGTGTGTGTGTGAGTGTGTGCGTGTGCGTGTGTCTGTGTGTGCGTGTGTGTCTGTGTTTGTGTCTGTACAAGGGTGGCTGAGATAGCCTATCACAATTCTTTTCCTCAGAATTTTAAGATAACTTTCAACTCCATCTCTAAAAGCTTCAGTTGACTCACCCCAAAAAGGATAAGGGGATACATCTCTGGTCAGATGTGTCAGTACGCCACTCCCGGAATAAAAACAGTGAGTTTAAATTCTCCATAGATGCCACAAAGGGGATTACAGCGAAGGAGCTGAGTCACTGGTAATGCTAGTGCTACAGTATGGGGCGGCAGTTATCCCCTTTCTGAGGACGACCATTGTCTCCCTACACACCCCTCTATGCTCTCCTTGAGCCCTTGTAGACTCTTATGAGTAATGATTCTGAATGATAAGTAGACATTAAAGGGCCTTGTTCAGCCCTGCTCTCCAAGGGCGGACTTTGTAAACGCCTGACTGATGCTCATAACCTGGAGGGTGAACCAGAGAGCCTGGAGAGCCAGGCCCTGGGAGGAGAGATCTCACAGTGGAGGGGTTTTTACTTGTGTGCTTAGCAT
Source organism: Argentina silus (assembly GCF_951799395.1). Classification (NCBI taxonomy): domain Eukaryota; kingdom Metazoa; phylum Chordata; class Actinopteri; order Argentiniformes; family Argentinidae; genus Argentina; species Argentina silus. The sequence goes on along the minus strand of NC_139673.1, from coordinate 11,502,762 downwards.
TCAGAGAGCATACTCTGAAACTTGAGTCTGGACAGTTACTTTAAAGCAGTGGGTTTGTCAGGGAATGAGTATGATCAGTGATGCAGATGAAGAACGAGATTCCCTGGGAGGCAAGTCATCTAATTACATATCTACTGTGGCCCAAATGATTCAATTAAACTGCTGACGGATTATGTCCTTCTCCCTCTGTGTGTGTGTGTGTGTGTGTGTGTGTGTGGGCAGTAGAATGTGAGTGTTATACCAGCAGCCTGTAGTTTTCCTTCCTTCCCACCAGGGAGCAGTATAGATATGTCTTCCACTTGCTCAACACAGTCCTATTTGGATAAAATGGACAGGAAGGGGAGCAACCATTCTGTTCTATGATCACTGTCTAGAGACAACATCCTACTCAGAGAATACTGGTTCTGGGAAATGGCTGACCCTGACCCGACAGAGGACCTGACCTATCAGCCTATTAGAGCCTCACGCCCACCCTCACTCCTACCAAGCTCCTGAATATCCAGAGAGAGAGAGAGAGAAGACCTTCCCTTTACAAAAGGAGATGCTTTCATAACACCCTTTCAAGTTTGAGAAAAAAAAAAAAGGTTTACAAAAGTATGCAATTTTTTTTTGGACCATTCTCTATTTTGGCTTTGGCTTTGAGATGTTCAGTGCGGTAACAATGGCTGCTCTTACCAAATTCAAAACCTGTTTCTGTATTTGTAGCTTTTTTTAGTCATGATGTTGCTCAATGTAGAGACTCTGTGTGGGTGTTTCAGCTGTAGTTAAAGATGCTGCTTTGTTTTGTCAGATTGATTTGACTCTTGCTTCCTACAGTATGCATGGCGTCCTGTGTGCTCTATCCACATGGGAGTGAAACCACCAGGTGGATCAATAAGTGGATTGATATGTGTATCACCTTACCCTTGAATCTGCACTCGACATCTTGTACCCTTGTTTTTTTTTTTTTTCGTTTTTTTTTTTTGCGTGTCCTTTCTCTCAGGTAGATTGTTCTGGCCTAATTTGGCAGGTCTAATTAGATGTGATCTGCCTCTGATGGTCCATTATCTGTTAATAAGAGCTAGTTAAAGTAATTATAGTACAGCAGCCAGAGCAGATGACAGGCATCGTGATTAGACTGTGTTCAAGATGGTCAGCCCAAGGACTGGTCAAGGAAAAAAAAATGTTTGAGTGAAGAAAAAGTTTGGTAGAAACTTCATCTGCTGCATACTTTTGTTAATGTTGTGACCCTGGGGTTTCAGTGGGGTTAACTGTCTGATGATGATGATGAATATGATGGTGATGATGAGGATGATAGGGTCAACTGAAACACAGACTAGGCAGTTGAATAATGACACAGGCATGTCGTTACAAAATACATCCTGTCGTTTCTCAATGCTAAGCCTCTTTACTCCACTCCCCATCCCTCCTCCTCCTCCTCCTCCTCCTCCTCCAGGGGGATACACTCACACACTCCCTTTCTGTCGGGTATTAGATAGATGGAGGATCTGGGGAAGCTGGTGGAGTCACGCAGGCTTTGGGTAATGGTGCGGAGCGTCAGTCTCAGTGGTATTACACAACACAGACAGTGTTGGGAGGTTTCACTTAAATGAGATAAATGATGAATCATTCGTCCTTTTTCATGATCTGATGACTGCAGTACATCTATAAATACTGTTATATTCCACCCGTATCTTCCCCTAATTTGTCTTCAGACAGACAAAGGGCTGTTCTCTTCTCCTTTGAGTAACTTCTTTCCTGGGTAAGTTCGTGTAGTGCTGTGGCACTGGGTGAACGGTGCCCACGCTATCAGAGGCTGGAGATGCAACGTTATCATATCAAGACCGACTGACTCTCATCGTCTCAGGCATCTGCGAACCACTCCAGCTGCACTGCTGCCCCATCTCAACTCACCATGACAGATGTTCTGGGAATGACTCATAGAACACAAATAGGTCCAGCTCACTCAAAATGTAGGCTCTACTTTATTTTCAGTGACAGTTTTATGGGCTACTTTGTGTCCATTTTTTAGACTTTTCCAGCTCATCTACAGACCTAGTTTTTTTTCCTGGTTGCTAATGTGTGTGTGTGTGTGTGTGTGTGTGTTCATGTGATTCATAGACAACATTAACAGAAAACTATGGAGCGATACAAACTTCGGTTTGGATTTTGTTAAGCTCAATTTGCTGCATTACCATCGAAAAAAACTTGCTGTGCAACTGTTGCTTCTTCTGATGAAGCCCTCTGTCATCCTCTCCACTGGAACATATTGGCTCTAGTGCACTGGCCAGATTTAGCCCCTCCTCTTCACTTAGAGCAGTGAAAATTGATATTTTAGTTTTTTTTAGTTATTGGCATTCCGGTGGGAGGTCTCCCCTGTGCACCAAATACATGAGAAGTCAAGCTGTTAGCACTGTATATCCTTAGCATCCAAGAGAATAGAACAAATACTAGAACAAATACAGAGTCCAACATACACACACATTATTTCATACATAAATGGTTTCACAATTAACACCGTAAAACATATTCTGCTGTCTTTCGTCTGCTGACATTTTACAAAAAAAGCACACAATTGTGTGAACAGTATGACAACTCTCGTGGAAGCCTAAGACAAGCTATCTACAAACCCTGAACAAGCTCCTGAAAGCATTGGCAGACATATCCTCTGCCATGTTTCTGCGGTGGATATCCTCCGCTGTGACTGAAATGTTGTCTTTTGTTGCCACTGACTGCCAGTCACTCAGGGACTTTAAATCCTTGGAACTCTGGATCAGACACATGAAGGTATTTGGGAGGTGGCAAAAACAGGTACAAAATTGCCAGGGTGACAATGGTTAGGCAGTTGTGCTATCAGAGCCCTTGTAGCTCCGTCGTTCTTGTTGATGGTGCTCTGAGGAAGGCTGAGGAGCTACTGGTCATCCATGTTATAAATTGACTAACCTCGTGCCCTAGAATATTGCACACAGCGCATATAAGCCTGGAATAACAACAAAAACCTTGCCTTTGTGGGAGTGAATTTACTGAGTAAAGTATTTGTTATTATTTAATTTCAGCGATTCCCACGGCTGCGAAGCGTAGCTCCAAATCAGAAACGCGTGGTGTGCAAGCACTGGGGGAAAGTACTGTGGTAGATAATTGATGTGAGGTTAAGCCAATGGCTCATTTTCACTTGTATTTCATGAGCTGGATTACTCAGTCAAATATAGAGAAAAAAAAACAACCTTTCTCCCCCTGGAATTCCCAGACGGTCTTCCACAACCAAGTACTTGCTTACACACATTCTCAGGTAGGTATGGCCTTAAGTGTTTGAATGCTAGCAAGACAGGCTTCTTACTAATAGTCTCACCCCTTCAAAATGTTGACAATCCAGGACCACCACAGTCGTATGATGATCCAGGACTACAACAAATCATATGACAATCCAGGACTACCACAGTTGTATGATGATCCAGGACTACCACAGTTGTATGATGATCCAGGACTACCACAGTTGTATGATGATCCAGGACTACCACAGTTGTATGATAATCCAGGACTACCACAGTTGTATGATAATCCAGGACTACCACAGTAGTATGATAATCCAGGACTACCACAGTAGTATGATAATCCAGGACTACCACATGAATATGATGATCCAGGACCATCACAGTTATATGATGATCCAGGACCACCACAGTCATTTGACGATCCAGGATCGCAACAATATATTGCTTACATTTAGCTAGGTCTGTTGTTGGTTGATATTCATCATACTTTTAATATTTGCCTGATATTAGCTGTCACATTTGTTTAGTATTATATTTTTATTAGCAGGTAATGATATTGTCAAAGTTGTTAGCTAGCTATCGAACTACTTTGCCTAACCCTAACCCTAAGCTACTCATGAGACTTCAACATCTTCAACAATAATCATCCAAATGCATTTCAGTGCCAGCTGAGCTAGATCAAACATCAGCCTGCTCACTTTTTCCCAGACAATAACCTAAGCAGGCTAGCCTGAAGCTATGCTAACCTTTGGTCTATAACAAAGCCAAGCAAAGAGAAATGTTCAGTCACACGTTGTGCAGTACTTGTAATGTTTAGACTTAAGGGTCATTGAAAAGGAAAATTATATTAAAAAGTGACGTGTTATGTTGGAGAGCAGTGCAGATTTTGCAGCAGTGCACAAGAGGTTAGAGGCACTAAAAATGTTGAATTTGGCTGTTACTCAAGGGGACAGTTGTACATCTTGTGCATGTTGATGATGTCACAAGGCAGACTGGCAGGTCTGATTGGTTGATGGACTTGTTGGTCCAGGGACAACATAATAAAGACCGTCCAGGAACGTGTCCTGCTTGGTGACATCATGACATGTGACCCCTCGACGCCACACGGTGATTACTGCTATAAATCTGACCGCTCCGAGTCACGGATTCCACCGGATTAACGGAGGAAAATGACCGGGGCCTTCCATCGCTTCTCCCTAAATCGTTACACTCTGTCACCAGAATCCCACGGGTAATTACCCTCTCTCTGTCTTCTATCGCTCTCTCTCTCTCTCTCTCTCTGCTCTGTAGATGATCGTCACGGTTGCGAGGAGTACTTGAGGAACTGCCCGGGGAAGGTAACAGAGCAGACCTATTACCAGACACATCCTTACTGTTGGTACAGGTGTTTATACATGACACATCATCATCACATCATCATCATCATCATCAGACAGGGAGAGAGAGAATGGGGGAGAGAGATGGGGGGGGGGGGGGACTACGCACCAGCCTATCCATAAATTTGTGGCCTATAATAAAGCACTCTTGATATTTTTTATTTTGTTAATGGCCACTGCCTTAGTAATTTATGACCAGTTTGTTAGAGATGCTGACATTGTCTTGACCGGGTTCAGGGGCGGGAGGGATATAGAAACACACGGGATGTCTTGTGTAATCGCTCCACTTAATCATATTTAAGCGTAATAATAAAAGAGCCAATCTGCATGAAAAATTGATTGTCTCTCTTAGGGCTCTATATCGCTATGATCAGGCCCTTGCTAAAGATGCACTTGGCACTTATTGATACTACACTTCCTCGTTCAACCAGAAGGTGGCGCTATGAATCACCAGAAATCCAGACCTCTGTGATGCTAAATGCCTCTCTCCATACCCGCCTGGTGGAATTTTGTGCACCAAGTGTGTGTGTTTTGTTTGTGTATCTGTGTACATATCATAGGACTTACAGCAGAGGCCTGTGCCGGCAGTATGTACTGTGTGTGTGTGTGTAAGTGTGTGTGTGCTGCACAGCAGAGATTCTCTTGAGGTGTCTGTAGTACAGCACAGGTGTGTGTTCACCATGAACAAATCCATTCTGGCGGGGAAAGGTTTGTAATTGCCCCACCCCACCTCCTTCAATAAGTAGGGGTCATTCCTTAAGTGCTACAGTAGGCACATGATTAGGTTATGGCTGACATACGGACACACTCTTACTATGAGGAATGATTGTATTAGAGCCTCCCCTTACCTTTATAGTCTACACACACACACGCACACACACACGCACACGCACACACACACACACACACACACACACACACACACACACGCTGACTGCCCTGATTCTCACCCCGGGGGTAATTGTCTGTCTCTCCTCAGCTTAAGGGGTCTGCTGGCCTCTCCAAGGTGTTTTTCATCAGGCTGGGTAAATACGGGAGGCATAAGAGATGGAGTGGAGGTGGGTAAAAGGCATAGGGATGGATGGGGAGAATGCAATCAACTGACCATGGGGTGGCGGGATTGGATTGGATGGGAGTGGGGGTGAAGACCCCCCCCCCCCCCCCCTTCAATCCCTCCCTCTCTCTTCCTCTCTCCAAAAGAATCACAAGACTGCCCTGCCTCACAAGCGATCGTAATGATGTCGACCATTGAAATCCCAGAAACACAAATGTATTCACGAATTCATGAAGAGAAGAGAGGGAGAGAGAGGGAAAGAGAGAGAAAGGGATGGCGCAGGAGAATGGGAGGTGGTGTTTTATAAACCATTCAATATCATAGAGCCTGGGTTTTATGACCCCAGGAAAAGCAAACAAAATTGGGAGCAGCTTTAACAGGGGACCGGTGGTCTGGTAATTACAGGAGAGGAGCAAGAGGCAGAGGGACGCCACCACATTACTCACACACACACACACACACACACACACACACACACACACACACACACACAAAGAGAACTGAGAGAGAGATCGAGAAAGTGAGATAGCTAGATAGTAATCACATTTTATATATAATTTCATATCAAGGCTAATGATTGCGATTGTGTTCAAGACAGGGTAAAGACGAGTTTGATGAGAAAGACCCATAAATGAAGATAGCAGGGATGCAGGCACTCAAGATGGAGCCCACCAATTTTATACAAATCAAAGATGGTGAGTGGTCATGAAACGCAGCGGCGGTCCTGATTGACTGTTTCTTTTAATGAGGCTGTGTAAGGAGCCTGTTCAAAAAGACTGGAAACTGATTTTCCTCTCTCAGAGTGTCCCCCCTCCTTTCCCTTGTATTTCTCTAGTCTACCTTCATTTCTAGTCCTTCTCTCATCTCTCTCTCTCTCTCTCTCTTTCTCTCTCTCTTTCATCTCTCTTTACTCTCTCTCTCTCTCTCTCTCTCTCTGCCTCCCCTCTTTCTCTCATCACTCTTCACCTTCTCTCTCTCTCTTCTTAAACCAGCCTTACCTCCATCCTGCTGCCACCTTGCTTTATGTGAAGATCTGTCTTGCAGGATGTATTTTTGGATGCACACCTGCTCCTGCTTTACATTACATTGAGATGTGCAGTCACAAGTGGGATTGAGGCATACAGAGAGAGGAACACTTAGCCTCATCTCATAGAGCCAGATGGAGAGCCAGATTTATCATCCTGGAGATAAGCTGCTTCAGGACGGATCTGCCATATTCATTTTTTTTCTTTCTTTTTTTTTTTAAACTACTTTTAAACTGTGTTTGGATTGATTCAAAAGAAGAAAGACGAGTAATGATCAATGTAAGGAAGGCCTGTGTGTGTCTGTGGGTGTGTGTGTGTGTCCGTATGTGTGTGCTGTGTGTGAGTGTGTGAGTGTGTGTGTGTGTGTGTGTGTATTAGGGAGAAAGCAATCCTCTCAATCATTCTATCCATCAGCATCTTTTCATCCATCTCTCCTCCTGCTCCAGTGTACCTCCATCTGTTTCTTTCAGTAGATGAATGTATTGTGTCAGAGGTTTGGAACATGGAGGAAGGAGTACCCCATTTGCATTATGTATTTACCACACACTACCAAGGTCTCTGAGATTCTTTAAGACTTACTGTACCGAAGAGTGTGTGTGTGTGTGTGTGTGTGTGTGTGTGTGTGTGTGTGTTACTGTATATGTGGAATACAAAGTCGTGTCATACTAATAGACATGTGGGCAGGACATCATTTACACCTTGATTGATGAACTAACTGACACAGAGAAAACAAATAAGAGTCAATAAATCGACATTTCCCCCCTATTTGTTGCCCAACAGTATGAATCAGCTTGACAAGTTTCATCTGTTATTGTCAGTGAGGTGTTCTGAGAGGTTTTATGTCACTGTAAAACTGACATGAAGGATGCTCATTTTTTACCCTGGTGATTAGCATGAGGTGCATATTTTGTTGGTGAACAGAACAGGAAGTGTTTGCTCTTGTGTACCTACAGTACTGGATACCTCACCCCAGACTTTTAACCCTCAGGAATACGTAGCCCATTTCCCTCCATATCATAAATACATTTTGAATAAATGTCCAATAAACACGAGCTATCAAGTGTAATACATTTTTATTTTTCTGGACAGGGGAATTTAGTGATATTATTTTCATATTCTTTTAAGAAAGTGGAAAAAAATGGCATTCATGACAGACATTATAAAAGCTATAAATCATTTGTCATGTTAAATGGCAATCAGATCGTGGCAGAATGTCAAGTGTGAGTGGGAGGTGTTTGCATTCATTGAGACGAGGGGACTGGTCTTGTACAGGTGTTCTCTATAAAGACTATTTCAGTCCCAGTGGTGGTGCTTGGCGAGTGGGCATCTGTGATGGACTCACCAGGAGCCCTAATTCAGTTTACTCAGTTTACTGGGTAATGGGCTCAATTGGCTGATGAGGAAGCATTCCGCCCAATCGGAGAAAAAATCAATTTCTGCTCCCTTTAATTTCATCAAAGAACTGAGGAGAGGCTAATTAGTCGTCATTGCAGGACATGAGGGACACACACGTGCACACACACACACACACACACACACACACACACACACACACACACACACACGTGCACACACACACACAAACACACTGGTATAAAACATCCACAGTGACACTGCCTTTTTGCTAAGATGAAAAAACGAAAACACTCAGAAGTGTTCTCTCCATCAGACACCTGGTGAGGCAAGGCGACCAAACATGTATCTCCTCCCAGACCCAGACTCCCAAACACCAGCCAAGCCCAATCATCCCTACTGTCTGTAGGATGACAGCCTCCTGTCTCCGTTCTGGCTCAGCGGACAATGTGACAGCTGCGGGGTAGAGGCTTAGCCATATGATGGAACACCCACTGGTACAGGCTCATGTAATGTGATGGTTCTCTGAACCAGACCTGTGGGCCGGACTGTCTATTGCCCTCCATCATGGAGGAGCAGCCAACACAGATGCAGGGATGATGGTCAGGTCAGTACTGAGGCAGCTCTCCAGCACCTCTTCCTCTGGTCTCTCCTTCTTCTCCTTCTCCTCCTTTTCCCCCTCTCGGCTCTGACCTGCCTCTGCTCTGGCTGGCTCTAATTGAAAGCGTCTGTTGAGCCCTCTGCTCAGTTGGATCTTTGGAGCTCTCCCAGGAGCTGGAGGAGAGAGAGAGATGCTGGCAACACTCAGAGCACCGCTATTAGGATTAATTTCCTCCACACCTGGGTTGGGGAAAATTAATGAGTGTTAAATTCTACCCTCTGTTTTCCCTCTCTCTCCCTCTCTCCTTTTTCCTCCTTCTCTTGTTCTCGCCCCCCCCCCCCCCCCCTTCTCTCCTTTCTCCACTCTCTCGCTCTGAATTTATTGCCCTGTGTTTCAGTGATTGTTTAAATGGCTGCTTTGAGTTTCCCCAGCCAGCTGTTCGAAAGTGGAACAGTCAGCAGGATCTGGCCACTCTCCATCCCCACCAGGGCGTTCCGCCTTTCTCCCCTCCCTCCCTCATCCCTCCATCTCTTGTCCTTTCCCCTTCTCCTCTCTCCTTTCTTTCCCCACCTCCTTTCCCCCTCGCAGGTAGATGCTTTGCACTGCACTGTTAGGCAGTATTCATGGAAGTTTTCCCTTTATGTGTTTGGTAATTGTTTGGAAGATAGTCAAAGGACAAATCTACCCCGAGTTCATTTGATACTATCTCTTTACAGTTTTATGGCCTCCACATCGCTGCAAGTCCCAAAATGGAGTCCCTTACTTTGTACTGTATAAGGAATGACGGTGATGTCAATCATTTTTTCAATGATTCAATCTCTTACGATTCTTTCCTACCGCCCCCCGTCCTCCTATTGAATGGTTCGGATTTAGAACCCATACAGTACGCCATTTAAATTGGAACAGAACATTTCCGTAAACCTCGAAGCTGTCAGAGCAGATCAAAAAACGACTTCCTCTCTGATAAAGCAGCTCATTGTTCTGAGGTTTTCACTTGTCAATTCAAATCTGCGGCTCTGCACCATTCACACTCTCGATGTCGCAATTCCTTGGGTTCTTTCAGGTCCTTTATGAAGCCGTTTGCTTCTGACGTTCGATGGCAACGATGTTGATTGTACTCTCACCTACCTGGGACACCTTGTGAGTCAGGGTTCTAGTTCTAATTCTCACGGCCCTGCTTTTCTTTTCTTACTGCTGCTGTCAAGAAGAAGGAAGTGAAATGGGGGGGGGGGGGGGGAGGGAGGGAGTGAAAGCCACAGACTCTTATTGAATACATAAATCACTTCCTGGTTGCAGGCTGTGTTGTTTCACTGCTAATGGATCTTTTCCAGCGCGCTGTAAATCACAGCATACACAACAAGACACTACACCACTCCGTCCTCTTTGTGGAAGAAAGACTCTCTTACAGGAAGAAGGTGGAAGGTATTACTCTCTTCTTTTCTGTCTGTCCTTCTCTTCCCCTCTCCCTCTCTCTCCATCCCTTTCCAGCCTAAGGGCCTTTTGGTCCACTTCAACACCAGCACAAACACTATCGAAATGGGCTCCCTCTCCTGCCTTAGCCCTGTAGTAATGGCTCAATGGGGGAGGCATTTATCCCAGGCTGCTGGCAAAGTCACTAAAAGTTCAACCCTAGCTGGGCGGCCATACTTCCTCCTTTCCTTCCTGAAGCACCTTGAACTTCACATGACTTCCCCAAGTCAGAGCTACTGTGGATCAGATGAGATTGTACAATCTAGGTCGTACAGTGCTGGAATCCACACTTAGACCCTGACCCTTCCCTCCTGCCCTTTAACCAGGGCAGCTGTGGGTACTGTAGGTATCAAAACCATTTCTTCTTCACTTCCACATCCTCCAGGTCCACGTTTTTCAGCGAATGACCTGGCCCTGCGGTCTCCAAGCTGTGGAAGCTGGAGTAATGATTCAGATTCAATCACACACTCCTACTTCCTGCCTGCTCTTTGTTAGGACCTGACATCAGGCTGACCTCATCTAGTGCCGAGGGTGGGACTCTCACTCTCACTCTCCTAACGCCTCACTAACCCCGCCGCAGCAATTGCCAAACCTCCTCAGCTGGAAACGGTTCATTACAGGGGCGAGATAGTTTGTGAACTCTGACCTGTGTCCACTGTTGTCATGGAGCCGTCAATCCCCCCGCTCCCCTCACACACACACACACACACACACCCACCCCTTGGCCTGTCTCTATCCTATCTCCACCTACAGTCCATGGTTAGTTCCAGTGGATCAAACTACTCTCTTTCTCTCCATCCATCCATCCATCCTCTCTCTCTCTCTCTCTCTCTCTCTCTCACGTGCACACACTATGCACCCCCCCCCCCCCCCACACACACACACACACACAGGAGCTGCCCAGCTCTTTAATTACCTAAAAGAGAGAGGAGGGGCAGAGGTGATGGTGAGTGTCAGTCCTGGCGGTGGAGCCACAGTCATTAATGATCTATGAATGGAGCTACCTGCAGGGCCTGCCAGAGAGAGCCATGATGGAAGCTAATTAGCGTTTAGTGAGATGCCTCTGCAGCCACACACATGTCTCTGACCTTACAGCGTCTCACTTCAGTGGTCTTTCTCACTCCCCCAAAGGCTGTCAATCAGAGGCTCAGAAATGATGACCCTGTCATTCTGTTGGTAAGGGGCCATGCTAAGGTCATAGGAACTGGGTTCCCTTGTCATTTACTGTGCACAGAAAAGCTAATTAACTACTTTTCTGATGTGGGAAAAGTGTGAGGAAATGATTTATATGTTCCTGTTATAGGGTATTTGTTTACCAGATGGTGGATGCCACTAATGTGTTTTGAAGGCCTTGTTGAGAATTGCCCACAAGGAGTTGAAATATGATCTACTACACATGCCCAATAAATATGCATTTCAAAACACATGAGACATACTCATCAAAAGGTCAGTTATTATTCATCATTTCACTCACTGAGAACTTGAAAAGACCACAGAATACGCGAACATTGAAAGAGAATGTGTGACTCATGGTACGTCCGGACAGTGGCACAGTACAGTCATAGCAGACAGGTACCAACCTCTCCTCTCTCTGATGTAGTTTCCTGTTATAAACGGTTGCTGATGCTTCACCCAGAAGGAGGGAGTTCACAGTCCATTGAATGTCAATCGAGTGCACAAAAAACAAATTGACCTCTTCGTGAAATGAAGTTGCCACCCAGAACTATTTCTACTTACTTTAACACACACACCATTTCAATTTATCTACGGTAAATCACAGCCTCACAGCCATACCAGAGCACTGCATCAAGATGCTACGCTAACATGATAGCTAAAGTATTAGCTCTCCATGCCCATTGATTCTCATCTGCCAAGGAGCCCATACACATCGAAGCTCTGTCCACACCCTTGAGCTTGTTTAATGAAATAACCAAGAGGAGTTTTCAGAAACATGAGCAAGCAGTTCTGACAAGGTTGAGGACTTTCTCAGTGCCACTGTTTGTGATGAGTAAGATGAGTGGCCCCTCCTGGTCCACTGATACCCACCGTAGGTTACGGGTCAGACCTTCTTCTCTAAGCCCACACAGACTCATTAAGATAACAATTTTTTTTATATAAAATGAACGCTGAGCGGAGCTTGCCAAGGATGTGCCAGGGGTGAACTCATTAAGGAGCAACACCTCAGAATAGAGAAACGACTCAGCCCTCGTCAAGGCAAGGCAGCCCTCTAGAGATGGCAACACGGAAACTTAAAGATGCAAGCGTAGTCTTTTTTTTGACAATCCCTCCACTTACCCTCAATCTTTAGCAGGTCAAAACCCTGATTTCCATGACTCTGACTCTGCATAAGATAAGGAAGACTACAGATGTTAAGTTATTCAAACTTTATGGTAATTGAAATGACTAAACAGTGATTGATTTATGTGGCAGTGTGGGTGTTGAAACTTGATGAAATGGTACTGTACATCCACGCCTACTGTGGTAGTACTCTGGCACTTTGTAAACAAGGATATCAATGTTCCTCAACATGATAATGATGATATGATATTCATAGAACATGCAGAACTTGACAGCCTTTTTCAAGGGATCTATTCTGCTCTCTGTAAAGAACGGCAACTAATTAGTTATTCATAGACACCAAACATTTAAATAAAGGACCACTTTGAAGATATGAAATCCATATTTTTCTAACATCAACAACTGTCATCATAGCTTCCCACTGTGTGAGTAGGTGGTACTGTGGAGGGAGGGTTGTTGGGAGGCAGACCTTTTCATTACCAAGGGATTACGCCATGCAGGACTGGTGTTGGCTCACTCCACATTGGCATATTTACAGAGCAAGCCTATCCAACAAGACCCAGGGGGTGAATAAAGATGACAAAATGAAATGCAAATAAATGTTGAAAATATGGTGATTAAAACACTGAGTTCAGAGTATGAATTTTTATGGCTATTTGTTTCCTAGTTACCCCTTAATTTATGATTAGTGTAGAGACAACACTGTCTCCTGGAGTTAGAAAAGGACCACCCTGCACATGGTTTTTTATAGGTGCCTGAATTAGTAGAAGTTGATATTTCAATACATTATGTACATTACGATTCGCATGCAATGCATTTTATGTCAGTACACCTACCAATACTGTGCTGGAAGCTCAAAGCACACTCAAGCCTCTATGGATAAACTCACTGACAACCTGACCATTGTTAAGGCACTCTCAGGTTGCCAGGTTGGACAGGGAGGACATAAGTACTGTACTACAATGTTAATGGGCAGACATTTTAATTGTGCTGTCTTGAAAATCCTTTCATGCAGAGAGTTTGTGGAATGTTGTACTGTAGTCCTACTGTGTATGTCAGGGGATGGTATCAAACATGTGTTCCTCATTCCATTCCATACATTACAATAAGCCCGTCCTCTAATTTCTACCTCCACCAGCCTCCATTGGTGTATATAGTGTGGAATCAACTCTCTCCATGTTTTACGACCATTGCTCCCTCTGTGGTACCTGCAGGCTGCAGAACTCTATCCACAACAGCACTAGGCTGATGAGTTCCATTACAGTCTACAGGAATGGGAGGTTATGTTTATTCATGCTTCTTAAAATGGAAATTAGTTATAAAGGGAGTGCCTTCTGTTCTGTTCCACTGAAGCGTTGGAGTTCACCTTGCAGGATTGGGAGGGCTTTTTAAATGACGATGCCTTTTCAAGTTTGCACTGTCAAACTTTTGGACCTTGGGCTGGAATACTTTACTTTTGTATAACCCCAATTTGGCAAGAGGCATTTCATCCATTGTTTTCATTCTGGAAGAGGAGCAGCTGAATGGACTTGGGAGAGGAGCAGGATGAGTCTGCCCCTCCATCCTGCTCCTTAATTAACTGTCTGGATACTGTACAAAAGACCATGTAAATGTATTTCCACTGGCTCCTCTCCCACTTCTCCCTCCTGTAGGATAATGGAATAATGCTATTGTCATGCCGGTAATTTGATTTATTGCGGAAAGAAGGTGTGTACAATGAGATTATCTATCCCTCTTGGTCGTACTTCATAGAAATGTTCGTAGGAGTCGCACATTGTGAGATTCTTTTATATTCTTGTGTATTTTCGTCCTCAGTTGAGCAAGCCCTTTGTTCTTTAATTAACGGTCACAAAGGACATGATAATGTGCCGACAGGGCCTGACATTTCCGGGCTCTCTGCGTGGGTGATTAAATCAAGTCTTTTCATATTTCAAAGAGGAAAATATCATTATTAACGAATTATTTTCTTGTTTTAACTGTGTGCCTACAAAAAAAGGCTAATGGAAAAGTTTGAGAAAGGAAAATTGCCGTGTTTACAATGTATTGTGTGCTTTTATTTTTGTGTGAAAACGAAGGTCATGTTGAGAAACCCACACGCCAAAGATGTCATTTTCCACTGTTTTCCTTTTGCGTGTTTTTCAGTACTTTTCAAGTTTTAAGTTAAGCTTTTGAATAAATTGACTTGATTGTACCACTTCATTCCTTATTTTCTTCACTCCCTGTGGAGCATAAAGCAGCTGCAACGCCACAGTTATATTCCGAACATTGTGTATTATTTGTCATCGCTGCCATCAGCTGCAATAGCCTGGTTGACAATTATTATCACAACTAGCCAGTTGTGGTTATATTAGTGTGTGCATTTTTTTAAGGACATGCTTTTTGATAAAGCATCTGAGAAATAACGGAATAATAAATCATGCATTATGAGAGATTCTGCATGCAAACTTTGCTTTAACATAGCAATTTGATTGATGATAATGTGTATGTGTGTGTGTGTGTGTGTGTGTGTGTTTGTGAGTGTGTGTGTTTGTGTGTGTGCGTGTTTGTGTTTGTGTTTGTATAGAAATGGGTGTATTATCTCATCTGAAATCATCATCCTTGAAGCTTTGCTGCAAAGGTCAGCGTTTCTGTTAAAGTCAACGGGAAAGGCAACCCCCCCACCCCCTCCCACCCCCTCCCACCCCCTGCGCACTAGATAACTTTTGGGACCTCAGAGGGCTTTAATGCGTTGTGTCAGTGGAGGAGGAGAGACGGTGACACCTTATTACCACAAACCCCTGGAGTCCTTAAGGGGAGCCAGGCTCTGAGAGCTCTCATACATACTCATTTTAAAGTTTTGATTACCAATCTCCCTCCCGTGGAGCCGAATGGATTTGGATTTCAACGCATGAATGAAGCCATTAGTCTTGAATATAGCTTTTATGAGAAGTTATTTATCGCAACGCATCCTTTTAAGGCACAAACTGCAGTCTGACCTTCAAACCAGGGAATTGTCGTGTAGTGCAGTAATACACTGTCCACGGCATATTGTTTTACTTGGAGGAAGGGTTTTGGCCTACCCTCTACCAGGGGCACATATGGAGTGGCACTATAGATAAGTACAATCAGAGAATTATAGTCAGACTTGGAAATCGGTTTTGATTCAACAGTAAATTGTTGTTTCATGCTGTTGGATGCTGTGTGGATTTGTGTTCAGCCCATTCCCTCTGGCCCCTCCAGTCCTAGACCCCTCCAGCTGTGTAGCTGTGCTTCCATGCCACCCCACCGCTCAGCTGTAAATAGCCCAGGCTAAGTGGATCCCTGTAGGGGAAGAGCATAGGGAGAGCTGGCTGCTCCCCAGCACATTTGAGAGGCAGGCCCAGCAGCAGCAGCAGCAGCAGGGGGAGGAGGCTGGGGTAAAGATGACTATTTCCCAGAGAGCAGGAGGTCCAATTCAGAATGATTATTATGGTCATTTCAAACCTAGTATTTAGCTCTAATTCCTCTAACTGCTCTTTCACAAAGCCTATCCTCCCTCTATTTTTGTCTCTACAGTATGATCTCTTTTACCTCACTGTATTCAGTGTCTCTTTGTAGGAAATTCTTACCATTTAAAGAATGTGGAGTATTTAACACTAACCGCTCTTAAAGTGATGACTTCTTGAATCCATTCTTCAGTAGATTGAATTGCTTGGCCTTTCTCTAGTATTGTATTTACCACAGATGGAAAAAAAAACGGATTCTCTGCATTGTCTGATGACAGTATTTGTTTGTAATCGGGCTTCAGATGAAATGGTTGGAACCCATGGATCTTGGACCTGTGCACCAGGCCCTACTGTGTGTCTGGTCACGTCCCTGTGAATATCTGCCCTCCCTGGGTATGGTACAGCATGTCTGTGCTTCTACCTCCATCCTTCCTCACTCCATCACTCCTTTCAGAGCAGTAATAGGATTGCTCAGGGATCATAACAGTATGTATAAATGTGTCCATTTTAAAACCTGTTTCTGATGTAAGAGGTGCTCTCCCATTGATGAGGCAATTCTACGCTTGGCTGACTCTCTCTCTATGCTCTCTCTCTCTTTCTCAAACTCAACTCAGAGAGAGGTAGGGAGGGAGCAGGGGATGCCCTGTGGAGCTATTTCTTTTCACTATGTCCTCTCTCTCTCTCCCTCCCTTTCATTTCCTTTTCCCCTCACTGCTCACTCACAGATAGCCGAGCTGCACCGAAGGCGCTGCGTGTCATGGCGTGAATAGTCCACAAATATCCACCGTTTCACAGTGACAATAGCTTGTCAGCCGTCCAAGGTTCACAAAGGCAGCGATGTGTCAGATAGCCAGCCACTCGGCGCTGTGGGGGAACGGTTTACAATTCCCAGAGAGCCCGTTGCTAGAGAGTCTAGGTTGAATCACACAATATTTTACTTTTTAAAGTGATGGCTTCAAAGTAACAGTGATGACTTCTTTCTTAAATAGATGTAATGGCTTGGCATTTCGCTCATCCAAAAAATAAATTGTTATCTGGTTTTTGGGAACATTTTTGAATACTAATATGAAAACGTTTTGTTTTGTTTCCAGGCACGCTAGTTCGTATCCGGGGGTAGGGTTAATGCCGAGTGTAATACAACATGCAGTTATGGTTTCAAATACAATGCAAATCAAAGGAGACCTTGGACATGACAACAGTTTGTCAGCTGTCCAAGGTCCACACTGTCACCCAGGTTGCTCACACAAGCTGAGAGAGAGAGAGAGAGCGAGAGAGAGAGAGAGAGAGAGAGAGAGAGAGAGAGAGAGGTGCGTCACCCCTCGCCATATATCATTGCATTAAAAGAAGAGGCTGTTTCAGTGTCCTTGGGAGCCTCTCAATGACTGCATATTAAATGCCATTGTCTCTTAATCATCAACAGAGATTATTTTTATGTGCTTTTCTTGTATCTGGGCTGAGGAGGGACTGTTGTGTTGCCTCGTCCATTGTGAGGGTATATATGCTCTTGAATAGTAAGACCTGGTAGTGTGTAAGGTAGTGTGTATGGTAGTGTGTAAGGTAGTGTGTAAGGTAGTGTGTATGGTAGTGTGTAAGGTAGTGTGTATGGTAGTGTGTATGGTAGTGTGTATGGTAGTGTGTATGGTAGTGTGTATGGTAGTGTGTATGGTAGTGTGTAAGGTAGTGTGTATGGTAGTGTGTATGGTAGTGTGTATGGTAGTGTGTATGGTAGTGTGTATGGTAAGAACAGTGGAAAAGACTCTTACTCCATCTGGGGGGGCTCGTGGGTGCTTCAGCTCATTGTTTACACTGTGGGGGTCTATCTGTTCTCTCTGTCCTATAAACACACACATCATATTACAGTACACACATCCATACACACACATCATCTTACAGTACACACAGTACACACATCCATACACACACACATCATCTTACAGTACACACATCCATACACACACATCATCTTACAGTACACACATCCATACACACACATCATCTTACAGTACACACATCCATACACACACATCGTCTTACAGTACACACAGTACACACATCCATACACACACATCATCTTACAGTACACACATCCATACACACACATCATCTTACAGTACACACAGTACACACATCCATACACACACATCATCTTACAGTACACACATCCATACACAGACACACACACATCATCTTACAGTACACACATCCATACACACACATCATCTTACAGTACACACAGTACACACATCCATACACACACATCATCTTACAGTACACACATCCATACACAGACACACACACATCATCTTACAGTACACACATCCATACACACACATCGTCTTACAGTACACACATCCATACACACACATCATCTTACAGTACACACATCCATACACAGACACACACACACAGCTGGGAAAAAAGGGTGTGCTTTGAACTGAGTGTTTCTTTGTCTCCCATCCCTCCAACCAGACTGTATTCCACTACCGTTGACTTTGGAATAGGCTGGAGGAAAATAGGGTGCGGTGGGAAATGATTTTTGCTTGATATTTCCAGAGGACATTCTGTGTTATCCATGACATGTCATACATCATCCTAACCCATCCATTAGGATTTGTCTGTGATCACTCAAACATGAGGATGGTGTGTGTGTTTGTGTGCGTGTGTGCGCGTGTGTGTGTGTGGTGTTAGCCTGGTAAAGCCCATGATCCCTGTTGTTACATTGCATCTGTTCAGAGGTTTGGCCACATCCCTCTCTGACACCCCCCCCCCCCTCTCTCTCTCTCCCTCACCCTCTCTCACATCACATTGAAAAGGTTGGATTTTCAATCCCTTTCAATCCCTCGCGGTTTCGGAATAGCATATGAGTATTTTCATCTTGTATGATTAAACACAGTAGAGATAGCACAGCTCCATGTTTGTGATTTGTGTTTTCACCTCCAGAACAAGCCAGGATAGTGTCTCGGCAGGTCTGATGACGATGTTCTGTATCGATGTGGGGCCAATCACTATGGAAATGGCCTTCAATCTATTCACTCTGAACCCAGGCAATCAGCAGAAGGGAACAATGGCGTTTTAGGGTTTGTCTCAGACTCTTTTGTTCCTGAGGACCCTCTGGGACATACCTCTGCGGATTGAGCCCTTTGAGGAGAAGATGAGATTCCATTATGTCAAAGCTCTACTTGGCTGGTGAGGGAGTTGAATTCAGTGGAGCTGGATACACTGGATAGATCCCAGGTCTAGTTCTTCACTACTTTCCTCTGCAGAAGGGGGAGCATCATTTGTGTTCGATGAACACCCTGTTGAATATATGCTCATTAGCTGTTCTGTGTGAGCAATGCATGGCTCACATAGCACGAAAATGCTCGGTGAATATGTAGATTAATTGCAACATCTTTTGTTTTTGTTCATTTTTAGTCAGCGGAAACAAGACAGCATTGCCACTGGGAACCGTGAGTGTCAGATCTGATAATAAGAAAATGATTATGCCTGCGATTACGATGCAGTTTGCTCATATGAGAGAGAGAGAGAGAGAGGGAGGGATCTGGGAGAGGGAGCTAGAGAGAGAGAGAGAGAGATGGGAGAGGGAGAGAAATATGGGAGAGGGAGCTAGAGAGAGAGAGAGAGAGAGAGAGAGAGAGAGAGAGAGATGGGAGAGAGAGAGAGAGAGATGGGGGAGAGAGGGAGCTAGAGAGAGAGAGAGAGATGGGAGAGAGAGATGGGGGAGAGAGAGAGATAGAGAGAGAAGGGAGAGGGAGCTAGAGAGAGAGAGAGAGATGGGAGAGAGAGATGGGGGAGAGGGAGAGATAGATAAAGAAGGGAGAGGGAGCTAGAGAGGTGAAAGGAATGAGAGAGAAATTCCTCAGCTCTGTTTATCTATTGCGTAGCAACAGTTACCAGGGACCTGATTCTTTGTGTCCTGATTTTGGAAATAACAAACTGGGGGGAAAACTAGAAACCAAACAAGCGTTGAGAAATAAATGATGACTCTTGGTTTGGTTGGTTTTACATTAGATCCGGATTTTCACATCTCCTAAACACATAACGAGGACCATGCTCTTGTACAGCCCTAATTCCTTGCTCATTAAAAAGTACTCCTTGCCATTGTTAACACGGCAGACATAATTATGCTGGTTCATTACCTAGTGGGCGGTAATAAAGCTCTTTACAGGGATGTGCAGCCAGCCTTTTCTGTGTGTTTCCTGCTTGTTAAAATCCTTTACGCCTCTCTCTCTCTCTCTCTCTCTCTCTCTCTCTCTCTCTCTCTCTCTCTCTCTCTCTCTCTCTCTTTCTTTCTCTCCTTCTCGTCTCCCAGTAAGGACCGGGCGTAATGTCGTAATTTCATGCATGCCAAAAATATCATGTATAACTTTCATGCAACAGAGATCCATACATACTATTACAAAAGCCACTGCATGAATTAGTGATGGGACTCTGTGTGTGTGTGTGTGTGTGTGTGTGTGTGTGTGTTGTCTATAACAAAGTTACGGTGCACTCAAAAAAAAAAAGTCCTTTAATTCTACAAGAGCAGTGAGTGTTATCCGAAGGCCAGTGGCCCAGCAAAAGTAATCTTGAGCAAAATCATTTTTAAAAGGTCATCCCTGACAGGCATCAAGGTCACAGCGTGACTGGCTTACTCATCACACACCCACACACTTCACATTATGACGTATTGATCTCCAAATGTACCTGAAACTGCATACCTAGACCTGCTGCTTAATATGGAACAGCAGGAGTCTCTGATTGCTTTTTCCTCCCTGTTCACCTTCCCATGAATCTGATTCATTGTGTGGGAAAGTGGAGTGGGGTGGGGGGGGGGGGTGATGTGTATCTGGTGATGGTGAAGTGTATCTTAAGCTTTTCTCTGAAAACTAAATAATGTCTTTATTGATTCAAAAACATGCAAGTCAGAAGAACTACACAATGTGATAGATTTTATATGTGTGATGATCGATTGTGATTTTTCCCAGAGGTAGCCTTGAGTTTCTGCTTTATAGAAGTTCTTCATCAACCAGACATTACAAAGCAAGATTTTAAGACCAGTTTTCTTTTAATCAACATATACAGTAAGAACAAAATCAATGTGTGTCACAGTCTGGCAGCCTTGATGTTTCATGACTGTTTCACCTTTCCTTCAGCTCCGCACGCAGGCACGCATGCACAGAGAGAGAGAGAGACAGAGAGACAGACAGACAGACAGACAGACAGACACACAGGTCAGTGTGCACACACTGAGTATCCTTGTCTGGGATGAGTCACATGTTTCTTGACAACCGCTTTTCTGTAGCAATCTCGCTAATGAGGTCAGAAATAGTGATATTTCACTCTTACATTCTGAGGTGGATCGTCTGACTCACACCACCTATGTCCAATCATCTTAAATCAGGGCGAAACGCCAACTCTCCCCCACTCCGGCCACGCCCACCCTTTAGTATTCTGCACTAGAGTGGTGACAGCTCCCCGACGGCCCTGATTAGTGATTGACAGTGAATGGGCTTTGCTGCGCTCCAGTCAGAGGTTTCATTGACAGCTCTCTGAAAGGCAACATTAGAAGGCCACAGCCTCTCCAGAGACACGTGGACACACTCCAGAGATGTTTTAGTTCTAACTTCAAATATTTCCGAGATATTGACAAGGCAAGGAATGGATATGGGGGGGAAGTTCTCGCTGTAGATATGTTTCTTTGTGTTTGTGTGTGTGTGAGAACATACAATACCCTCTCTCTCTCTCTTCAATGTGGTTTAATGCATATGCTCTGGGTTCATGTATGGAATGTTTTCAATACTGGTCTAGTCAGAGTGGGAGTCGTGATGTATATCACGCTTGTTAAAAATCCAGAGCCAGCTGAGAGACTTGACACATTCCCATGGTTTCATGTGAAGCCGGCTGACATGTTTCAGCAAACATGAGACTAATACTCTTCGCTCATACAGTACCAGCTGGTGCCCTGCTGTAGTTGGGAGACTTTGGGCCAACTGCAAACTCTGCAGCATCACAAAACCCCACGTGAGAGCAGGATGAAGACCACTTAGTACTCAGACTAAACTCTATATGACCCTGCTACACTGTTCACATGGTGTTCAATGTAATGTATTATGTACTGAGTGATCCATCGCCAGCATTATTCAGTCAATGAATAAGATGATGCAGAGAAGTTAAAATCAGACTTCTTGTGGATTTTTTCCCTCAAAGTTTCTAAACGGTTTAATCCTTTGGGCTGACTTATTCTATTGGTCTTTTATGTATTTCAGACATGAATATTAATGCTTGCAACTACTGTACGGTAACTGTTCTAACTGGAAAGTATTTGATCCAAAACTTTGAGCAGTCTAAATTCTTTTTTTTTTTTTTTAAATCCTCCTGATTCTCTCTTAGTCGCTCGATCTGTTTGAAGTGCAGTGAGAGTGAGAGGTTTGGAATAATCACAATGGGACGTGTTTACCACCGTCAGCCTCAAGTCACAGCCACAAAGACAACTTTGCTTTTTTTTTTTTCTTTGTTGGAATCACAGCACTCACACTGACAGTGAAAGAGTTGAAACACTTGAAAGATACACTGATGTCTTTAGGATGAGGGAGGGAAGTGAAGAGAGAGACGGGCAGCGGCGGCATTCAAGAGGGAGTAGGAGGTTTTACTGTGTGCTGTTTGGTCTGTGCCCTTTGTTCTGTGTTCAGAGACCGGTGTGCGTGTTTGAGCCTGCGATAACAAGAGACAGGGCTTTAAAGAGGAATGCCCTCATACTACCTGAGGATTGCACTCCTGCGCTTTTGGCCCTGGCCTCATCAATACGTAATGTCCTCTACACCTGTATTCTGTCCATATGTTTGAGGGCATGACAAGACTTTCTATTTTCAGACAGACACAGACACAGACACAGACACAGACACACAGACACACAGACAGACAGACAGACAGACAGACAGACACACACAGACCCTCTCCCTGCATTGAGACTGATTCATTAGAGGATAGGAGCTCTGAAGGAGCATAGTTTGGGTCAACCTCCTCCTGTATTAAAGACAGACACACAATGTTATGTGCTATTTACAGATGATGTATATCTACTAACTGTGAACATGTCCAAATCCTAATTTGTCAAAAGTAAATAAGTAAGCAAAAAAGTTCAAATGTAATCACAAAACGTAAGGTTCAAACATTCATTGTTGTAAAATAGAAAATAACTGGAATTCTCAATCAATGTTTTCTAAACTTTTTGAACTGCAAATATTACTTTTTTCTTACTTGCAGTAAGAAAGAAAGAGAAATAGGGGTAGAGAGAGAGTGCCTGCAGAACAGGGCTTTCTCTCTCCCTGAATATATCCATTATAATTAAGCAGCACCAGGAGCCGGCAGGGAGAATGGGTTGAAGAGGACACTGTGGACAAAAATCAATTAATAACTGATCATCCATCACGGACCCTAGGCTCTGGTCCAACACAGAGGAGAGGGAGGGCAGCTGGGCCTGGTGTAGGATGAGCTATAGCCCTACCCAGAGCCAAACCAGAGCCCACAGTCTGGTCAACACAGTTGAGTAGCGACACGACCGTCGCTGGTTAAAATCACGCTATAGACAACAATATTTACTCATCATTGTTGCTCATGCTAATGTAGGCTAATGAATCAAAGTTAATAAAGATCGTAAGTCACGAAAACTCACTTACCCTGAGGTAGCGTATCGTCACTTTTTGACGTATTGTCCAAAAATCTCTCGAATGCGTCAACCAGGACACGCAATTGGGAACGCGTACTATCGTGTACAGGTACACGATTTAATTTGGCAACTGTGTTGTCACTAGTTGCCCTGAGGTAACGCCTCTGTAAAGTGTTACCAACAATCTTTGCATTATTGTCGTCACCATCCTTACCCTCATCTCGGATCACAGTATCTTATCTCTCGATTGTGATTCTGGGGGTGCAGGGAGTAAAAAGTGTTGTCTGAAGTTGTAATGGAAGTCCACACCCCTCGAAATGTTTTGCTGTAGGCTCCACCTGAACACAGGCAATGACCCTCCTCATCCACCCATGCAATTGTTTACGAACCGATGTGCACGTATTGCACAAAATGAAAACCATGGAGTTAGCTGAAGAAGCAGATGAGTAGTGTGCATTCAATGGTCATAAACATAACTTACTGAGACCATCCTCACCCCCACCTACAATAGTATCATATTTCAACAGGGCTGGACAGAATCGGACTGTAAACCCATTACCATAGATAGTGATTATCCATACGTTGGCTCTGACTGAGGAAAGGTGCCATAAACCACTTTGGCCATATTGACAGTGGCGTTATTTATGCTGATGTTATTTCCCTCTGTGCTACGCTGATTCGCCATGTTGGACTGGCGCGACAGGCATGGCAGTCAGATCCCTCTGTGATGGATTGTTAGCGAAGGAAGCTTTTAGCTCTGCCGGCCCATCAATCACGAGTAGCCTTATCGCTCAGCCGATGTAGAGTCGTTAGTACGTAGATGGTCGATCTGGTGTCATGCCGTTTGACATGGCTATAGTCTTGTTTTGAACTGATTTCACTTTCTACGGTTGTGTACAGGGCTGCTGTAATTTGTTCCGTAGATTTCAAGCCGGTAATAGAGCGTTGTGTCAGAATTGTTGGTATATATAATCTTGAAGGTACAGTATGTCATTAGGGTATGCCATTAAATACTCACATCACACAACACATCTAGCTAACCTTCAACAACCCTCTCATTACCTTCATGGGTTGATTGGAGTATATCTTTAGGGCTATGGAAAATGTTCTCATGCATCTCATTAGTGGGCTCACCCCCGTAACTAAGAGGTTATCGATTCTCTCAGGGTGTCACGGTTCAGAGAAAAAGAGGGAGAAACTAATTGAAGCCCTGTAATTTCTCACACTGCTGCCCACCTCCTCCAGTGCTGGAGAATTGCCTTTGAAGACAAAGGCTTTGAAATGAACTGTAAGGTGACCTGGAGGATGCTTGAAGGACCCTCAGCCCCCCCCCCCCCTCTCTCTCTCTCTCTGCACGTGATGTCTAAGGTAAGTGTATAAGGTAGAGGTGTCTCCAAGGTTCCAAAGAGGACATTGTAAAAAGAAACATCATCACAGGTAAATGATTCAGAAGCACATCACCCCTTTTCATTTCACATTTCAAACTGTCATTTCTTCTTTTCTTTGTTAATCTACTTTTTACTTTCCTCCCTCCTTCCTCCCAGTTTCATAAGCTGTTTTGGCTGAGTGCCGTTCTCAAGGTTCCTCAATTGATATCATGGTGAACGTGTTAAATAAAAGCCATTATCTCTGATTACTTTAGCATCACTCATCTAGTCCTTTGTCTCATCAGGCTTCAACCCAGAGCCTCCTTGCAGCCTGGGGATGAGAAGAGGAGGAGGAGAGGAGGGGAGGAGGGGAGGATAGGAGGGGAGGAGGGTGAAAGGGAACATTTCATGGTACTCACAAGGTCCTGCAGTTTCTTCATCTTAAGACCCACTCTGTCTATCATTGTCTATCATTTTGGAGGAAAAATATCTGTGATTTTCTTGTAATGTGTACACAAGTGCAGAGGATAGTGCTGGTGAAAGCTTGTGATTGGTGTATCTCTGATCATGAAATCACTCAGGCCCTCCCAGTCAAGCTAGTTTTGTAGGACTGTTATTTACCACTGTGAAAGAGAAAAGCAAAACATAGCTCTGTGTTGATAAGAAAGCTACAGATTTTGCACAAACTGCACCATTGAAATGCAATGCTAGCTGCTAAACAACAGGCTACATGAGCTGGGCTGCTTATCTACACAGCATACAGAAAATTCCATAAATCATCGGTACAAGATATACTTTTTATATTGCAAGATGTACTTAAGATGTTATAAAACACTCACAGGCAATGCTTACGGGCACAAAAACAAAGGCTGGCTTAGATCTGTTGTGAGCATCTGACATGAGAGTTTGATTCCCGCTGGGACCATATACAGTACCAGTCAAAAGTATGGACACACCTTGCCAAGAGTGTGCAAAGCGGTCATCAAAGCAAAAGGTGGCTACTTTGAAGAATCTAAAATATAAAACATATTCTGGTTTGTTTAACACTTTTTTGTTTACTACATAATTCCATATGTGTTCCTTCATAGTTTTGATGTCTTCAATATTAATCTACAATGTAGAAAATAATAAAAATAAAGAAAAACCATTGAATGAGAAGGTGTGTCCAAACTTTTGACTGGTACTCTATATACTGAAATGTATGCACTCACTGCAATGTAAGTCGCTTTGGATAAAAGCGTCAGCTAAATGGCATATATTATATTATTATTATTATTATTATTATTATTATTATTATTATTATTATTATTATTATTATTATTATACATGGCATGCTTGTTACTGCACTGAACTGAAGTAGTACTCAACACTTCCAATAAATATAACTTTGGCCAGAAGGGCGCTAAAAACAACGCATTCAAGGCAGAGCAGAATACCAGCCTGAGACACTTCCCCCGTCCTCATGTTGATGTAACCTTCGACTGAGTGCCGTTTAGCGTGATTTATTTATTAGTACCGTTTAGCGTGATTTATTGGACCTTAGTGATGAGCACCAATATCGATAATTCGATAATCAGTCGATATCGGTGGTCCTCTGTGGCTCAGTTGGTAGAGCATGGCGCTAACATCGCTGAGGTTGTGGGTTTGATTCCCACTGGGACCATATATACTGAAATGTATGCACTCACTGCAATGTAAGTCGCTTTAGATAAAAGCGTCAGCTAAATGGCATATATTCTGTTATATCGATATGAGTGTGGGATATCATGATATCACTTTCTGTTGAGTCTTTACGGTCATGTAAACAATGGTGGGAGCAAGGCGCATGGTTAGCTTTCCTAGCACATTTTTGCCGCCGGCCAGTCTGAATGAAAGCCCAAGTTCACAACAAGATGTAAGTTGAGAAGAGGTTAGTTAGGGCTAAGGTTAGTGTTCAGCATTTAAAAAAACACAACCCAGTGTTTCTTCAGTTCCAGCTTCCTAGCAAGCTTAAATGTGTCTCAACTCTCAAAGAATGAGCGAGTGAGGAGGTCCAGCTTGAAGTCATCTGTTTTCAGGATAAAACAACAACAGCGCTACTTACTACTGAAGCGTGGCTGACGCTATAAGCACAGACATGTTTTATTTGAAGTGTAATGTAAATGTAAATGAAGTAAGCACAGTGCAGGCATCACACTGTATTGAATGGGTTTTGAGAGCCAAAAAAGTAACATTCTGTTGTGCTGGTAAGGGTTCACGTTAGCGAATAGAAAGTTAGAAAGCTTCCTTGCTTTATCTAGCCACTGTAGAAAGATAACAGATAAGTCATTCACACTGCTGTAGGCTATGGGCTAATTTATTTTTTTATTCAAATACTTACTGGACACAGTACTGTTTATACTAGCTCTCCTTGATTAACAGTGTATATACCAATGTATATCAATATTGTATTGAATAAATTGAACTGATAGCGATATAGATTTCCCATATCAGTGCCCATCACTATTGAACATATTCTCTCGGTTTTAATGTACAGTATTTTGGCACATGTTCTTGTAGCCTGTTTTGTAGGGGTGTTTTGACCAAAAGCAATTGCTTTGTTATAGTAGAATCAGCTCCTTGACCTGTAAACTCCTGCATGCTGTACATTACTGCTTGGCTGAGATCTTTGGAGATTGAGCTTGCCCTCAGAAGACAAAGAACCATGGTCCACGCTATGACCATACACTACATGAATAGGACCCTCAACTGAAACCTTCTCTAGTCTTTCTCACTATTCACTGCAGATCTCACGCTCTCTGGCACTCGACAAGTTCTTCAACAAGTTCTACAAGAGATACAGCTATAGTTCAATCAATGTATACCTTGTTTACAGTACTCTATGTCTAAGTTATTATTTTGACACTGTCAACCTTGGTAAGAAAGTTAATTGTTCTCTGTGAATATGTCATAGGTGTAAATGTGAAGGAGCTTCAAGCTGTTTACATTCCTTGTCTTGCTCTCTGTACTCCCTCTCTTTCCTAACTCGCTCATTCCTTGACTTCACTCACTATCCCTCTCTCTCTCTTCCATTTGCCCTCTCTCTCTCTCTCTCTCTCTCTCTTCCATTTGCCCTCTCTCTCTCTCTCTCTCTCTCTCTCAACGGGAAGAAAAGGGAACTAATCATAAATCTCCATGCGGTCAGTGTGGTGACAGTAACAAAGTAGTGCTGCCAGGCCAAGTTTCCCTGAGTTAATAAATAGCTTTGTAATGCATGCCTAGAAACTCATTAGTGCCCTTAATAGAGTTGAACGGTAACCCCCTGTGAGTTTGTTTAAAGTATTTAAATTCACCTTAAATTATTCAGCAGAAGTATTATTCAGGAGTATGCACTGTGAAGGGTGCTGGGGAGTGTGTACTGGGGGGGAAATGGGCTTCTATAGCAGTTATGACACCATGACCTTGAACCGTCAGTTGAGCATGCCCAGGTTATGGAGATTTATGGATGCGTAATGTACTGTATGTACAATGAGTTGATTAAGCTGATTATCATGGCCTCATTAAAACGGTGGGCTACCAGCTGATGCACATATAAATGGCAGACTTTACAATATTTTTTAAGAAACTGATCCAAAGCTAAAGAAATGAAATGCTCCGTTGAGCATATTTGCAACTGCAATCTGAAAAGAAATTAAATTACCAACATGATAGCTAGAACAATGAGCCTCCTACATTGTTCAGCCAGACCAAGGTCTATTCATTCCCCCTTGAAACAAGTGGGCACATGTCCTTGGCACACGCACGAGCACGAGCACAGCAGTTAACTTCCTTATTGTAAACGTTCGTGAGGTTGCCATGGGAATGCTTCCCCCACTCTGAGGATCTCAGAATGGCGGTGAGCGCTAATTGTTACCATAAGTGGTTGTGTTTTAGTTTAACATACCATATCTTAGTAAAATATCTTACATTTTGGAAATGAATACAGCTGTAATAAAAAGACCATTCGCAAGGAAATGTTTCAATTCAACAATGTAGCGACCCATATGAAAGTCCAGTCTAGTGTCCATCCAAAGTGGATACTGAATTTCAATGATTGCAGAGAGAAGGATAGATTCAACCATGTGTATAATCTCCATCGTGGGTACAGTATGACAGGAGCATGTTTAGGCCATTCTCATGGTCATGGTTGAGGTCAATGTGCTGAGGACACTCAGGTCGGCTCATAAACTGTCACCACTCAGTAAACAGCCACGGTGACTATGCCTTGGCGTCTTGTCAAATATTTATGAGTATAGATATAAAATCCCTATAATACTGCCTGAATCCAATCACAGCCTAAATGCTGTAAATGCATGTGCAGCTGTGAGACAAGTAATCTACATTAAAGGCTGTCTGCCCCCAAGGCATTATCTCTAGTGGAAAATGGGAAGGGCTCCTCTATCTGCGCCTCTGGTTTAGAAGAACACTGGCAGGTGACTGGCACTGAAATGAACAGACAACCTTGTCGCTCCGTCACACTGAGTTTGTTTGTGCAGAGAGCATAGAGGTGTGCGGCTAAGATCATGGAATGTCTGGCTTTTTGGGCTCATTCCTTATTCATAGTGTGTGCGTCCGTGATAGACTGTACAGGACCATGAGCTGATGAATAGAACATGATTCAAGCCAAGTTCAGAGACAGCAATGACAGCAATCCTTTTTTTCCCATGTTCAGGGACTGAGCCTGCATATGAAGTATGGTGCAACATAAAATGCTTTAGATTTTAACATGTAAATTGGCTGAAATTGGTGATCAAATAATTCTAATGGGTAAATTGGCGGTGAGTCAAAACCGCAGCCGCGGTACTCCAGAACACACAACGTGAGATCAACTGGTCATTCACACAGCCTGAGGCAGGGCGATCTGATTGGCTGCATGCCGTCCTCCTTAATCAATTATGCCAGAACGCAAATGACTGTATAAAAACAGAAACATACTGTGCACAGTGTAGGTGGAGCCAATAATGATGATGTATGCAGCGTTTTAGTCCACTTTCAGTCTACCACCTGAGGTCGTGGAGGCCTTTCACAGCATGTCCTGGCCAGTAAATGTGAAATTATTATTTTCATTTGGAGTTGTTCACTTGGCTGGAAACTAGCGATTTTCACCATGTTCATTGTGGTGATTTTTCCAGTGATTTGATTGAGACTGGAGGTTGTCGTCCTTGGGGAGCTGGTGCTTGTCATAGATTCACTACTCTATCCTCATCTTACTGCAGTCAGGAAAATGCGTTGCGTGGGCTAATTAGTTCATTAAACATTCTAGAATTCATGATGGTTATCACTGGAGGGTGTTGATTGGGTCGTTGATTGGGTCGTTTCTTGCCCTCTCTGACTGGCTTTTTAATAGCAGGTGGATGCATTGATATTGCAAGTTAGCATAATTAGCAGTGATGTAAGCTTATTCTCCCAGTGTTATTGGATCATCATTCAGTGCTGCTCAGTAGCCGCCACCTTAAAGCCATTGTTTGTTATTGAGCCTTAGTATTCCCCTCAGGCTAGGTTTCCACACTATAGTTCTCCTCTACGCCCCTACCTCCTGCTTCTCCTTCCCATCAAATCAGGGGAAACCGGAGACTTAATTATACCATTTTAAATGTGCTGATCTGAATACAAATATTCCTACATTGTGTAATTTGTAATTTCCCATCATGATATTGTGTGGTGGCTCTGGGTGTTATGAATGCACGAAGGCGAGTGGTGCATGGAACTCCCGTGACATCGACACACAAGTGGGGACTTTCTAAACTTCTCCCTACTGTACAGTAAAATACACGTCTTTACTTCAGAACACAACTTGTACATAACTTGTTGGCTTCCCAACTCACCTCTTTCTTCCTATTTACTCTGATGTCACAAGTCTAAAAACAAACCGCTTCCAATACTCAAACAGAGCTATGAAACCCCGCATTACTGAACACAACATTGGGGTCTTGAGGTCATTGAACTTACTTATCTCATGTGCATATCAAAAAATGTAACTTGACTGTGCATCAGTAGCCCCAGAGCACAAGCTACAGCTACAGCAAGCTAACCACATACAGTGTGCTGATGCACAGTTGTGAATCATCACAATTATTTAAATGTGCAACATAAAAGCAACAAAGCATTATGCTGACCACTGGTGTTGATGTTCCCTGAGTTTGTGTACTCTGTTAATTTGGACTCTCGTATTTAAGGAAGACAGCTCATGTTCTCACATAGATATTACCACAAGACTCTCTCACCAGTAGATCTGCTAATTCATTCACGTTGTCAATTTGTCAATTCTAACCACCATCTGGCTACACTGTTTGAAATCTGACAGTTTTATAGTTTCTGAAGTCGGTACTCAACAAATGTTTGTTTTGCCTTTGTCTTATTTTTCATTTCAGTTCTGACAGAAAACAAATGAACATTTGTTACTTTTCGTTTGTAGCTTCCTATCAAATTTGGCTTCTCCTCCCTCTCTCTCTCTGTAAAATAAATTGTGTTTCTCCTTGTATTTCTAGCTCAATTTATTTCCAAACCATTTATTGTACTTTGTCCGTATGACCTCAGATAATCCAATTAGACAACGTAGATATATCCGTTGTCAGAACAAT
Source organism: Argentina silus (assembly GCF_951799395.1). NCBI lineage: Eukaryota > Metazoa > Chordata > Actinopteri > Argentiniformes > Argentinidae > Argentina > Argentina silus. The sequence goes on along the minus strand of NC_139673.1, from coordinate 11,471,277 downwards.
AATGGAATCACTATCTGATCTCGTGATCAGTTTGGCTTTGACAAAAGTACTGCTTTTCACACTGTTACAATGTCACCCTCTGTCCCATAATATCAGCTTCTAGCTGGTCCAGTGTGTTGTAATGCTGCCATGGACTTCTCTGCTAGTGGAGCGGCCGGGTCACTCTTTATTGCTGAGATATTGGAGTCTGGCTCGTCTGATCTACTTTAACACGGCCGAGGAGAGAGGAGCCTTTTATTGTTCCTCTCCATCTCAGTCCTGTGTCTCCCCATTCAATCTTAATGTGAAGTTTCCGAATATTAAAAAGAGAGCGTCTGAGCTGTGCCAACCGACCTGTGGAGAACAGGGGATATCATATGATATGGTTCATCCATCACTTCTTGGTCTGTGGAGATTTTAAATTGGCTGTTGTCTCAATGGAGCCTCTCAAATACACAGTACAGTTCTTGGATACCCAGGCTCTTACCCTACTGTATAGGCATGCCTCTCCTGGAACGTATCCATGTGCCAGCAGGCAAGTTGACTTTGGTCTTGGAGGGCTCGATGATTTCAGCACTGATAAGGTCTGCTCAGTGAGACAATGAGCTGGAGTAGGGATACTCTCATAATGGCGAGGCGTTAGCGTGGCGAGGAGCAGAGGGACGGACCAGTCTAATTAAAACCACCTCGCAGGGGTGCCGTTTATCTCTGTTCTTTGTGGGAGTCCTATCTGACAGGCTCAAGTAGCAGTTAGGCTGTGAATGGAGGGAGTCTTGTCTGTATGGAAAATCTTAATTAAAACCCTCACAGGGACGTGTGTTTGTTTGTGTGTGTGTGTGTGTGTGTGTGTGTGTGTGTGTGTGCATGTGCGTGTGTGTGTGTGTGTTCTTTTTGTACTGTCTTAGTTTTGCCATTGGCTGATTTGATGAATAACTTGTTTACCATTTGAAGTGGCTACGAATGGTCATAGCAGGTCATAACCGGTCAATGTCATAATCACCACTGGAATGCAACTCTGCCTCAGGAGAAATGACTGCGCTCATTTTTTTTTTTTTCCCGGCTCAAAGTTTGCTGTCTGGTCTTTTGGTCTTCAGAGTGGCGGTGACTTTCCCTCGACCGCGCTGCTGGAGTCTTCCTTCCTGTTTACCTTGCCTGTCTCCTTGTGTGAAGATAATCAAATTATTCATGAGGACCCTGCCATGAAGCAGGGGTTTATGATTATTCATGTTGTTACTCCACACAGGCTGGCTGCCACAAGCAAGGACCAACCAATCAGAGCAAACAGAATAAAGAGAAGAGATTCGGACGGACGCTTTACATTTTTCACGGTAATGACTAATAGCAATCTTCCCAACGACTGGAGAAGTGGGGGAAAAAAAAAATCAACACTTGTATTAGTTTATCTTTCAACATACAATTACAATTGATCCAGATTAACAAAGGGCCATTATTTATCCCTGTGTAGGATGGGAGTTGTTGTCTGAGATGCATAAATTGTTTCCTGTTTGTTTGTTTGTTTGTTTGTTTTCTCTCCCTACAGCATTGCTTTGCAATTAAGCATGGCGGTGGCTAGGAATCACTTGGTTTCCCATCCTGATTAGTTCAGCACGCTTTGTTCTCACTCCACTTTTCTCCACCCAAGCATTACCTATGTTTGTCATTCAGTGTATTGGATCATTCGCATCTGCAATATTGACTTCAAAAAAGTACAATGTGTTGATAAGGGATATACAATACCTTGTTTTTGGAGCTGGTATTGTCATAGCTGTTGTCATGAACATGATAGTTCACTTGACACCTTAGTGCTTTTCCACTAGAGACCGGGCCCCCTCCAGACCTTTTGGGGGCTCAAGCACTGCTGTTTTTCTTGGTGCGTTGTGTTTCCTACAGTGATTCTGAGGACTTGGAGGGATGTAGGAGCAAACTATCAACGTTGCCAGAAATGCATTTCTCTGCGTGTTTGACCCTCAAACTAGCATGACTAATTGATAACTGAAATAATGAATCTGTCAATAATGTTCATGTCTTAGTAACATGACTTTGTGTGGAAATGTACACAAAAACTAACATAAATTGTTCAGTTAGCCAGCCAGATAAGCCAGTCACATTTCCCATGACATGAAACGGGTGCTTACCCAGAGCTGTGCAAACATAGTAACGCATAAATGCTTCTAAACATGACTTCTAAATGGTTTGGATTGTGTTTTCATGCTTTCATAACATAACAAGTAGCAGTCCCATAGCCCAGCCTAGCCAAACAATGGCATTTTTTTTACCCCCAAACCACGCACAAGGGGGCTTTTTTGTAGCTTCCATTATTCACATACTGTAATCTAGCTGTCCAGAAAAAGACTATGATTGACTGTGGTTAAGGAGATAAACCGCGGGAGGTTTTTGCTGGATCTGATTTTTGCTCAATCTTGCTGATTTAGAGACGGCCGTGTGGACATGAGAGCATGCCATTGATTGTGAGCTGGAACACTGGAGAATGCTTTGTGAGTGGGTGAGGGTGAGCAGGCACGGCCAACAATCCAAATACACTTCAAGAGACTGGGCTCAAAGAGACGCTGGCGCGTTTCCAAGGGAACGTGCATAGGCGGACTCAACCAGGAGTGGGAGACCTGTGTTCTTCATACTTCACCCTCAGACGATCTCTAGCAAGCCTCTATTTTCTCTGTTTCCACCTACAAAAAAATCTCCAGTGTGCTCCGCTGGGCCCTACGCCTCCAGTCTCAAAGGGAATAACCCCACACCACATTTAATGTTCAGCATTCAGCTATTTCTTTATTTCTCTACCTCTTCAGCATCGTGTATATCACCCTACAGTATACCCAATGCAATGATATGTTTAACTGCAGGTAAAGAGCAGATACTGTATGTAGCTTTTCGTAAGCTTACTCATTGGAGAGAGTAATGAAAGAGGGAGGCAGAAAGAGGGAGAGAGAAAGAGGGAGAGAGAGAGAGATCAACTGAAAGGTTGAAGAGAAGGTCAGAGTAATATGAGAGAGAGAGAGGTTCAGAGAGGTTCTGTGCCCCTTCTAACACACTCGCTGTTTTCCTCTCCTCTGTTCTTCACACACACACACACACACCTCCACTTCACCTCCCTCTGCCCCCTCCCCTCCCCGCCCCTCCCTTCCCTCTCCCTCTGTTCCCACTCAGACGGCCCCATGCCCCTCTCTCCATCAGAAGCCTGCGGAGCGATTGACTTCCCGTGCACTGCTCTGAAGCCAAATTCAGGAGATTAAAACACAAACACTTCATTGGTATTCAACGCTCTCTGGAGCTGAGTGCCCCTCCAGTTGTTCACGGATGCCCTGCTGAATCAGAGAGCAGTTGAGAACCCCTTGTTTGTAATGGTTCTTCATGGCTTCGCTTGTACAGGGGTATCTAGAGGGTGACTTGTTGTATGCCATTGCTTTGTACCCTCCACAGTATGTCACATGGCTTGGATGCTAGAGGGCCGCTGGGCGCTGGGGCACTAGAGAAGGTAAAGTACTGTTGGTATAAACCACTAATTAAGCTGTAAATGACCCACATTGGTCCACATGTCTGATTTATGAGTACATTGTGGATGTGTGCAGCACAAATACAGTACATACACTCACCGGCCACTTTATTAGGTACACCTTGCTAGTACTGGGTTGGACCCCCTTTTGCCTTTAGAACTGCCTTAATTCTTAGTGGCATAGATTCAACAAGGTGCTGGAAACATTCCTCAGAGATTTTGGTCCATATTGACATGATCATTGCTGCAGATTTGTCGGCTGCACATCCATGATGCGAATCTCCCGTTCCACCACATCCCAAAGGTGCTCTATTGGATTGAAATCTGGTGACTGTGGAGGCCATTGGAGTACAGTGAACTTATTGTCATATTCAAGAAACCAGTTTGAGATGATGTGAGCTTTGTGACATGGCGCGTTATCCTGCTGGAAGTAGCCATCAGAAGATGGGTACACTGTGGTCATAAAGGGATGGACATGGTCAGCAACAATACTCAGGTAGGCTGTGGCGTTTAAACGATGCTCAATTGGTATTAAGGGGCCCAAAGTGTGCCATGAAAATATCCCCCACACCATTAGATATTCGCGTTAACGAGCAGTTGAACAGGTGTACCTAATAAAGTGGCCGGTGAGTGTAGACTTTTCTATGGTAGCTATAAGGTGCTATGAAGTTCCAAACAGCATTTTTCCAATTAGGTAATTGGAAAAATGTTTGATTTACCTGAGTATATGGGTATACTATGGTCATCAACTCAATGGTCATCAACTCAACTGTGTGGAGTTCTTTGCATTCTACTGTAAATTGCAAATAAAAAGCTTTGGACTTTGGAATTGAATTGGAGTTTTAAAACACTTTCTGAACTGATTGAATTGAAAAGGAATTTGCCCCAGCCCTGATTTATAACCCCCATGTTACTGATGCTTTGTCTTGACTGTCTATCCTTCTCTTTTTCTTTCTCTGACCCCTTCAGTGATCATAGAGTACGGTCTCACTCTCTCTTTCCTTTCTCTCGCTCTATCTCAGACTCCCCTGGTTCCCCGCCTCCTCCTTCCTTTCCTCATCTGAAATAACCGTATATTAAGTTTTCACTCTCTGGATTATTGCCTGTCATTTTTCTTCCGTCTGCGCTCCTCTGCCCCTGTTGCTGGGGCGGTCTGGATGTCGGGAGAGCCCAACTGATTCAGAGTGTATTAACACATAAATCTCTCTCAGCTAATATCTGCTGCCATCCAGTAAAACAGAGACTTTTTGTATTTCGCCTGCTCTCTCTCTCTCTCTTTCTATTTCTCTCTCCCTCTCTCTCTCTCTTTCACTTTCATTTTCATTTTCTCTCTCTCACTTCCATTCACTCTCTCTCCCACTTCTATCTCCTTTCTTTATCTCTCTCTCCGTCTCCCCCCCTTCCTCTACCTCGTGCTCAGAGCAGCCATTTCAAATGAATGATGCTTGTATTGGAATTTAGTTTGAAGGCACGCTTTGAAAGTCTGTCGTTTCAGTTCCTTTTGTCCCACTCACTCTTCCCTTTTTGGCAGATTTCTTTTAGAACTACAGGCCAGAGAAGAAGTGCTTTAAAACAAAGAGTTGGACTCTATCCCTGCAGGCTTCACTCGACTAGTCATTTCCCTTTGAATAACATCCAGCAGATTCTCCCCCTGATAAATGAAGTGCTGAGAAGACAGCTAACATGATGGGGCCGTATCCTTGCCTCGCAATGTCAGCCTTATCTGTGAAGACGAATGAGACAACCTGTACTGTTTGTCTTATCGCTGTGATGGAGGGTCTATGCCTGACTAATACACTCTCACGAGGAGATCTGCTCCTCTGTTATCAGGTATTCCTGTAGTACTGTATATGCTCCAACCAATGAGCAGAAACACAACCCAACTGCTGTACTGTTACATGAGTATGACAGTGGGCTATTCTCCAGATGTGCCCTGCCCCACACACACACGCACACACACACACACACACACACACACACACACACACACACACACACACACACACAGATATCACATACAGATCATGTGAGCACCCCTCCTGTCACAATTCCTCTCATTCTCCCTCTTGTTCCGAAAGCAAAAGCAAAAAGGTGCTTTTCTAATCAATACAGCTCGAGCAGTCAGTGGTGAATAGTGATTCCACCTGATTGGTATTGAAGGGGAGAGCTCGCTGGCAACAGCCACAGCAGTGCAGTCCATACTGGTGAGACCTGGCGGGTTTTATCTCATCTCCGTGCCTCACACACCCATTGCTTTATCAGACACACACACCCATGTGTTCCCCTCGTCTCTGTGCCTGGGAGTCTGCTACCTCCCAACATGCCTGGCAGGGATGAGTAATGAACCCCAGTGGTGGTTACAGCAGGGGGAGAATCATACAGGGGTTGGGGAAGCAAGGGAGAAGTAGCGGGGAGGGAGGGAGGGAGGGAGGGAGGGAGGGAGGCAGGAGGGGGGTTACTGTGATGGATCTATGAGACACACAAAGCCACCCCTAGGGACTTGAAAACTACATGTTACTGAAGCCTATCTATTCCATCCCCGGAAGAGGTGTGTGCGTGTGGGTGTGGGTGTGTGTGTGAGTGTGAGTGATAATGCATTAAAGCCTATCCCTCTTCTTTTAATATGATTTCCTATGTATATTTGCAGGAATACGATGCTAATTGGAAAGGTTTGTTTATGATCAAGTTAAAGATAGTTTATTTTTATTTGTTTGGTTGTGTGTGTAGTTGCGTGACAGCATCAGCAGGGAAAAAGCTCTTGGCAGCATCTCTGTTTCCTCAGCTTTAACATACAGTATGCATGCCAATGTGTGTCGCTTGACGTGGAGCGCTGAGTAGAATAGAATAGAAGTTGGCTGGGAGCGCTAGTTAATGAACACCACAGAGAGAAACCAGAGGAAGAAGAGAGGTGGCGGTGGAGAGATGTGATCAGGATAAGATAAGACCAGGACTGATGTCTAGTCCCACAACTCATTCTGCACTGTGACGAACACAGAAAATGTGAAAAGACGCCATGTCTCTAGATAGATCTCCAGATTACTTTCTCTTCCCTCTCTTTTTGATTATTTATCGTTCTGGGACATATTTGAAGTGAGAGAGGGAAAGAACTGACAGGGTGTCTTTTTTTGGAATTCATTACTGTATGGATGTGTTCCTAAGACTGGCCAAATGTAATTTTAGGTGCTGATGGTAGGTAGGAGGGAAGTAGCGATGGGAAATTGGCTCTGTGTTGGTGATGAGATAAAGAATGTAATTACAGAATCAGCAACTTGGAGAACGAGACAGTCCGTACGGAAACACACATCCAAAGTGTGTGTGTAGGGGAGGGGGGAGAGGGGAGGGGGGGGGGGGGGGGCGGCACCAATACAGAGAGGTGTAACTTAGAAATTAGAGAAAGAGAGAGAGATGGTTTGTGCGTGCGTGCGTGTGTGCGTGTCTGTAATGCAGCTCTCTGAGGGAGTGACCAGGGATTCCAGCCTGTTCTCCATGTTATCCCGTTGATTTCAGTCGTGCTGCTCCTCGTTGGTTCACAAGTTCACAGCAGCGGTTCATCCCAATAGCTCATAAGGTCGGACAAGGCTCATTATTTTGGCCAAGCGAGCCCGTCAGGAACATACGCTGTGTGAACCGACCATGACATAAGAGGACGTTAGGTCTTCAATTAGCCTGGGAAGCTTGGTCGACCTCATCAGTCTTGCTGTCAAGTTTGACCCCTGACCCCTGGACCTCAACAGACTCCTGACAGCAAGAGAAAGGGCTGAGAGATATTAGCCCTGAATGATCATATTGAGCGGTTGCAGTGTGGCCAGTGCCAATAGGCTGATGTTCGTCAAATCAATAAACATGTAGTATATCTATCAAAACCAAGTTTGTGCACAGATTCACCTGAGGTGAGGTGTTCCAGGTTGTGTACTTGTCTGCTCTGCGTGTTCCCACCCTCATCGTTTCCCCCTCAGAATCACTTGGGTATTAAGAGGGAGCAGCTCTGTATTGTGTATTATTAAACTGATAGGGCTGACCTTCTCTAATGCCTGTTCAGAACACATCTAATATCAACAGTCTCTTCACTGAGTGCCTTGTTAATTAAAAACAACTGCCGTCTGGCACTCCAGTTTCATACAGGAAATGATAATGCATTAAAGCTGACCCTTTTCTTTTGATTTGATTTCCTACAGGACATTTGCGGGAATATGATGATCATTTACCATGGTAGTTTGTTTATTATTAAGTTAAAGTTAGCCCCAAGCAGATTTCTTTTTCACCTTCACCTCCCCTTCTGAGGGGGGTTTTGTTATTTATTTTACAAGTATTGTTTTTATATACATGTAAAGAAAAACATTTTGACCATATTGACCAGCAGTGCCTTTGTATTCATGCTTTGTGTCTGTCTCACCAGGGTACCGTACAAAAGATAACAGCTCCAAAAAAGAAAGGAAAATTCCAAAATCATCCTCATAATTTGCTCTCTCTGAGCCCGGTACATGGCCATGCCCCGACCAATACACGCACCATGTCACTGCAACAGAAACCATAAAGATCTACATGTCCACAACCCACACACGATCAACCCGCCCCCAGCGCGACCCCGCCACACACCCCCTGTCCGTGTCGCAGTTGTGTGACGGCACCAACCATCGGCCCGCTTAGTGGATTCCCGCCTTGTTCTTTATTTGCACCCTACCTTGAAATGGCTATAAGATAGCACTCTGATCCCATCCTTCACCTTCCCCTAAACCCCCCACCTGCTCAGAGCATTGACTGCATCCTGCTCTCCCATGATGCACATCCCATGATGCACTCTAATGTCCATTGATGTCTTATCTTATATTTACCACTTATTTGTCTGTGCTGTGGCAGACTGGAAAACAAAATGACAATTTTTTTTTTTTTACAGTTATGTCTTAAATCTCCCAACATAACTGTAGGTACATCTAGATACAACTTTTTTGTATAAATTATTTGTTATTATATATACTTTCATCCATTCTTGAACCTGTGTCCAGAATCCAGCAGTAAAAGGGCAATACAAGAAAAGGTGTTTTGTTGATTCTTCATCTTCTTCACAGAATCTGCAACCTGAATGAGGCTCCGAACCCCAGATGTTTAGCATTTTTCTGTTTGGCAAGATTCTGTAAAAGCATTTGAACGTTTGTAGAGATATTATGTTTCAAAGAGGTTATTCACATACAGTGCCTTCAAAAGTATTCAGGCCCCTTCACTTTTTCCACATTTTGTTGTGTTATAGACTCAATTTACAATTTTTGTTTTTTGCCATCAATCCACACACAATTCGTGTAATTTAATCCATTTCAAATTGAGTCTATAACACAACAAAATGTGGAAAAAGTGAAGGGGTCTGAATACTTTCCGAAGGCACTGTATGAGTTGAAGGGATGGGATTTGGCTGTGAAGTCAACCCTGTCAGCTGAAAGGCACCAGGAGTAAAACACAGTCCTGACATGGTTCTGGATCATCCACACACTCCCTTAAGTGGTATCACTCCATGCATTCAAATTACCATATCAACTCAGCTGTTTCAGCAAGGATGAAATATATCAATTGTGTGCCAGGCAGAGGTTACAATAAAGTATACTGTATAGGTCGTCATTTATCAGATCTGAAATACATAATGCAATATAATTTTTTTTAAATGTTCAACGCACCAAAAATCAAATGCAGGTACATGAATCCTGCCCCTCCTCCTCTGTCTCGGTCTCCATCTCCCCTAAAGTAGACTCTTTATAATTGTAATTCATTCACAGATTCACAGAAACGGGGTGGAATGTGCTCATGATTAATAGAAAACCGGGGCTCTTCTTATAATTATTGCAATTAGTAGAGGAAGGAGCTATGAGGATGGGATCCTGAGTGTCGTAGAAACCCCGTCTCCGTGCAGCTCTATGCGAGGGGTGTCAGGGGCTGAGGATAATGTCACCATACAAATCTGATTTCCTGTGCAAGCCCCAGCTCTGCTAGAGGTGATAATGCCATGGAGTATATTCTGGGATAATCGTCGATTTTTCACCCCTTGACTGAGTGTGGTGGGGAGGCATAATTACTCTTGCAGTCCTAAGACATAACATAACATGTCTCCAATGATTTAGTCATGGACAAGTTGTGACGGTGAATTTTAACCCTCTACATTTCTCTCTCAAAGGTTACTTCTTAGCTTCGGAGCAGCACATGCCGTATGGAGAACCACACTTCCCAGAAAGGGCTCCTGTCGTACCCATTATACCTTCACTTTGCTGCCTTTCTGCTGGGGCTTAGCGCTCAGAGAGAGTGGGGCTTAGGCTAGGCCAGAGAGGAGAAGTTCATGGTTTCAACTAGGTCCACAGAGACTTACCAGGACCTTTTAAAGCAGACCCTAAACCTTAGGGATCTTGGTAAGATTTACTTTTAAACTGGCTCACTATGAGGGTCCTTACTATTGGAAAAACAGTAAGCATCATGGGTTCCACATCCTCAATGTTGGGTTGTAGCATCGTTTATGGTGGATGAGGCACACAGAATCACAGAGCCTGTTATTGGCATGCAGAGTACGCACAGCTAGCTATTAGCATGGGAAGTTTACACAGCTTGCTAATAACATAGACAAGGGCGTCCCACACAGCTAGCCATTTGCCTGGATTTTGCACGCAGCTGGCTAGCATTGCTAGCCATATCTCACAGCTGGCCCATGGCATGGTTATTAGTCACAGGCAGCCAATAACAGAGCTATGGCTCCACGCTTGGCTAATTAAGCTAGGCTCCCTGGGCGCTATGCTAGCAGACGGCAAGGCCTTGCTGTGGCCCTGGCCCTGAAATATTTACCCATGACCACCTCCCTGGACGACAGCCGGAGAAACCAGCCATTCATCATAGTTCTAATGCTGTTAGAGGAAAGGGGGAGGGAGGAGAGAGGGGCGGAGGGGGGTGGGGGAGAAAAGGGGGAGGGAAAAAGAGAGAGAGAAAGAAACATTTTGAAAAAAAGGAAAGCAGGGACACGGGGAAGGTGATTGGAGGTGGGCTGATGGAATTCTCCGCTCCCATGCATTTTGGTGACATTAGGAAACATTAGCCAAGCATTAGTGTAGCACATTGTGCAAAGCACACTGTGTATCCTCATCATAGCACAAAATCCAATAGAATAGCTTCTTCTGCAATTTTCACTTTTGAAACGTGTCATTTTTCTCCCTCTCTCTCTTGCTTTCTTATCCCCTACGGCCTGGCCTCTCCTACCTCTCTCTCCCTCACCCTCTCTCTCTCTCATACCTGCCTGTATTCCATGCTCCCTCTCTCTCTCTCTCCCTCTCTCTCTCTCTCTCTCTCTCTTTCTGCTTGTATAACTTCACTTCTCTCTTTCACTCCCCTCCTCTCCTCCTCTCCTCCTCTCTCCCACACTCCATGCTGACTGTAATGGGGTGAGTGTATATGTGCCGGCTCTATGTGTGATTAATGGAATGTTCTAGGCCTCCAGGGGCTCGCATCTCGTCAGCAGCCAGCCAGCGCATCGCACATCCACACTTCACTCAGAAAGGTGCAATTACCAGGCTTTTAGCTTAGCTTTTTTTTTTCTCTCCCTGGGCTGCAAAATCTCCCATTTCTACGCCGTGGTTTCTTTTTCCAGCGACCTTCTTCTAGAAGTCTCTCTGAACACAGCTGCCCACCCCTTCCTCGTCTTCCGCAGTGTCGAGATGGAGATCAGGCTTCGTGTTTACTCTCCCCTGATTGCCCCGCCGCGAAGCGAGGCCTGCCAGGAGATATGAGTGAGGGTTCAAATGATGTGACCACGGTGATATGTTTAGTGACACATGCTTAGCATATTGATTGAGTAAGCCTGTTCTCTGAGCCATTTCAATAACACCTGAAAAGAGCATCTCAAACAGGTATAACATTCCACCCACTGCCATAGGCGATGAGAGGATGGATGTAAGCGGGGGAGATGAATGCAAATGGGATCTGCAACCTGCATCTCCCGCCATTGAAAGTAAATAATCACAACAAATGTTCTCACGCACGCACGCGCACACACGCATACACACACACACACACACACACACACACACACACACACACACACACACACACACACACACACACACACTACACTACACTACATTAACTCGCTGTGGTACACACATTACTCAGGTGAGCACAGTGGTGCCGCTTCTCCTCCCACACACCCCTCTGACTCAATGAGGTCTGACCAGGGGGCAGGAACACACCCCACCAGCCTGTTCCCATAGTAAGAGTGGGTGGGGGGATTACCTGTTTACCTTCAGCTACAACACAAATGTTGCATTTTTAATATCAGAGATTATTTGCATTGATATGTGGGATCATCGTGTATCACAGGAAATCTAGAAAACTCGAATGGATACATTTTTGTTAAAATAAACCCAAAACTTTTTCTTTATCTGTATTCAAGAGAAAGCAACATGTGAGCAGAGTTATGCTCAGTGTGGTCCTCTGTGGCTCAGTTGGTAGAGCATGGTGCTAACAACGCTGAGGTTGTGGGTTTAATTCCCACTGGGACCATATATACTGGTATATACTGACATGTATGCACTCACTGTAATGTAAGTTGCTTTGAATAAAAGCGCCCGCTAAATGGCGTATATATATATATATATATACAGTTGAAAGGCCTACTACTGTAGTAAGACAACCAGTGCCTATAGATTAGACATTCAACTGTAGTGTAGGTGAGGCTTCATCGTAAGCAGAGTGGGACCTGTGTGTAATTGGGCATCACTCGGCTTGTTACATGCTTTACACTGTGAAAAGGCTGGTTTAAGATTAAGGGTGATGTTAATTGTGCACCAAAAATGTCAAGAAGCATGGAGTGGTGCTAGTCACTGACACGCACGGTGCGAGTCAACGTTGTGCTGTGTTGGTCAAGAACATCAAAAGCTGCCCCCCCCCCCCCCCCCCCCCCCGGTGAATCATTGCATGCCATGAACATAGTGGACATAGTGCAAGTACTGATGTAGGTTTTCCAGCATGTATGCGTTCATGTTGTTGTTTATCTCAATACATGTGCCTTGACTGGATACATGTGAAATGGGACGAGAATTCGACAGAACATTTATCATTTATAAACCGTAAAATCCACAACTGTGTCATTTTCTTTAGATAACCTTGTCATATGATCCTTGGCCAATATACAGTTAGACAGCCTTCAGGCTATAGACATGGCGCACCCCAGAACATGTCTTGGATTATTCCCTTTATGTGAGTTAATGCATGTGGAGATGATCATAATTACCTTCTCAACCCTGAACAGACTCAAAACGATTGCTCTCAGCAATCTTGTACAATAACACACACATGCTGTATGACACACTATCTGTTCAGGCCTGCGTCATTTCATATTCGTCCAGCAGAACCTACTGCACAGTATGTGCAGGAAAACTCATGACTTTGCAGATTTGGGCGCACCGTTTACTTCATGTTCTTGGCAGTCAGGCTCGCATTCAAAGTGATAAAAATGCAAATCAGAAAGGGTAAACCTGGGTATAGGCGTATACAGTTCTTCTGTTGGGGAGGGTGAATAAAATTGTTATTCATCTGCGAACTGTTTCACTTTCATGCTATTGTACAAATTCATCAATCTGTGTAGTCAGCACTCCACCTAGCTGTGTGTGTGTGTGTGTGTGTGTGCAGTATGTGGTGTGTGTGTGTGTGTGTGTGCAGTATGTGGTGTGTGTGTGTGTGTGTGTGTGTGTGTGTGTGTGTGTGTGTGTGTGCGTGCGTGCGTGCACGTACAAGCATGAGCTTGTGCTTTTGTGTGTGGCCTTATGCATAATATGTGTGCAGTGTGTGGGAAGGAAGGAAGGAGAAAGGTTATATTTAAGACCTTTGTGTCATCATTCTCTCATTCAAGCTTAAATTAGGCCTCAGATAAATGTGCACATCTTTACAGGCAACACGTCTCTCACTTTTGTCTGACATGACCTCATTCTGTCAGGCATTTTTGTGTGTAGTGTTTAGCTACTGTTTTAAGACGGGCTCGAGTGGTGATAAAATGGGATGCCTGTTGATGAGAGATACAGCCATGTTTTGCCTCTGGGCATGACATTCAGGGAGGGAAAACACCAGCGCGTCTACAGCGAGCACATTCGCCTTCCCGCCTCCGCGAAAGGTCGACAACCATGCGGAAGGCCAAGTTTGGGGAAAAGGTCGGAGCTACTTTGAAGGGGGGGTTGTAAACAAAATGGTGGCCTTTTGTAAGCAAGTGAAACACATTAGGACTGCTAAGTGGTGATAGTACAGAATGAGCAGGTTGTCGATGGTGCTTCTTTTGGGTTAGGGGGGGTCAGTGTCATTGATGTCGAACTAAAGTGTATAGTCTGAACTTGACAGACAAACAAGACAGACAAACAAGACAGACAAAGATGGAACTCCAAAATGTTATCCTTTTGGCAAAGCCTGGTGTGTGTCTTCGAAGGCTAGACCAGAGAGGTCAGAGAAGTGATCGCCACAGATGATAATGTGGCATTCACACAAAAGCACCCAATCCCACAGAGCCTTTCTTCAATCAGCCTCCCTTATCTCACACAATGTTTCTGAAGGTTAGAAACACAACTGAAATAAACAGCTTCTGTCACTAGAGAAGAGTCTAATATTCAGTAGATATAAAGGAAAAGTTCAGATCTATTTTTGCACTCAACCTTTACAATATGGTCAGGTCAGATGAGTCGGCTGCTTCATGTTCCTGTGACTGTCCATCCTGATGTGTTCCAACACTGTGGCCGGATAATAGCCAGACAACAACCTGATTCCCCCAAAATTGTATCTATTGTTAAATAGCCTCATCTGTAAGTTTCTTTTGTCATGTACCATCTTTCTGAAAAAGTGAAGTCACAAGGACATTTGTAAGGCAACACTTAGGCAGAGAATTCATATTTCATAGGTAATGGATTTGAAATCGAAATCTCATCCTGGTGGAGACAATCTCTTCCCCTACAGCTCTGACTGATGACACTTTGATAAGCAGTATTAAACCTGTGTGTCTGGCCACCCACCCACCTTCACGCAAAGGAACACACACACACGCACACACACACACACGCACACACACACACGCACACACACACACACACACACACGCGCGCACACACACAGGCCCCTCTAAGCTCCTTCCTTCAGACTGGTAAACAGTGCTTCAGGCTGTCATTTCTGAGTGTGTGTATCAGTCTCCATATCGACCCCTGTCTTAATGTTGTCCTATTCTATCTAACAGAGAGCAGTTAGATGTCCTGTAATGGTGGCTTACATCAGGGCTGAGAAGAGCTGAGGGCTGTGCTTGTCTGAAATAGCCAGGCCCGATTTCTCTTATCAGCCCCTTTTGTTGAGAGAGGTCCTGTTCAGCTTGGCATGTCGAAGAAAATGGAGTCTAGGGAACAGGGCCAGAGAGCTATTATAACTGCAGGGGATACAGAAAATGGCCGTTAATGGAACATGTAAGTTTGGCCACTCTGGGAAATAAGGCAAGATGAATGACACCCGCAGAAACTTACAATGATCCTTTTGCTTAACTTATATATGCCATTTAGCTGACGCTTTCATCCAAAGCGACTTACATTGCAGTGAGTGCATACATTTCAGTATATATGGTCCCAGCAAGAATCAAACCCACAACCTAGCGCCATGCTCTACCAACTGAGCCACAGAGGACCACGCTTGCTACTGAAAAAAGGAAATTATGTTCCTTTCCTGTTCCATGTTACTTCTCACTGATGACGTGTGAGATGTCTTACGATGTCACGACAACCCCCTCACAACACATCCGATGAGGAATCATCTGGAGTAGCATGAGTTTCTTCGTTGTCTCCTGTGTCCTTTTTTCATGTCAGACCTGTCAAGGGTATTCATACGATACATGCCACTGTCCATCCGCCGGCCTGATTTAGCCTGCACCTGGCTCACTACTGAACGCAGCCACAGTCACACCCCTCTCCTCCCCCTCTTCTCAAACTTTGTATGACCCTGTGCTGCATCTGTGGCCGAGGCTCAATAGCTTCTGACAGGGTATGCGATTTCCTCTGAGCCTTTGGGATACGCCCCAGTCCCCTCTAGTAGCGCAGGACAGGACCCAATGTGCGCTCCACAGCACCTGGGGATTTCTGCCTCCCCCCCCCCCCCCCCCCCTTGCCTGACTGTAATCACTTCTGATGGCCCCCATACGCTCGGCACCCTCCGAGTGCACACGTTTCACTCAGGCATTTAGACGGACATCAAAACGCATTACTTCCTAAGCGGGAGACAGGGTAGAGGGATGGGGGGGGGGGGGCTGGGTGCGTGGAAGCAGGGTGTGGAAATAAAGACATTAACTCTGTCTGCTGACTCTAAGAATCCGAACTGCCGTGAGTGGCAGAGATCAGGGCCTGTTATGTATTTATCCGTCTGGGGCCACTGACGCTGAGAAAGGTCATAAAAACTGCAGGATACGCAGCATACTGGTGATTGAAACATCAGATTTCATCGTTCTTTCTTTCCATTCATCCTTACGGTATGTCTACTGCCTGCCTTTCAATCGACAGTAGATAGACTGTCAAAAGAACATTACTGAGATTGACTGTTAACCAAGACCTTTAGTACATGTATTTGTATTGGGACATAAGCAAATGCTCTATGTGATGGATACATGCAATTTCCTTCTCCCTCTGCTCTCTCTCTCTCTACTGTAAATCTCACTCTGTCTCTTCCCTTCTCTCTCTCTCTCTCTCTATCCTCCCTCTCTCCTTTAAAAGAGGTGGAAAAGCAGCAGCTCTCCTCAGGTCCTGAGATAGCTCAGAGTAAAGTGGCCTTAATGACTCCGCAGCGGGGGGGCTCCGCTGTCTAATGAGCGAGCTTTCCTGCTCCGCCATGATCAAATGAAACTCTAATTTGATCTTCCCTCTTGACCTTATTCATCTCAGAGAACAACAAACACACAGGAGACAGTTCAAAGGACTACATAGACGCAGAGGAAAGGAGAGAAGAGAGAGAGAGAGAGAGAAAAAGAGGGGAAAACTCTGGTTCTCAGGTTCCTTCCTCATGTGAAGGCATCTTTGCCTGATTCCACGCACGCGCACACACAACACACACACACACACACACTGATATCAACCAAATCATTAAACCGCCTCTATAACACACATGTTATACACATGGGTATATATATATATATATATATGTGCTTTTGTACAGAGTGGATACACACAGCAGGCCCTATCATTAGTTGCTCTGCTTGCTGCCGGAGTTGAGACCGCAGAACCCACTTCAGAGGCCAACCAGCGACCGCGGCGTCACTAGGAAAGAAAACACACTGTGGGTGTCTGGACCGGCGGCCGCCACCTCGCGTGCCGTTACCACATGTGCCGTGCCGCCGCCGCCATACCCCCCCCCCCCCCAAATGATGTCATGTACGGTGTGGAGAAAGGGTAACCACCTCCTCTGTATTATGCCGCCTCTCTCTCTCTCTCTCTTCCCTATAGCCACTCTACCCCATCCTTATGCTAACATACCCAAAGATACTCTATTACACCTTTTCTTTCCTTACCCCACACTCCTCTTTCCTTTTCTCTTCAATTATCACCTTCTACCCTTCCTACCGCTCTCCCTCTCTCTCTCTCTGTCTCTCTCTAATCATTACTTGACCACCCCCAACCCCCCACCCCTACACACCCTGCAGGCTCCTGGACAACTTTCATTTACGGTATATGGAGGTATATGATATTTAACTTTCATCTACAGTATGGTGAGGTATATTATGTTGAACTTTCATCTACAATGGGCTGTCTTGAGCTACACTATATGAGATCCAGCTTTCATCTTATAGGTGGCTTTTGGTAATATCTTTAATATGAGTTCTCTAGAGCGAGGTCAAAACCTGTGTTGTTCTCTCCTCTCTCTCTCTCTCTCTCTCTCTCTCTCTCTCTCTCTCTCTCTCTCTCTCTCTCTCATACCATCCTTCTTTCATTATCACTCTTTCCTCCTCTCTGTCTCAAGGCCTTGTTCATGTCACCAGCCACCAGACTGGAGCTATGATACCCATCCATATCACCCAGTGGCCTGGTCACAGATGAACGAGAGACAAACCACACTTAGAACAACAACAAAACTAAATCCAAACAAAAACTTTGGATGAAGGGCAAAACCAAAGTCACAGTCCTGCAGCAGAATGTTCTCCCTAAAAATAAACCCAGCCTGTGCTGTGTAGGCTACCATTAAAAAGCAACTGGAGGGAGGCAGCCCAACATATGTGCGGTGGCACTCCCCCCCTGTGTAAAAAGCCCATATGTGATAATTACAAACACAAACTCACTCGATCGTAAATAATTTTATTATGCAAGTCTGTTGAGTCACTGCTGTGGGCTGGCCGGGAATGAGTCAAGTTGGGCTCTGAAAAATATGAGATATGTTTTTTTTGTTTGTTCTTTTTTAATATACAAATAATTGCCAGGAAATGCTCTGAAGCAATAGTTCAGCTTTTCGCTTTCCCTATACATTGATCTGTTCTAGTTCCTCTTTGCCTTCCCCATAAATAGATGGAGGCTAAGGGGACAAAGGAAAAGAAAATAAGTGTTTTGCATTGCCTCCTAAAATATACAACATAAAAGCACTTGCAGTGGGAAACTACTGTATGTGCATTCTGCAAACTATAGCCCCATGATTCACTAGCTTTTTTGAAAACAACTGAGGCCCCCCCCCTTTCTCTGGTTCAAAGGTAACATCCCACACCGACAGAGAAATACACGTTCTATTAATCAAAATTAAAAGCAAGTATTGACTGCAGACACCTACTATATGTTGAGTGAATATATATTGCTCAGTGTTGTGTTTTTGGAGGCTGCCGTTGAGGACGGAGGATGATAAAAAGTTCACCTCAGCCGAGCTGTGAGAGAGAGAGGGGAGGCTTTCATGACACCTGCTGGTGTAGAGGCCTGCCATCCCTGACTCTGCTCACACCTTCCCCCGCCAACCATCCATCAATCCAGCAGGAGACCTCTCAGCGAGTAGAGCTATCGGCTCCTAGCAATCACCAGAACGGCTTTCATTCTACGCCTGCTTATCCCTTTGAAGACCGGAATAAACCGCGGGGGAGTTTTGAGACAATGTCACGGAAGATGAAATGGAGCCTATCTAGAGGGTCATGATAGAGATGCAATGAAAAGCCTGAGATGCACCAACATTCCGTTTGCACCATTTATTGATTTGTACTTTTCTCTTACCCTTGTGTTCTCAGGCCTAAAGTTCTGGGAGATGTTCTTTCAGTTATCTTAGTAACTCCTGGTGAAACCATACATCTGAGCAAAAGAACACAAGAATGGTGTCTGTGTCTAGATGGAGTAGATCTTATCGAAAATAGCCTGCAGTGTGCTTCAACTTTCCTCCGAAAATGGGGGAGGTGATGTTTCTTGTTTCAATAGAAGTGGCTGGCAAGGATTTGATAAGTCTGGTGGTAGCTGAAATTTATAGAGCTCAAATATTCACCTACAGGGTGTAATATATGGAAGGCGTTGTAGAGGAGAAAATTACAGACGGGCCCTTTAATCATCAATGGCAGTTGCCTCATTAGTTCAGCAATAACCTAACCTTACCCTGTCAATTCATTTTACCTTTGTTGTCATAATTGTCCATCATGGTTTTCTGAGGTCAATTACTGTAGT